>NC_088220.1:77134030-77299030 GCF_036934945.1 Oncorhynchus masou masou | reverse complement strand
ACAAGCCATTACTGTGAGTTATGCCCCCCTTCCTCTGCATAAATTCAACTTTTCTCTCTCTGGCTAAATGGGCCCAAGTTTAGAACCAAGGACCCTTATCGACTGGGAGAGCACTATCGCACCTCTGGGCTCTCTGTCTGTCACCTCAATTGGACAGATTTGTCTACATTGTCCCAGGTGTGTATTCTTCTCCCAGAGTTCCCCTGGGTTGGATGACAGTCATCAGCCGATCACTTCACACTCACATGTTTGTCCTAGGCCTTGTGGGACCCTGCCTTAGGTTTCACTAGTTGGTATGTACAATACAAGTGAGACGTGCATATGTAGGGCTTTTATAGCTGTGCTCCTTAAAGCCCATGAATGGAGGGCCTTGGTGCTGTGTGCTCAGTGTGCTGAGAGAGAGGGAGGTCATTTCTCATCTCTCTCTCTCTCTCAGTTCAATTTCAATTTAAGGGTAATTATTGGCATGGGAAACGTATGCTTATATTGCTAAAGCAAGTGAAATAGATAATAAACAAAAGTGAAATAAACAACAACAAATATTAACAGTAAACATTACACTCACAAAAGGTCCAAAAGAATACAGACATTTCAAATGTCATATTATGTGAAAATAGTTCAAGTACAAAAGGGAAAATAAGTAAACATAAATATGGATTGAATTTGTTGTTACTAGTAGCCCTTTTCATGTGGCAACAGGTCATAAATCTTGCTGCTGTGATGGCACACTGTGGTATTTCACCCAGTAGATATGGGAGTTTATCAAAACGTGGTTTGTTTTCTAATTCTTTGTCGGTCTGTGTAGTCTGAGGGTCATTTTTCAGTGTATTATTATAAGTCAGTTAACCTCAGGATTGGTGGGTCCCCCTCGGGGCGGGTGAGCTAACGTAGGCTAATGCCATTAGCATGAGGTTGGAAGTAACAAGAACATTTCCCAGGACACAGACATATCTGATATGGTCAGAAAGCTTCATAATCTAACTGCACTGTCCAATTTACAGTAGCTATTACAGTGAAATAATATCATGCGATTGTTTGAGGAGAGTGCACAGTTATGAACTTTAAATGCAATTAATAAACCAATTAGGAACATTTGAGCAGTATTGATACAACATCTTGAACAGAAATGCAATGTTTCATTGGATCAGTCTAAAACGTTGCACATACACTGCTGCCATCTAGTGGTCAAAATCTAAATTGTGCCTGGGCTGGAAAACTACAGTATGGCCTTTAGATTTGTATATGTTATTTTATGCGAAAATTTGAGGAAAAAAAGGTCCCGATCCTTAAGAGGTTTTAAGGACAAATTTTTATTTACAATGATGGCCTACCCCGGCCAATCCGTACATCTGTTGAACAACATTGTTTCATGTACTCTGGTGTCTGAGTACTGTGCTGCACACCTATGGCCATGATCCTTATCTATTTCCTCTTAACTCTTTCCTATCTGAAAAGAAGATGTGTTTTATTTCCTAGGAACCCTGTACAGTTGAGTGAAGCTAACCCCTCTTCTCCCCATGTCTTTGTCCCAGGTGGACCGTCAGTCTCAGTTCATCCAGGGATACAGAGTTCTGTACAGGCAGACATCTGGCATGTTTCCCCCAGGACCCTGGCAGACCCAGGATGTGAAGGTCCCCTCTGAGCGCAGTGTGGTCCTCTCCAACCTCAAGAAAGGCATTGTCTATGAGATCAAGGTCCGGCCCTACTTCAATGAGTTCCAGGGCATGGACAGTGAGTCCAGGTCGGCTCGCACCACAGAGGAAGGTAAAGAAATCACCAAGCTATTTCATGAACATTTTCCTCCGTCCAAGTGGTTTCTATTCACACAGATTTGAGATGACTGTTTGACATGTTTCCTGTAGGGCGCACAATTGTTATGATATCTTAAATGTCGCTCACAATAACTGTCTCCTGCTGTGACATTGTGGGGATAGTGTGTGTCTGTGTTCCTGCCTGCCACTGTGTAGTTTCCTGAACTTTCTGCTTGATTGTTTATGATTGGTGGTGTTTCTGTGAGCCCACTTCTCATCCATCACCCTGCAACCATGAGTTGAGATATGATTGGACCCAGCGCTCGCTCACTTCCTGCTGGGAGGCGGAGCTGTCGCCCGCAGCCTGACTCTGACAGGACATGACAGGGCCAGAGAGAGACATGCTTCACACTGATACACGCACCCACACACACACACCCACACACACACCCACACACACACACACACAGAGCCTGCGGGATCCTCAATACCTTCCCACTTCTAATGGAGTAGATCCGGGTTTCACGTCATGACCTGTTATACTGGGGAAAGACAGATGATATGGACAGTTCTATAGCTGTACATGCTGTTACATATGGACAGTTCTATAGCTGTACATGCTGTTACATATGGACAGTTCTATAGCTGTACATGCTGTTACATATGGACAGTTCTATAGCTGTACATGCTGTTACATATGGACAGTTCTATAGCTGTACATGCTGTTACATATGGACAGTTCTATAGCTGTACATGCTGTTACATATGGACAGTTCTATAGCTGTACATGCTGTTACATATGGACAGTTCTATAGCTGTACATGCTGTTACATATGGACAGTTCTATAGCTGTACATGCTGTTACATATGGACAGTTCTATAGCTGTACATGCTGTTACATATGGACAGTTCTATAGCTGTACATGCTGTTACATATGGACAGTTCTATAGCTGTACATGCTGTTACATATGGACAGTTCTATAGCTGTACATGCTGTTACATATGGACAGTTCTATAGCTGTACATGCTGTTACATATGGACAGTTCTATAGCTGTACATGCTGTTACATATGGACAGTTCTATAGCTGTACATGCTGTTACATATGGACAGTTCTATAGCTGTACATGCTGTTACATATGGACAGTTCTATAGCTGTACATGCTGTTACATATGGACAGTTCTATAGCTGTACATGCTGTTACATATGGACAGTTCTATAGCTGTACATGCTGTTACATATGGACAGTTCTATAGCTGTACATGCTGTTACATATGGACAGTTCTATAGCTGTACATGCTGTTACATATGGACAGTTCTATAGCTGTACATGCTGTTACATATGGACAGTTCTATAGCTGTACATGCTGTTACATATGGACAGTTCTATAGATGTACATGCTGTTACATATGGACAGTTCTATAGCTGTACATGCTGTTACATATGGACAGTTCTATAGCTGTACATGCTGTTACATATGGACAGTTCTATAGCTGTACATGCTGTTACATATGGACAGTTCTATAGCTGTACATGCTGTTACATATGGACAGTTCTATAGCTGTACATGCTGTTACATATGGACAGTTCTATAGCTGTACATGCTGTTACATATGGACAGTTCTATAGCTGTACATGCTGTTACATATGGACAGTTCTATAGCTGTACATGCTGTTACATATGGACAGTTCTATAGCTGTACATGCTGTTACATATGGACAGTTCTATAGCTGTACATGCTGTTACATATGGACAGTTCTATAGCTGTACATGCTGTTACATATGGACAGTTCTATAGCTGTACATGCTGTTACATATGGACAGTTCTATAGCTGTACATGCTGTTACATATGGACAGTTCTATAGCTGTACATGCTGTTACATATGGACAGTTCTATAGCTGTACATGCTGTTACATATGGACAGTTCTATAGCTGTACATGCTGTTAAATATGGACAGTTCTATAACTGTACATGCTGTTACATATGGACAGTTCTATAGCTGTACATGCTGTTAAATATGGACAGTTCTATAGCTGTACATGCTGTTATATATGGACAGTTCTATAGCTGTACATGTTGTTACATATGGAAAGTTCTATAACTGTACATGCTGTACTGATTCATGTGGTGAAGGTGAGTAGTAGGGTAGACAAACATGTGCAGACCAACATAAACACAAACAGATACTCCACGACTATGACTGACACTATGAGGCCATGGGACAGACACTATGAGGCCATGGGACAGACACTCTGAGGCCATGGGACAGACACTGTGAGGCCATGGGACAGACACTATGAGGCCATGGGACAGACACTGTGAGGCCATGGGACAGACACTATGAGGCCATGGGACAGACACTGTGAGGCCATGGGACAGACACTGTGAGGCCATGGGACAGACACTGTGAGGCCATGGGACAGACACTGTGAGGCCATGGGACAGACACTGTGAGGCCATGGGACAGACACTGTGAGGCCATGGGACAGACACTGTGAGGCCATGGGACAGACACTGTGAGACCATGGGACAGACACTGTGAGGCCATGGGACAGACACTGTGAGGCCATGGGACAGACACTGTGAGGCCATGGGACAGACACTGTGAGGCCATGGGACAGACACTGTGAGGCCATGGGACAGACACTGTGAGACCATGGGACAGACACTATGATGCTATGGGACAGACACTGTGAGGCCATGGGTTTGGAGAGTGATTATTATTAGAGTGATTACATTATTAGAGTGATTACATTATTAGAGTATCCCATCCCCAGAGCATCTCCACCAGGAGGATGATGGGATACGACTCACCACTCCATGACTCTACCTTACTGTATGTCTTTCACTTTGCTACTCCATTTCTTCTTCTCTCTGGTCCATCTGGAGAGGGGAGAGTCAACCTTTATGTTCCATTTCTTCTTCTCTCTGGTCCATCTGGAGAGGGGAGAGTCAACCTTTATGTTTCATTTCTTCTTCTCTCTGGTCCATCTGGAGAGGGGAGAGTCAACCTTTATGTTTCATTTCTTCTTCTCTCTGGTCCATCTGGAGAGGGGAGAGTCAACCTTTATGTTCCATTTCTTCTTCTCTCTGGTCCATCTGGAGAGGGGAGAGTCAACCTTTATGTTTCATTTCTTCTTCTCTCTGGTCCATCTGGAGAGGGGAGAGTCAACCTTTATGTTCCGTTTCTTCTTCTCTCTGGTCCATCTGGAGAGGGGAGAGTCAAGCTTTATGTTCCATTTCTTCTTCTCTCTGGTCCATCTGGAGAGGGGAGAGTGGAGGCAGACAGTCAAGCCAAGGGGATGATAAATATAACACATTCTATGAATAGAACACACTCTTGAACACATTCCAGTGATATGAAGTCCACTGACAGATTGCCTCAGAAGGGACCAGAGAGGCCATCAAGTATGTTAAACAACCCAGCCAGCCTGCCTGGTTCTGGGGGAGAGTTGAACCAGTAGTCAGTGGGTGCAGGAGACCAACAGTATCTACCTCCTGCTGCCTGCCTGTTCTCAGCATAGAAAATGAGTTGCTGCTTATCTAAATGGCTCTGAGGCTTAGATTAGCACTCTACTGTTTAGAATGGGAGGGGTGGCAGTGTGCTGTAGTGTGTGTGTGTGTGTGTGTGTGTGTGTGTGTGTGTGTGTGTGTGTGTGTGTGTGTGTGTGTGTGTGTGTGTGTGTGTGTGTGTGTGTGTGTGTGTAGTGTGTGTGCGTGTGTGTGTAGTGTGTGTGTGTGTGTGTGTGTGTGTGTGTAGTGTGTGTGTGTGTGCGTGTAACATACGTGTGGAGACAGCAGGTCACATTCCTGCCAGCCATACATCAATGGGCTAATGGCTCTATTACAGCAGCCAGCACTGCTCCTAATGAAAAATGTGGATTGTTTAGCGCAAATATGCATAATAATAAGCTGCTAAATCATTCATAACATTAACTTTGAACGACATTGTCCCTGATGGCTGCTGCGCTGTGATGTTGCGTTCTGTCACCTCTGTGTAATCTAACACAGCTGCGGAGGGCGGCGGAGGCCTCTAAGCATGATGGGAGATGGGCTGGTGGTGGATTTCTAACATGGTGTCCGGTATTGGAGCCATTTGTCTTCTTCCTCCATGCCTGGTCCTCTCTTGGTGTTTTGGTGTTCAGTGTAGCAGTATGACTGCAGTAGGTCGGTAGCTTGACACATGCTGTTTTAGAGTGGGGGCTAGCTGGGGGAGGTGAGAGAGAGGCACAGAGTAAATGCTGTTTTAGAGTGGGGGCTAGCTGGGGGAGGTGAGAGAGAGGCACAGAGTAAATGCTGTTTTAGAGTGGGGGCTAGCTGGGGGAGGTGAGAGAGAGGCACAGAGTAAATGCTGTTTTAGATTGGGGGCTAGCTGGGGGAGGTGAGAGAGAGGCACAGAGTAAATGCTGTTTTAGAGAGGGGCTAGCTGGGGGAGGTGAGAGAGAGGCACAGAGTAAATGCTGTTTTAGAGTGGGGGCTAGCTGGGGGAGGTGAGAGAGAGCCACAGAGTAAATGCTGTTTTAGAGTGGGGGCTAGCTGGGGGAGGTGAGAGAGAGGCACAGAGTAAATGCTGTTTTAGAGTGGGGGCTAGCTGGGGGAGGTGAGAGAGAGGCACAGAGTAAATGCTGTTTTAGAGAGGGGCTAGCTGGGGAGGTGAGAGAGAGGCACAGAGTAAATGCTGTTTTAGCGTGGGGGCTAGCTGGGGGAGGTGAGAGAGAGGCACAGAGTAAATGCTGTTTTAGAGAGGGGCTAGCTGGGGGAGGTGAGAGAGAGGCACAGAGTAAATGCTGTTTTAGAGAGGGGCTAGCTGGGGGAGGTGAGAGAGAGGCACAGAGTAAATGCTGTTTTAGAGTGGGGGCTAGCTGGGGGAGGTGAGAGAGAGGCACATAGTAAATGCTGTTTTAGAGTGGGCGCTAGCTGGGGGAGGTGTTTTAGAGTATTTTTTTGACGTTATTTTCAGTTTGCTTCAATTGTTATGTATTTATTTGGCCGGCACTCGTTCATCAGCCGGAGGAGAATTTCTATGAAATGACAGTGATGTGAGTACTGAAACCCGAGGCTGGTGTCTGCTCTGGGCTCTGTCTCTCAGGAGCTGGTGTCTGCTGTGGGCTCTGTCTCTCATGAGCTGGTGTCTGCTGTGGGCTCTGGGCTCTGTCTCTCATGAGCTGGTGTCTGCTGTGGGCTCTGGGCTCTGTTTCTCAGGAGCTGGTGTCTGCTGTGGGCTCTGGTCTCTGTCTCTCATGAGTTGGTGTCTGCTGTGGGCTCTGGGCTCTGTTTCTCAGGAGCTGGTGTCTGTTGTGGGCTCTGTCTCTCATGAGCTGGTGCCTTCTGTGGACCCTGGTCTCTCAGGCCATGTACACACCCCATCTATAGAGCTGTGCCTCACTTTAGAGCCTCCCCCCTGCTCTCTACCCCACTGGCTTTAGTTCCACCAGGCTGAGCGACGAAACCAGTCAATATGTTTACCTAGCCCCATGTTTCAATTCTCCTCAAAATAAATTTCTTCGAATGTTCCTCATGTATGGCTGCACTGCTGTAAGGCTCCTCCTATAAGCCTGTTGACCCACATGTCACCCTGGCTGAGTCAATGGAGGAGTCTTAGCTTGACTGAGGGTGCTTGACTGACTGCCTGGGTGTTACTCTGAAAATCAATAGCAGTATTCTGTGTGTAAATCCCTCTGTGTTGAAGCAGGCGCAGGCAGGCCTGGGATATTTAATCATAGTGAAATGTTAAAGAGAGCCGTGTCAAACCTCCCTGTTCTCCATGTAAATCCCCTTCTAATGAGCTGCTGCTCTCCCCACAGCACCTGTGTCTTCCACCTGCTAACAACTACACACACTCCTCACAATAAAGATGATGTGTGTGTGTCCATGTGTGCGTGCGTGCGTGTTTGTGAGGTTGTGTGTGTAACGGAGAATGGAATGCTCCCTCCCTCTTCCTCTTCCCTGACCATCTATTGTTTTCTCCGCCCCCCATCTGCCTCCCCTCAACCCCAGCTCCCAGTGCCCCTCCCCTGCAGGTTACAGTCCTGACGGTGGGCAACCAGAACAGCACCTCCATCAGCATCTCCTGGGACCCCCCTCCTCCAGAACACCAGAACGGCATCATCCAGGAGTACAAGGCAGGTTACTGTGAGAAGATAGACTGGATGTAACCTGCTGACTCTGGCTTACTGAGAGGCCATCAGAATCAATATAATACTCTACCTGACACCACTGTGACAGGATGTTATGCTCTCTCTTCCTCTGTCTCTCTTCCTCTACTCAGATATGGTGCCTAGGGAATGAGACACGATTCCACGTGAATAAGACAGTGGATGCAGCCATCCGGTCGGTGGTTGTGGGGGGGCTTCAAGTGGGGGTGCTGTATCGGGTGGAGGTGGCTGCCAGCACCAGTGCAGGGGTGGGGGTCAAGAGTGAACCTCAACCTATTGTCATTGGTAAGAGACCCAGGGGGAGTGGAATGGGAAGGAAAACACACGAAAGGGGGAGTTATGGTAGATTTTACAACGGGTGTGTCTAATCCTAAGTGCTGATTCGTTAAAACTGCATTCCAGACGGTGTCTATTCCACAAGTTACCACCGGCTAAATGTAAGACGGTAAAATGCTTATTTACTCTGTTCCATCTGACTGCGCAATCCACTGTCTCATCAGCCCAGCCAGGCAATTTATGAACTTGATCTCTATAAAAAATAATCTAGACATTATCTCACATTTCTTTTAAACTAACATTTAGTTTTCAAAAGCGTAGATTTGAATCTTCTACCGGATCGGTGACCCCCCATGGGATGTTTGAGCTAACGTGTGCTTCTGTGATCAGCATGACGTTGAATGGAACAAGAACATTTCCCTGGACATAGACATGTCTTATATGGGCAGAAAGCTTCAATTCTTGTCAATCTAACTGTGCTGTCCAATTTAAAGATGCTATTACAGTGAAAGAATTACATGCTATTGTTTGAGGAGAGTGCACAATTATGTACTTGAAAATGTATCAATAAACCAATTTGGCACATTTTGGCAGACTTGATACAACATTTTGAACAGTAATGCAATGGTTCATTGGATCAATAGAAAACTTTGCTTATACACTGCTGCCATCTAGTTGCCAAAATCTAACTTGCAAAATACTTAACGACTGGGTCACGTCCATACTGTAGATACAGAACAAAAATACTTAACGACTGGGTCACGTCTCTGGCAACCAAACCGATTGAACGAACAACCAGCCGACTTGGTTAGCAACCCTAGATTTGTGTCGGGACTATTTCTTAGTGATAATGCCCTGGAAGCCAGTGTTTGGGGCCTAACAACACCTGTGCCAATATATCCTCCAAACACCGGCCTCGAGGGCATTATCACATAAATGATTGAGGAATGTAAAAGTGTCTCATAATTACAGAAAAGTCCATTTAGTTTTTGAAGGACATTTTTATTGGAAAAAACATCACTCCAATTAACATGGCCACGAGGCAGGGAATAAAGAATGCCTATTTAAATGATCAATATTACCACTTTGGGGCAAAAGTATTTACAATTAGAGAGCATGTGACATGAGTGATCAGTCATACTGATTGTATTTAAATCATACATCTGTTATTTTGATGTGTAGTCAGGCTGTGGTGTAGGTCTGTTATTTTGATGTGTAGCCAGGCTGTGGTGTAGGTCTGTTATTTTGATGTGTAGCCAGGCTGTGGTGTAGGTCTGTTATTTTGATGTGTAGCCAGGCTGTGGTGTAGGTCTGTTATTTTGATGTGTAGCCAGGCTGTGGTGTAGGTCTGTTATTTTGATGTGTAGCCAGGCTGTGGTGTAGGTCTGTTATTTTGATGTGTAGCCAGGCTGTGGTGTAGGTCTGTTATTTTGATGTGTAGCCAGGCTGTGGTGTAGGTCTGTTATTTTGATGTGTAGCCAGGCTGTGGTGTAGGTCTGTTATTTTGATGTGTAGCCAGGCTGTGGTGTAGGTCTGTTATTTTGATGTGTAGCCAGGCTGTGGTGTAGGTCTGTTATTTTGATGTGTAGCCAGGCTGTGGTGTAGGTCTGTTATTTTGATGTGTAGCCAGGCTGTGGTGTAGGTCTGTTATTTTGATGTGTAGCCAGGCTGTGGTGTAGGTCTGTTATTTTGATGTGTAGCCAGGCTGTGGTGTAGGTCTGTTATTTTGATGTGTAGCCAGGCTGTGGTGTAGGTCTGTTATTTTGATGTGTAGCCAGGCTGTGGTGTAGGTCTGTTATTTTGATGTGTAGCCAGGCTGTGGTGTAGGTCTGTTATTTTGATGTGTAGCCAGGCTGTGGTGTAGGTCTGTTATTTTGATGTGTAGCCAGGCTGTGGTGTAGGTCTGTTATTTTGATGTGTAGCCAGGCTGTGGTGTAGGTCTGTTATTTTGATGTGTAGCCAGGTTATGGTGTAGGTCTGTGTAATTTATATGGACCAGGGACTGATTTGACCAATAACCGATGGCTTGGCCTGTAGCATAGTGTTTTTTCTCCAATGTCACTCCTATAATCCCTCTCACAGTTCTCCAAGCCAAAGATTGCAGGTATATTGTCATGTGTGCTCTTCTGAGAACCAACTCTTATAGTGTCAGGCAGACAAGTCAGAGTGAGCTTCGATTGGTAGATCGATACGGAGCAGGGTGTGCCTCTCATCTCACATGGTCTTTTTTATTGAAGTGAATTAGAGTCTGAGCTAAGCAAACAGCAGGATCAGCTGAGGGGTTGTCGTCAGCTTGTAGGATTTAGCCTCCCTCCCCTCTCTCTCTGTCTACACGTTAGGTTTCACAGCACACACACCGCAGCCATGTTCTACTCTCTCAGTCAATATGTTAGCTGCTATTGACGAGAGGCTGGTGTTGCCTCTGTATCTTACCATATCTACACCTGGAACTCAATCCTAACTACAGGTCTGTGCATGAAATTGACATTTCCTTGTACTTCTCCCATGGAGGTTGAAGGCATATCTTGAGGAAGAATTGAGCTCTTAGTAAATATGTGGGGACTATTATGGTACTGCTATTGTCCCCAGCCGGCAATCAATTGTAATAACAAAATGGTTTATTATAATGCTGAATCCTTTTTCACCGCTTCAACAAACAACCTGGCATACACACCCTCACACTGTTCCCCCGTCCCTCCTGTCCCCTTGCCCTCCTGTCTCCCCTGTCCCTCCTGTCCCTCCTGTCCCCCCGCCCTCCTGTCCCCCTGCCCTCCTGTCCCTCCTGCCCCTCCCGTCCCTCCTGTCCCCCCTGTCCCTCCCACCCCAGGTAAGGACTTCCGTGACGTGATCATTAGTGGGAACAGGAACAACAGCATCACGGAGCAGATCACAGACGTGGTGAAGCAGCCAGCGTTCATAGCGGGGATCGGAGGGGCCTGCTGGGTTATCCTCATGGGCTTCAGTATCTGGCTGTACTGGAGGAGGAAGAAGAGGAAGGGGCTCAGCAACTACGCAGGTTAGACCAGCAGGCAGGAGAGTACACACAGCAACTACACAGGTTAGACCAGCAGGCAGGAGAGTACACACAGCAACTACGCAGGTTAGACCAACAGGCAGTAGAGTACACACAGCAACTACGCAGGTTAGACCAGCAGGCAGGAGAGTACACACAGCAACTACGCAGGTTAGACCAGCAGGCAGGAGAGTACACTCAGCAACTACACAGGTTAGACCAGCAGGCAGGAGAGTACACTCAACAACTACGCAGGTTAGACCATCAGACAGGAGAGTACACAAAGCAACTACGCAGGTTAGACCAGCAGGCAGGAGAGTACACTCAGCAACTACGCAGGTTAGACCATCAGACAGGAGAGTACACAAAGCAACTACGCAGGTTAGACCAGCAGGCAGGAGAGTACACACAGCAACTATGCAGGTTAGACCAGCAGGCAGGAGAGTACACACAGACGCTAATTATGCACACAACATACAAACCGTACTGTAGGTGCATACACTCTACCTCTGTGAGATTGCTCCCTGCCATCAATACAGAGCACTCAACAAACTTCCTCAAAAGCATCACTAAACTGTGTTTTAATGACTTTATTAACTCTATTGTGAAGGGATATTTCTTTATCTCTACTGTCAAAGCAGTGTTGGTGTGAATCATGTTGTGATGGTTGTGATGTTGACACGCCCTCCCACGGTGTCGATGCTATCCTAGGGTGGCAGGGGTTGCGTGGGTTGGGTTACGGGTACAACTGATTCTCTGCTGGTCTGGCCAGTCACTCAGGACTGATACATGCTGGAGCTGGAGCCAGTTCATCCATCCTCCTACACCGACCCTGACATTTCAGAGTGTGGGTGCTCGACCTCAGTCAATACAGCCATCCACCATGGACTGTCTTCCACTGCCAAGGCTATTTAATTATAGTGGAGGAGATAGTCAATACAGCCATCCACCATGGACTGTCTTCCACTGCCAAGGCTATTTAATTATAGTGGAGGAGATAGTCAATACAGCCATCCACCATGGACAGTCTTCCACTGCCAGGCTATTTAATTATAGTGGAGGAGATAGTCAATACAGCCAATCACCATGGACTGTCTTCCACTGCTAAGCTATTTAATTATAGTGGAGGAGATAGTCAATACAGCCAACCACCATGGACTGTCTTCCACTGCTAGGCTATTTAATTATAGTGGAGGAGATAGTCAATACAACCATCCACCATGGACTGTCTTCCACTGCTAGGCTATTTAATTATAGTAGAGGAGATAATCAATACAGCCACCCACCATGGACTGTCTTCCACCTCCAGGCTATTTCATTAGAGAGTTGGAGATAGACATAATTTTAGTAATGCATGTAATGTTATTCAACAATGTCTTTGTACAAGTAAATTGTTATCTCTCTCAATAGTTTTTAATTTATTCTTTGTCTGAGCGCAAACTGACTTTTGATCTCGCTACAATCAGTCAAATGGCTGTAACCTGTCCTTCATTTCTGTTTGCTACATTTTGTGTATGTTGTGTTTTCTTTGATTTGTTTCTGTTGTCTCTACATCTCTGTGGCCTCTGAGCTGCTTTCCTGGCTGCCGCCATGCACACTGGGTCATGGAGTTGGCTCCTCTCCTCTGCCCCCCTTTCGCCTCCCTGGCCCCCAGCCCCAGTGTGCAGAGGCCCCCAAAGCAACGCCGCCAGCACCTCTGTAGGCTTTTAACACACAACTTCTCTGTCTTCTTGTTTTACAGTCCAGTCCTTCACCTTCACCCCTGCAGGTACTGTTCATTTGTCTGTCCACCCCCCCACCTCCTGCCACAGGTCCCTCCCCTCCTCTCCTCTCCTGCCTACATTATATATGTTTGACAGATTCCAGGTCTTGCCCAATATAAATCCAAACCCCAGCTTGAGGTGGCAAAAACCCATATTTCACACATTTTCTTCCTGCTGGAAGAGATGGCCTGAATTAGCTTAAATTCATCATGAAAACGCTCTGGATTTGTAATAGGGCAGGGGGCCTGTGCACTGCAAACAGCTGTCCCATCCCTGCTCAGTCATCAGCCTGGTTGTCATACCGTACTGTACCTCTGTGTTTGGCTGTTGTGACCATCAGTGTTTCACTGAACCTCCATCCTCTGGCTGTGGTGTTCCTCTCTCTGTCTGGTATTCCTGTTGGGACTCCCCTCTTTGATAGTAGTGGGTATTCCTCCAAAGACTCTTCACTCTCCTCTTTGATGGTAGTGGGTATTCCTCCAAAGACTCTTCACTCCCCTCTTTGATAGTAGTGGGTATTCCTCCAAAGACTATTCACTCCCCTCGTTGATAGTAGTGGGTATTCCTCCCAAAGACTCTGTATCCCCATTGTTGATGGTAGTGGGTATTCCTCCCAAAGACTCTTCACTCTCCTCTGTGATAGTAGTGGGTATTTCTCCTTAAAGACTCTTCACTCTCCTCTTTGATAGTAGTGGGTATTCCTCCCAAAGACTCTTCACTCTCCTCTGTGATAGTAGTGGGTATTTCTCCTTAAAGACTCTTCACTCTCCTCTTTGATAGTAGTGGGTATTCCTCCCAAAGACTCTTCACTCTCCTCTGTGATAGTAGTGGGTATTCCTCCCAAAGACTCTTCACTCTCTTCTGTGATAGTAGTGGGTATTCCTCCTTAAATACTCTTCACTCTCCTCTTTGATAGTAGTGGTTATTCCTCCTTAAAGACTCTTCACTCTCCTCTTTGATAGTAGTGGGTATTCCTCCCAAAGACTATTCACTCTCCTCTGTGATAGTAGTGGGTATTCCTCTCAAAGACTCTTCACTCTCCTCTTTGATAGTAGTGGGTATTCCTCCCAAATACTCTTCACTCTCCTCTTTGATAGTAGTGGGTATTCCTCGCAAAGACCCTTCACTCTCCTCTTTGATAGTAGTGGGTATTCCTCCTTAAAGACTCTTCACTCTCCTCTTTGATAGTAGTGGGTATTCTTCCCAAAGACTCTTCACTCTCCTCTTTGATAGTAGTGGGTATTCCTCCTTAAAGACTCTGTACTCTCCTCTGTGATAGTAGTGGGTATTCCTCTCAAAGACTCTTCACTCTCCTCTTTGATAGTAGTGGGTATTCCTCATTAAAGACTCGTCACTCTCCTCTGTGATAGTAGTGGGTATTCCTCCCAAAGACTCTTCACTCTCCTCTGTGATAGTAGTGGGTATTCCTCGCAAAGACCCTTCACTCTCCTCTTTGATAGTAGTGGGTATTCCTCCTTAAAGACTCTTCACTCTCCTCTTTGATAGTAGTGGGTATTCTTCCCAAAGACTCTTCACTCTCCTCTTTGATAGTAGTGGGTATTCCTCCTTAAAGACTCTGTACTCTCCTCTGTGATAGTAGTGGGTATTCCTCTCAAAGACTCTTCACTCTCCTCTTTGATAGTAGTGGGTATTCCTCCTTAAAGACTCGTCACTCTCCTCTGTGATAGTAGTGGGTATTTCTCTCAAAGACTCTTCACTCTCCTCTTTGATAGTAGTGGGTATTCCTCCTTAAAGACTCTTCACTCTCCTCTGTGATAGTAGTGGGTATTCCTCCTTAAAGACTCTTCACTCTCCTCTTTGATAGTAGTGGGTATTCCTCCTTAAAGACTCTTCACTCTCCTCTGTGATAGTAGTGGGTATTCCTCCTTAAATACTCTTCACTCTCCTCTTTGATAGTAGTGGGTATTCCTCCTTAAAGACTCTTCACTCTCCTCTTTGATAGTAGTGGGTATTCTTCCCAAAGACTCTTCACTCTCCTCTGTAATAGTAGTGGGTATTCCTCGCAAAGACTCTTCACTCTCCTCTTTGATAGTAGTGGGTATTCCTCCTTAAAGACTCTGTACTCTCCTCTGTGATAGTAGTGGGTATTCCTCTCAAAGACTCTTCACTCTCCTCTGTGATAGTAGTGGGTATTCCTCCTTAAAGACTCTTCACTCTCCTCTTTGATAGTAGTGGGTATTCCTCCTTAAATACTCTTCACTCTCCTCTGTGATAGTAGTGGGTATTCCTCCTTAAATACTCTTCACTCTCCTCTTTGATAGTAGTGGGTAGTCCTCCTTAAAGACTCTGTACTCTCCTCTTTGATAGTAGTGTGTATTCCTCCTTAAAGACTCTGTACTCTCATCTTTGATAGTAGTGGGTATTCCTCCTTAAAGACTCTTCACTCTCCTCTTTGATGGTAGTGGGTAGTCCTCCTTAAAGACTCTGTACTCTCCTCTGTGATAGTAGTGGGTATTCCTCCCAAAGACTCTTCACTCTCCTCTTTGATAGTAGTGGGTATTCCTCCTTAAAGACTCTGTACTCTCCTCTGTGATAGTAGTGGGTATTCCTCCCAAAGACTCTGTACTCTCCTCTGTGATAGTAGTGGGTATTACTCCCAAAGACTCTTCACTCTCCTCTTTGATGGTAGTGGGTATTCCTCCTTAAAGACTCTGTACTCTCCTCTGTGATAGTAGTGGGTATTCCTCCCAAAGACTCTTCGCTCTCCTCTGTGATAGTAGTGGGTATTCCTCCCAAGGACTCTTCACTCTCCTCGTTGATGGTAGTGGGTATTCCTCTCAAAGACTCTTCACTCTCCTCGTTGATGGTAGTGGGTATTCCTCCCAAAGACTCTTCACTCTCCTCTGTGATAGTAGTGGGTATTCCTCCCAAAGACTCTTCACTCTCCTCGTTGATGGTAGTGGGTATTCCTCCCAAAGACTCTTCACTCTCCTCTGTGATAGTAGTGGGTATTCCTCCCAAAGACTCTTCACTCTCCTCTGTGATAGTAGTGGGTATTCCTCCTTAAAGACCCTTCACTCTCCTCTTTGATAGTAGTGGGTATTCCTCCTTAAAGACTCTTCACTCTCCTCTTTGATGGTAGTGGGTATTCCTCCTTAAAGACTCTTCACTCTCCTCTGTGATAGTAGTGGGTATTCCTCCCAAAGACTCTTCACTCTCCTCTTTGATGGTAGTGGGTATTCCTCCTTAAAGACTCTTCACTCTCCTCTGTGATAGTAGTGGGTATTCCTCCTTAAAGACTCTTCACTCTCCTCTTTGATAGTAGTGGGTATTCCTCCTTAAAGACTCTTCACTCTCCTCTTTGATGGTAGTGGGTATTCCTCCTTAAAGACTCTTCACTCTCCTCTTTGATAGTAGTGGGTATTCGTCCTTAAAGTCTCTGTACTCCCCTCTCTGATAGTTGTGGGTATTCCTCCTTAAAGACTCTTCACTCTCCTCTTTGATAGTAGTGGGTATTCGTCCTTAAAGACTCTGTACTCCCCTCTTTGATAGTAGTGGGTATTCGTCCTGAAGACTCTGTACTCTCCTCTTTGATAGTAGTGGGTATTCGTCCTTAAAGTCTCTGTACTCCCCTCTCTGATAGTTGTGGGTATTTCTCCTTAAAGACTCTGTACTCTCCTCTTTGATAGTAGTGGGTATTCGTCCTTAAAGACTCTGTACTCCCCTCTCTGATAGTAGTGGGTATTCCTCCTTAAAGACTCTTCACTCTCCTCTTTGATATTAGTGGGTATTCGTCCTTAAAGACTCTGTACTCCCCTCTTTGATAGTAGTGGGTATTCGTCCTGAAGACTCTTCACTCTCCTCTTTGATGTTCCTGTGAGGTATCTATTGGGCTTGAAGGGGTCCTTTTCTTTCTACAGGTGTTGGTGTTGATTGGGGATTATAAATGTGATTATGTTGCCCTTTTAAAATATCCTCATTGGCTACTCTGGTAGTCTTCTTTATCTCTTGTCACAGCATTATGTGGCTCTGCTACTTTATACACCATGGACTAATTGGTTTATTGCAGTTAAATTGATAACTGTAACAATGTTAGCCCCCTATACTGTAAAGGATTATCAGTACATGCTCTCCCAAAGTGGACCTGACTGGCACCAATGCTGAGCAAGCAGGCAATCAGCCTCTGTCTCTCGATGAAAGAATCTGTAAATACAGGAGAGAAAAGCCTCTGTCTGCTCACTGTACTCTCCTGGAGAGATATAGATGAATTGAGGAGAACAGAGTCCATTACATATGAAATGAGTTCCTCAGACTGGGGTTATTCTCTACTGGTCCTGTACCAGCAGTGTGACGGAGAAAAGGCCAGTGCAGGGAGGCTGGCTGGGGGTCCTGGCTGTAGCTTAGCCACTCCAGGCAACACATTCTCCCTGTGATACACCCCCTGCTCCTCTGCCTGATCTCCCTTTAGACAATCAACCACTCCCTATTCTCACCTGGTGCTCTGGCCGCTGGAAGATAAGTGTTCCATTCAAACGTACTAGTGAAGAGTGGGTGTATTAGATTGTAGGCACACTGCACTGAGGCTAGAGGATCAGGGTGGTGTCCCTCGGGAGAGAACAATGAGTCAAGGACTGAAGGTGACGAGGAGGACTGGTTTAGATATGAATATTTTGGTGGTTGTTTTTTTAATGTCACTGAGTGTATGAGTGAGGTAGTGTGTCATTTAGGATGTTAGCTAGGAGATGAGGTGATGCCCACACACAGTGTCCCTGACTCCTATAGTAAAGCTGTCATACAGGAGAGGTAACGGGTTTTCGAGGCACGCAACCAGCAGGGAATTTGACGGGATTTTATACGTTGATTATGTCCTCACCCCTTAATGCTTATTAAAGAGGATTCATCGGAGAAAGGAAGGAGCAGGGCACAGCCACGTCAGGCTAACATTAAAGTCCTCCACAGCGGAGAATACATGTGTCTGAGGAAAGATAGGACATCAGAGGCCTCCCCACCGCAGAGCACAGTATCAGCCTCCCTATTCTTCCTACTAGGAAATAGACTGAGAGAGATTGTTTTTCTTTTTTTAACCAGGCAAGTCAGTTAAGAACAAATTCTTATTTTCAATGACGGTGGGTTAACTGCCTGTTCAGGGGCAGAACGACAGATTTGTACCTTGTCAGCTCGGGGATTTCAACTTGCAACCTTCCGTTTGCTAGTCTACCGCTCTAACCACTAGGCTACCCTGCCTCCCAGGAAACTGTAGGAGAGATAGGAGAGAGAGAGATACTGTAGGAGATACTGTAGGAGAGAGATAGGAGATAGTAGAGAGAGATAGGAGAGAGAGAGAGATTCTGTAGGAGAGATAGGAGAGAGAGAGAGATACTGTAGGAGATACTGTAGGAGAGAGATAGGAGATAGTAGAGAGAGATAGGAGAGAGAGCGAGATTCTGTAGGAGAGATAGGAGTGAGAGAGATACTATAGGAGAGAGAGAGATACTGTAGGAGAAATATGAGGCAGAGAGAGATACTGTATGAGAGATAGGAGAGAGAGATACTGTAGGATAGTGAGAAATGAGAGATAGGAGAGAGAGATACTGTCGGAGAAAGAGAGATACTGTAGGAGAGATAGGAGAGCGAGAGAGAGATACTGTAGGAGAGATAGGAGAGAGAGATACTGTAGGAGAGATAGGAGAGAGAGATACTGTAGGAGAGTGAGAGAGGAGATAGGGATAGAGAGATGTGTTTCTTGCTAGTGGAATAAAGAGAAGTAGCTATAGAGTAATGGTGAGTAAGGAATGTCAACCATTTTCTTTTGAAGATCCACTGTCAAAGTATGTAAATAAGCTAGTGTGGTATGATTGAAGCAAAATAACAGTAAGGTTTTGAGGGAGTTTTCTTGCTTTAGGTCATTACTGTGTTGGGGTTGGTTTTTCACTTATATACTGCAACATGCCAGTGTACAGTTCCAGAATGATTGTGGTAAAAGTGTTTTGGTTGGTTGATGACAAAGTGAAGAGGTTGTCCTACCAGCAGCACTCTCTGTGTCACACTATCACTATTTTTTTTTTATCTCCTCTCCTCCTTTCTTCCTGTATTCTCTGAATACTTAATTTGGCCCGTGCCTTGGCTTGTTGGAAAATAAACCTGAGTGGAGGAGAGGAGTGAAGGAATGTTCAGTCCTCCTCCCTTTAATCTCCATCTAGGGAACAACATTTGGGTCTTTGTCAGCAGCTAGTAAAACTGTTGCAGCTCAGCGTAAGAGAACGTTTCATCTCTGCTCAACACGGATGATGACATTAAGACATCAGAAGACTGAGCGTGCAAAACGTCAATGGATCACAGGAAATGATTAAATAAGCCACATTACTATCAGCTCCTTCTCGACTCAAGTAGGTTTCTGTTTTTTCCTTCTCCCCCTCTGTCAACCGCACAGGGTGATTTCCTCTGTCATCCGCACAGGGTGATTTACAAAACTCTATGGTTCTTTCTCTCTTTATTTCAATTTCCTGTGATCCATTGACGTTTTGCACGCTCAGTCTTCTGATGTCTTATTGTCATCATCTGTGTTGAGCAGAGATGAAACGTTCTCTTACGCTGAGCTGCAACAGTTTTACTAGCTGCTGACAAAGACTCTTATTTATTATCTGTAGATGGCTTCTGAGAGTCATGCTAGTCAGTGTACCCTGCTGCTAGAGAGATCTGTAACTCACTTCCTTCCAGCCCCCACACATCTAATTCTACCTGATTAATGAGCCCTCTGCCTTTTCTAATCATTTTTATTTTGGCCGAGATTTAATCACAAATCTGATAATGATTCAAACCAAAAAATGGGAGATGAAATGAGTTTCTGTTCTCATCAAGCATCTTGTCTTTGAGAAAAACACATTACGTGTCACTTTATGCAAAGCAATGCAATCTGCTACCTTATTCACAGCATCCTTGTTATAATTTCCATGATAAGAATGGACACTGTGGGGCCTCTGCATCCCTTAGGGAAGCCATCAATATCCAGCCAGCTACAGAAGACACTGGAAGGACACATTGGGTGCAGTGGTGCGATCGTTCACAAGAATAATTCCTGATAATGGTTGGGGGCTAAAACCATCAGAACTCTCTCTGATCAACCGGTATTAGCGTTGGCAATGCAGCCCTGATGTGGTCATCAATGTCTTTGAAATTATATGAAAAGTCAAACATATTGCTTTGTCTTTTCTCTCCTTTTATGTCGCGGCGCTCCCTCTCTCGTCTCCTCCACTCTGACCCCAGTGACGTTCCAGCGTGTTGACGGGGGTCTGATGAGCAATGGAAGGTGAGTGGTCTACCCGTCAGTGTTCTATCAGGGACAGAGAGCCCTTCTCTCCACACATAGAGCCAAACGACACCACACCTGTCATCACTCTGCCAATCAAAACCAACAGCATACACAACACATCACCTCTATTCTGAAGGGCTTTCAAACCACCTCCATCAGACTGTGAAAACCCAGCAACCCAGTCAAACATTATGCTATAACATTATGCTTTAACATGAGACTATAACATAATGCTATAACATTATGCTTTAACATGAGACTATAACATAATGCTATGACATTGGACTGTAACATTAGGTTATAACATTAGGTTATAACATTATGCTATAACATTATACTATAACATGCTATAACATTATGCTATAATATTATACTATAACATGCTATAACATTATGCTATAATATTAACCTATAACGTTATGCGATAAAATTGACCTATAACATAATGCTCTAACATATACTAACATTATACTATAACATTATGATATAACATTAGACTATAATATAATGATATAACATTAGACTATAACATTAGTCTATAACATTAGACTATAATATAATGCTCTAACATATACTAGCATTATACTATAACATTATGATATAACATTAGTCTATAACATTAGACTATAACATAATGCTCTAACATATACTAACATTAGACTATAACATTATGATATAACATTAGACTATAATATAATGATATAACAGTAGACTATAACATTAGTCTATAACATTAGACTATAACATAATGCTCTAACATATACTAGCATTATACTATAACATTATGATATAACATTAGACTATAACATAATGATATAACATTAAACTATAACATAATGATATAACATTAGTCTATAACATTAGACTATAACATTAGACTATAACATTATACTATAACATTAGACTATACCATTAGACTATAACATTAGTCTATAACATTAGACTATAACATAATGATATAACATTAGACTATAACATTAGACTATAACATCAGACTGTAACATTATGATATAACATTAGACTATAACATTAGGCTATAACATTAGACTATAACATTAGACTATAACATTAGACTATAACATTATGCTATAACATTATGCTAACATTAACATATAACATTAGACTATACCATTTCTTATGACATTATGCTATAACATTATGCTATAACATTATGCTATAACATTATACTATAACATTATGCTATAACATTAACATATAACATTAACATATAACATTAGACTATAACATTTCTTATGACACCATGCTATAACATTATGCTATAACATTAGACTATACCATTATGCTATAACATTATGCTATAACATTAACATATAATATTAGACTATAACATGTCTTATGTCATTGTACTATAATATTAGACTATACCATTAGACTATAACCTTATGCTATAGCATTAGACCATAACGGTGTTATTATCAACAACATGCATCTAAAGCTGTGCTGACCTCTGTCCTGGACTTTGCACATCTTCACTATAGTACCCTTGGCTCATCTTCCTAAAGTATGTATTATGTCTGCGCTGCACTGAGCAAGCCTGCTCTAACGCTGATAGATGACTGATGGATCTATAGATAACCAATACCTGCGTGTTTATGTCGCACACAGATCTGTGTGCAAACATACATTCCTATCTCCATTCACGCATCAATAGATAGACTCATAAATCTCCCCCACAGAATTAGTAGAAACAATTTAAGCAGAGAGAGCTTTTATTTTGTCATTTATCTTCTCCTGCCGGCTACAGATAACCCAGAAGCCCCCTGGAGTGATACATTTGCCTGTCACTTTGCCAAGGCAACTGAGATCCGAGCACATGTAATAATGTCAAAATAATTACCCAGGGGAGAGGTGTGGAGGTATCCCTGCTGCACCCCACACAGCCTGCTCTCTCTCTGTGTGTGTGTGTGTGTGTGTGTGTGTGTGTGTGTGTGTGTGTGTGTGTGTGTGTGTGTGTGTGTGTGTGTGTGTGTGTGTGTGTGTGTGTGTGTGTGTGTGTGTGTGTGTGTGTGTGTGTGTGTGTGTGTGTGTGTGTGTGTGCGAGCAGTGTGTGTGCGAGCAGTGTGTGTGCTAGCAGTGTGTGTGCTAGCAGTGTGTGTGTGTGGGAGAGAGAGTGGTTGCAGAGAGTAGGGCCTATCTCAATAGCACCCGTTACTGAGCCTTTGTAGGGATTCAGGAGGCTCCCCAGAGGAGTCCGGACTTCTCTCTCTCTACTGCTCTGGTAGATAGGTAAATCCACACAGAGCTCACACACTCGTCTGAGATTCTAAACTTATTCAGAATCTGTGTTTCCGTGAGAGTTTGTTTTTCCAGGATTTAGTCTACTGTGTGTATATGTATATGAGTTTGTTTTTCTGTGTGTGTGTGTGTGTGTGTGTGTGTGTGTGTGTGTGTGTGTGTGTGTGTGTGTGTGTGTGTGTGTGTGTGTGCGAGCAGTGTGTGTGTGAGTAGTGTGTGTGTAGTGTGTCGATGTGAATGCTCGCCCATATTTCTGCCAGTGCCGCCAGCAAGCACTCAAAGAATTAACCACGCACACTTGCTTCATGTCTATTTTCATCTATTTTCTGTTGGTTCTGTGCCCGGATGATTTTCCTTCAGTTTATTTGTCTTAAGTCAGTGGGGGAGACATAAGCACCAGAGTGGTGGTTCTGATTCTCAAAGCCCTGGTCCCGGAGTCACTTGAATCGGAAGCCCTGGTCTGGTCGTTAGTCACTGTGGTGACATCAAATGGTCCTTGTCATCACTGTGGTGACATCAAAGCCCTGGTCCTGAGACATTAGTCACTGTGGTGACATCAAAGCCCTGGTCCAGAGTCACTGTGGTGACATCAAAGCCCTGGTCCTGGTCATTAGTCACTGTGGTGACATCAAAGCCCTGGTCCTGGTCGTTAGTCACTGTGGTGAAATCAAAGCCTTGGTCCTGGTCGTTAGTCACTGTGGTGACATCAAAGCCCTGGTCCTGGTCGTTAGTCACTGTAGTGACATCAAAGCCCTGGTCCTGGTCGTTAGTCACTGTGGTGACATCAAAGCCCTGGTCCTGGTCGTTAGTCACTGTGGTGACATCAAAGCCCTGGTCCTGGTCGTTAGTCACTGTGACATCCTGGTCCTGGTCATTAGTCACTGTGGTGACATCAAAGCCCTGGTCCTGGTCGTTAGTCACTGTGGTGAAATCAAAGCCCTGGTCCTGGTCGTTAGTCACTGTGGTGACATCAAAGCCCTGGTCCTGATGTTAGTCACTGTAGTGACATCAAAGCCCTGGTCCGTCACTGTTGTCAGCCCCTGCAGAGTGAGAGTGACCCGCCCAGTATCACAGGGAAATGTGTTCATTTGTTACCTGGGATGTTTATTGCATTAATTAGACAATAGCAAATGGAGTCGCGTCTGTTCCCAGCTCCTCATTGGCTGCTGCCAAATTGCCCTGACTGAACAAATCACTTAATCGATCACAGAATAAATGATTCATGGAAGATGAATAGGCTGCAGATTGCTACACTTGGATGGCTTGACTTTGGCTGCTCATGTGAAATTCATAAAAGGCTCATTCCTTCTACCCTGCCAATAGCGAGATGGTAATTAGGAGCTAGTAATAACTATCTCAACGCTGATCAATATTTTAGCCAGAGCAGATTCTATAAAGAGTGGGTTGAGCACAGCACAGCAGCCAACGGGTTGTGCCAACACTGTTACTATGGAGATCCCTTGATATGACAGGACTCAGAAGCTAAGTGACAGAAGCCTCTATGAACAGAAAATATCCAATGGAAATTCATGTTTCAACATGCCTTAAGTGTAATTGGATGTGCAGGCTTTTAGTGGGGGTTGTATTGACCAGTAGGCGTGCATGAACACAGTAGCATGAACGCGTCTGATCTATGTGGTTGTATTGGGATTAATATCTCTGGTCTGGCTTGTTTATGGCTCGTTGTGCATCAGGCATTCTGGGCGGTTGCTCAGGTTTCCTACCTTCCATAACAAACAGCCAACAAGTCTGACAGGAAAATAGTACAAATTCTAAATCTTATCTTGCCAAGACTGCAATACATCCCTGAACTCAACTAGGATTAAACGGAATTTGTCGAGGTTCCAGAAGACGTATGACCATTTCCCCCCAGAGTCGCAAAACACATATAACAAATACTCCCAATAGAAATCATTCTCATTCTAATTATCCTCTCCCGGAGCAGCTTCCTGTGATGAATACAAGGACGAGGCAGCCATTTCCATTGTCAACACCTTGTCTTCCAAATGGTCTCTCTGGTCTCTCTGCGCTGTGCTGCATGGTGGAGGGTTATCAGGTGTGTAGGTCTGGTACTGAGACAGTAGTATAGTATTTTTCTATATACAAGGTCTTTCGTGGTGCACTGTAGCTGCAGTCCACAGGAGAGAACACGGCCCTGCCTCTCCATTTCTCTCTTTCTTTGTCAACTGCCAGGAAACTGTAGGCTGACAGATGTTGAGAGTGAGGGAGGAAAGGAGGAGGGATGAAAGCAAGAGCTATATGTGGAAAAAAATAAAGGAAAATGGGGTTTATAAAGAGATGGGTTTGGAGGGAGAGGAAGAAAGGGGGGGGGGTGTCGCTGTGAGAAACAGAAGGGGAGGTGGTAGGGGAAGAGATGTATTACCCTATAAAAAGTGCATGTCTCTGATGCACAGCCATCAATTTGAATGACTCCTTCCCCCCGAGGGCCTGTTTTGGCATTCAGGAACCACGGCGAGGGCTCTTAGCTTGTCAGGGCCTCCCGCCTTCCTCCTGTCTCTGCAGCGCTGCAGTTCATTCAGGAACCATGGCGAGGGCTCTTAGCTTGTCAGGGCCTCCCGCCTCCCTCCTGTCTCTGCAGCGCTGCAGTTCATTCAGGAACCACGGCAAGGGCTCTTAGCTTGTCAGGCCCTCCCGCCTTCCTCCTGTCTCTGCAGCGCTGCAGTTCATTCAGGAACCACGGCGAGGGCTCTTAGCTTGTCAGGGCCTCCCGCCTCCCTCCTGTCTCTGCAGCGCTGCAGTTCATTCAGGAACCACGGCGAGGGCTCTTAGCTTGTCAGGGCCTCCCGCCTCCCTCCTGTCTCTGCAGCGCTGCAGTTCATTCAGGAACCACGGCGAGGGCTCTTAGCTTGTCAGGGCCTCCCGCCTCCCTCCTGTCTCTGCAGCGCTGCAGTTCATTCAGGAACCACGGCGAGGGCTCTTAGCTTGTCAGGGCCTCCCGCCTTCCTCCTGTCTCTGCAGCGCTGCAGTTCATTCAGGAACCATGGCGAGGGCTCTTAGCTTGTCAGGGCCTCCCGCCTCCCTCCTGTCTCTGCAGCGCTGCAGTTCATTCAGGAACCATGGCGAGGGCTCTTAGCTTGTCAGGCCCTCCCGCCTTCCTCCTGTCTCTGCAGCGCTGCAGTTCATTCAGGAACCATGGCGAGGGCTCTTAGCTTGTCAGGGCCTCCCGCCTCCCTCCTGTCTCTGCAGCGCTGCAGTTCATTCAGGAACCACGGCGAGGGCTCTTAGCTTGTCAGGGCCTCCCGCCTCCCTCCTGTCTCTGCAGCGCTGCAGTTCATTTGGAGTCTCCCTCCATGGGACAGCTCTTCTCATTAGAACCTGTGGCTCTGTGGCTGAGGGAGAGACTGACTGCAGAGTGCCCATTACCTGACAATGTCCTGGGGCTCTCCCATACCCCTCCCCTCCCTCTCCTCTCCCCAGGGCCAGCACATCACGTTACCTCACTGAAGCAGAGACAAAAGCTCTGTTAGGCATGAGGCACGTCACAGCTTTTAAGGGTGCTGGGCTGTAGCACTGAGCGTGTCAGAGACTGAGACAGAGACTGAGACAGAGACAGAGACAGAGACAGAGACAGAGACAGAGACAGAGACAGAGACTGAAGGGCACTAGCAGTGGGGTGTTGTTGTGCCGTGTTCCCTCTAGCAGAAGCCATCCGGTTGATCATGTGATGCTGCCTGTCTGACCGACCGTGGCAGCCAGCCATTTCTCAGGAATAAGAGAGGGAAAGCTCTAGCTTGCTGCTGCTGCTGTGGAGACCTTGAACAGCTCAGTTCAACCTCTCATTCCACACTCTGCCGGATGCTTTTGTCTGTAGACAAACAGCACTGTCTTTGAATCCTCTCCTTATCCTGGGCAGAAAAATAACACTATTGATACATTTCTAGATTATAGTACATTCAGTAGAAAATATGAATCCATCTGTATGGTTCAGCCATTGGAAACTAGTGTGGTACCAATGTACTGACACACAAACAAAGACATTTAGCTCCATCTCTCATATCTCATCTAGTTCCATCTGTGTTGCCCGTGGTAACGAGGCTGAGACGTGATTGTACAGTAAAGTGGCCCTAAAGGCCTCCCAGCAGTCACCCGTGACAGGTTCAAGTCCTAATGGGAGATTTTGATGGCCCCCACACCCATGGGAGTGACTCCCAACACCTGTTAAATGGAGCCAGCCCCGGTACATCCATCCATCCCACAGGCTGCAGCAGCCCACAAGTTGATCTGGGAGAGGGAAGAGGGTTTCGGGCTGGGTCTGGAGGACAACCACTCAACTAAGGCATCACCACAAGGGGTTGATGGGATCAATGGATGTTAATGAACAAGGTTATCTGTGAATGTGTCTATGTGGGGGAGGAAGAATGATGTGCGTCTATGCAGTGTGTGTGTGTGTGTGTATTAATGTGTGTGTGTGTGTATTAGGTTGTGTGTGTGTGTGTGTGTGTGTGTGTGTGTGTGTGTGTGTGTGTGTGTGTGTGTGTGTGTGTGTGTGTGTGTGTGTGTGTGTGTGTGTGTGTGTGTGTGTGTGTGTGTGTGTGTGTGTGTGTGCATTAAAATGTTTGTGTGTGTATTAATTGGCTCCCGAGTGGCACAGTGTCTGAGGCACTGTATCTCAGTGCTAGAGATGTCAGTACAGACCCTGGTTCGTTTCCAGGCTGTATCACAACTGGCCGTGATTGAGTCCCATTGGGTGGTGCATAATTGGCCCAGCGTCGTCCGGGTTAGGGTTTGGCCCGGGTCATTGTAAATAAGATTGTGTTCTTAACTGACTTGCCTAGCTAAATAAAGGTTAAATATAAAAAGAATAGTGTGTGTGTGTGTATTAATGAGTGTGTGTGTATTATGTGTGTGTGTGGGTTGGTGTTATTGTGTGTGTGTCAGAGTGAGACAGCAGGACAAAAGGACAGATACAGAGCAGTGTTGCCTGAATGAATTCTAACTTTAAATGAGAGCCACATTGTGTACATACATCCAGTTTCTGAATTATCTCATTAGTACTACTTTTTTTAAGACAAATTTTACCTATTACTATTCTTAACTATGACCATTTTCCATGTGTAACAACCCCTGTGTCTCCTCATAGCCGACCAGGCCTGCTGAATGCCAGTGACGCAGGCTACCCGTGGCTGGCTGACTCCTGGCCTGCAACCAGCCTGCCTGTCAATAGTGGCTCCGGGGGACCCAACGACCTCAGTAACTTTGGCAGAGGAGGTGAGAGATCTGGATCTGTCCTATACTAATATATATCTGATCAACCGGATATATAGATATATATATATATATATATATATATATATATATATATATATATATATATATATATATATATATATATAGAGAGAGAGAGAGAGAGAGAGAGAGAGAGAGAGAGAGAGAGAGAGAGAGAGAGAGAGAGAGAGAGAGAGAGAGAGAGGGTCTAGTCAGGTTATAGATGGTGGTCTACACCACCACCATTTCCTTACCTTGCCCCTCGACACACCATATGTCCTGAAACATCTCCATACTTTTCTTTTTATAATTTTATAGAACTCAAATTCCACCGGGACAATAATGTCATTAACCTGGCGTACATAGAAAACACATGAATCAAAGTCCACTAGGTCAGACTGATTAATGATGTCCCTTAACAGCTCCACTGAGCCTGAATGAGGCTCCTCCCCATTTCTGTGTTTAATCAAATTCATTGTACAATTCCTCTCCCCACCGACCACCAGGGTCTCCTCAGGAGCTACCTGTGAGAGTTCCTGTCTAAGACACCCAAACATAAGTCCCCTCTCCCTCCCTGTGTCAGGCCAAAACCCCTGTTATTCATTTCTGCTTTTACTAGAAGCAGTCTACCCCTACATACCTCATTTGAGCAGCAAATTGTTACATACAGGTCCCAGACCCAAAAAGGACTGTCAC
This sequence comes from Oncorhynchus masou masou, assembly GCF_036934945.1. Classification (NCBI taxonomy): domain Eukaryota; kingdom Metazoa; phylum Chordata; class Actinopteri; order Salmoniformes; family Salmonidae; genus Oncorhynchus; species Oncorhynchus masou. The sequence goes on along the minus strand of NC_088220.1, from coordinate 77,270,618 downwards.
CCCTGCACTAACATTTCTTCCATGGCTCAGCAAAGAAAGAGACCAATAGCATGGCTCAAAAATCCTGTGCCAGAAAAAAAATATGAATCTAAACAGCATCTATAAGTAGACCTTTACGCACTGTTGTGACCCACTTCCTCTACCTAAAACGTTCCCTGGGTGAGAGGAATCCATGCCTCTCATTTTTCATAGCATGCTGTACTGGACTTAAAACCTTTCCCAGAATGCAAGGAAAGCATTAAGATGAACGTTGTCCCTTATTGTTTCATTCAGGAACCTTGAATGTTCCCTCACCATGTACTTTGACCCCTCTGCCTGACTGGCTGTCAGCTCTGGACCCATCAAGGAGGAGTCTGAAAAGAAAGCCTCCTCATCGTCCTCTTCCTCAGACTCACCTTCATCTTCCTCATCTCCATCTCCCATCTTGACCATCTGCACTTTCTCTGTGGTCAGAAAGGCAAAGGTTTCTTGGTGCCTTTGACCACCCCCAGCCTCATCTACACCACCATCTATAACCTGACTAGACCCAGCCTCATCTACACCGCCATCTATAACCTGACTAGGCCCAGCATCATCTACACCACCATCTATAACCTGACTAGACCCAGCCTCATCTACACCACCATCTATAACCTGACTAGACCCAGCCTCATCTACACCACCATCTATAACCTGACTAGACCCAGCCTCATCTACACCACCATCTATAACCTGACTAGACCCAGCCTCATCTACACCGCCATCTATAACCTGACTAGACCCAGCCTCATCTACACCACCATCTATAACCTGACTAGACCCAGCCTCATCTACACCACCATCTATAACCTGACTAGATCCAGCCTCATCTACACCACCATCTATAACCTGACTAGACCCAGCCTCATCTACACCACCATCTACAACCTGACTAGACCCAGCCTCATCTACACCACCATCTACAACCTGACTAGACCCAGCCCCATCTACACCACCATCTACAACCTGACTAGACCCAGCCTAATCTACACCACCATCTATAACCTGACTAGACCCAGCCTCATCTACACCACCATCTATAACCTGACTAGACCCAGCCTCATCTACACCACCATCTACAACCTGACTAGACCCAGCCTCATCTACACCACCATCTACAACCTGACTAGACCCAGCCTCATCTACACCGCCATCTATAACCTGACTAGACCCAGCCTCATCTACACCACCATCTATAACCTGACTAGACCCAGCCTCATCTACACCGCCATCTATAACCTGACTAGACCCAGTCTTATCTACACCACCATCTACAACCTGACTAGACCCAGCCTCATCTACACCGCCATCTATAACCTGACTAGACCCAGCCTCATCTACACCACCATCTATAATCTGACTAGACCCAGCCTCATCTACACCACCATCTATAACCTGACTAGACCCAGCCTCATCTACACCACCATCTATAACCTGACTAGACCTAGCCTTATCTACACCACCATCTATAACCTGACTAGACCCAGCCTCATCTACACTACCATCTATTACCTGACTAGACCCATCCTCATCTACACCACCATCTATAATCTGACTAGACCCAGCCTTATCTACACCACCATCTATAACCTGACTAGACCCAGACTTATCTACACCACCATCCATAACCTGACTAGACCCTTCCTCTGCTGCCTGTGTCTCGTGGCCCCCTGCACATTGACCTTGATTTCTCCCTTTGGCGCTCACCTTGTCTAAGGCCTTTATGTGGGCACGCAAAGCTCTTCCTCCCCAAATCCCCACACTCAAAGCACTGCAGGCTATCTGTGCTGGCAAACCCCACGTAGAGTCCCTCCCCATGTCTCACTTTAAAATGCACATTTAACTGTTGCTCATTGTAATTCAGAAACATGAACACTTGCCTCCGGAACTAAACAAAATGCTTAACGGCATCTGAAAACCTGCCGACGGTACACAAAAACCACTAGAAAACTTACCAAAATGATTCAGCTCCTTACAGATTTGATCATCCGTAATAAACAGAGACAGATTCACAACTACCACTCTCGTCAAAGGAGTTGAAAGTGGAGAAATCGGCAGCAACACATCCCTTACAAATTTTACACTGGTAATTAGCCTGCCCACTAAATTTACTATATTCATGAACACAACCAGAGCTTTGTTCATTCTGGATGCAGAATATATAATTCCAGCTCATACCTGTTCACCGACCGCGAGCAGAACCTCCTCCACCTTAACTCCATTCTCAGGAACACAACAGAATCCATGCCGTATCGACAGCATCTCCTCCGCGCCAGGCTGAGAAGCCATCGCACACACCACACCTTCCAAACCCCAGGAAACTAAAACTCCATCCTTTTCCCTAACTTTGAACAAAACCAGTGGGTACCGCTTCACTAACAGAAGAATTGAAAGAAAACACCAAGGAAAGAATCAAGAAAATTAGTAAGGACTAAGCCCTCCACATGGTCTCTAAACTACAAAACACTCCCAGCATGCACTGAGAAAGAGTGACAGGAGAGAGATACAGGAGACATAAGAGAGAGGAGAGATAGAAGGGATAGTGGAGAGATATATAATAGATAATAGGGAGAGGGAAGAGGTAGGGGAGAGAGAAGAGAGAGACGAGACAGAGGAGAGAGAGACGAGACAGAGGAGAGATAGAAGGGAGAGAGGAGAGATATATAATAGATAATAGGGAGAGGGAAGAGGTAGGGGAGAGAGAAGAGAGAGACGAGACAGAGGAAAGAGAGCGAAGAAAGAGAGGGGAGAGAGAAGCGAGAGAGGAGAGATAGTAGATATAGTATGAGATGATATATGCTGATCTGACTCCTCTACTGCTCTTCTGTACTGTACCCTAGCTCAGATGATTCATCATGTCCTCCTCTCACCTCCTAGCTACCAGCCCCACAAAGATGTAAACCTGTTTGCATATTGCATGAGTGTTTTTGGATATACATTTACATACCACATCAGAGTGAGGCTAGCGCGCTAGCAGCAGGGTATAGGCACTGTCACGGCTTGAATAATGGCAAACAGTCCAGCGTAGTGTCATCAGCCATACCTCAGAAGATGAGGATGTGAGACAAGATGGAGGAAATGTAGGGAAGGGGGGTGGGTAAGTGAGAAAGGAAGAGAGAGAGAAGGGAGGGGGAGAAGTATAGAGAGACAGAAACAGAGAGTACACAGTGGCAGAATACCTGACCACTGTGACTGACCCGAACTTAAGGAAAGCTTTGACTATGTACAGACTCAGTTAGCATAGCCTTGCTATTGAGAGAGGCCACCATAGGCAAACCTGGCTGCTGCCCACAAAATGAGGTGGAAACTGAGCTGCACTTCCTAACCTCCTGCCCAATGTATGACCATATTAGAGACACATATTTCCCTCAGATTACACAGATCCACAAAGAATGCGAAAACAAACCCGATTTTCATAAACTCCCATATCTTCTGGGTGAAATACCCAAGTATGACATCACTGCAGCAAGATTTGTGACCTGTTGCCACAAGAAAAGGGCAACCAGTGAAGAACAAACACCATTATAAATACACCCCATATTGATGCTTATTTATTTTCCCTTTTGTACTTTAACCATGTGTACATCGTTACAGCACTGTATATATATATATAATATGACATTTGAAATGTCTTTATTCTTTTTAAACTTCTGTGAGTGTAATGTTTACTGTTAATTTTGATTGATTCTTTATTTCACTTCTGTATATTATCTACCTAACCTGCTTTGGCAATGTTAACATATGTTTCCCATGCCAATAAAGCCCCTTGAATTGAATTTAGAAAGGAGAGAGAGAGAGAGAGAGAGAGCAGGAGGGAGAAAGTGAGTCAGGGCGAGGGGGAGGGGGAGAGAGAGAGGAGAGAGAGAGAGAAAAATGGGGACTGAGAGAGAAAGAAGGGAGGGGGGAGAGAGAGAAATGGGGCAGGAGGGAGAAAGAGAGTCAGGGGGGGAGAGAGAGGAGAGAGAGAGAGAGAGAGAGAGAAATGGGGAGGGAGGGAGAAAGAGAGTGAGGGGGAGGGGGGAGAGAGAGAGAGGAGCGAGTGAGAGAGAGAGAGAGAGAAGTGGGGAGGGAGGGAGAAAGAGAGTGAGGGGAGGGGGAGAGAGAGAGAGAGGAGCGAGAGAGAGAGAGAGAAATGGGAAAAATGGGGAGAGAGAGAGAGAGAGAGAGAAATGGGGAGGGAGGGAGAAAGAGAGTGAGGGGGAGGGGAGAGAGAGAGAAAGGGGGGATGTGAAAAGATGGTCCAGGGCAGCCGGTCGTGAAGGACAGGGCCAGCTTGACTGCGGACTCTTCTGCCGTGGCTCTACATCATCTCCCCTTCACTGGGCGCTCAAACCCTACAGTACTACTGAGGCTCTGGGCTCACTTACACACACACACACACATGCAGAGTGGCACCATTATCCCTCATTGGCAGCAACAAAGGGAGGAGGGAGACAGGAAAACAGAGAGGGAAAGAAGCAGGCTCAGAAGAGAGGGAGAGAGATAGGGGAGAGAGAGATATAGAGAGGGAGGGAGGGAGAGAGAGGTTGGGGGTAGGGAGAGGGGGGGGGGTGAGAGAGAGAGAGAGAGAGAGAGAGAGAGAGGTTGGGGGTAGGGGGGGGGGGTGAGAGAGAGGCCCAAGGTTGTGAAGTCAGCCACTGGAATTAGAATGCATGAATAAGTGGGGATGGATTTTTCAATGAGATGAATATGTTAAACTGGATGTTAAGAGCTGAGTTGATGTCAAAGCGTTGAGATGCTCAGGGTAATTCCCTCAAACCCCTGGGACTGTTGCTGACTGAACCCAGGGTCACTCTGACCTGATTCATAGTTAGACATAGACACCACTCCACTCCTAATCTATCTTGAAGAGCAGCCTTGTTCATCAATGACTCTAAACATCACTTTACCTTTCTATTTTCTATTCAAATATAATTATAGTTGATGTTCACACAGTATTTGTCATTGAAGCCCACACCACAGTCTTCTAAACTGACCCGTATTCTCTCTCCCTGTGTCTCCTCCAGACACCAGTAGTAATGGTGATAAGAGTGGCACCATGCTGTCTGACGGAGCCATCTATAGCAGTATAGACTTCACCACCAAGGCTAACTACAACAGCCCCAGCCAGGGCTCCCAGGGAGCCACCCCCTATGCCACCACACAGATCCTTCACTCCAGTAGCATCCATGAGCTGGCCGTGGACCTCCCCGAGGCCCAGTGGAAGGCCTCCATCCAGGCCAAACAGGAGATGGCCAACCTGGGGTACTCCCTGCCTGACAAGAACTCCTGCAACAACAGTGAGTGGGATTGTGTGTGTGTGTGTGTGTGTGTGTGTGTGTGTGTGTGTGTGTGTGTGTGTGTGTGTGTGTGTGTGTGTGTGTGTGTGTGTGTGTGTGTGTGTGTGTGTGTGTGTGTGTGTGTGTGTGTTGGAAGGAAGGAAGGAAGGAAGGAAGGAAGGAAGGAAGGAAGGAAGGAAGTGTGTGTGCACATGTCATACAGAAGGTGAGACTTCTCATATTTCCCTGCCATGCGAAATCCCAACTCAACTCAACACAGCCCTGTGATACATGACAATATTAGCCTTAACCATCATGGCCTCACTCCTCCTACTGTGAGTGTATGACCCCAGTACAAATCACTGCTGAGTCAGTATGGAGTGTTTCATATGATACCCCAGTTCACCCCTGTTTATAAGCCATGGGGTTACTGTGACCTGACAGTAGTTTGGACTTTAATACTCACAATCTGTCTCTGAAGCCCATTCCAGCTCCACTCCACCCAGACCGCCTGATTCTGTTTTAAGGACTCATTTCCCCCTTGCTGCCATTCAGTCTTGGTCACTTTCCAAGGTTAAATAAACACCTGATGAATGGCCAGGGAGCTAGATTAAAGCATCCATTTTCTCCAGTTTTGGATTATGTTACTTCCCTCTCTCTGTTCTAACTAATTGCCTATCCTCTTTAGCACAACTAATATTAAAAGTAATTCAACTTAATTCTAATGGATTTTATAGAGGACTTTTCTGAAAGTCTTGTGGAGATTCCTGCATCAGGACTAATGAGTTTTCTGAGACTCTTCCTATATTGTCATGGTCTCATTCTCTAGAGGTTTAAAGTAGATTTGTTATATTGTTTGTGCCCATAATTTAACTCAATACCCGATCCTTTACCGTCTTATTTTAAAAGTAACATTTGATTGTATCTCAAAACAGTGTTACATTAAATAACTTGCACCTGCAACAAGTGGATTTATCTCTCCCATCTCATGAATGGATAATCACTTGGATTTCTTCCAAAATATTATTTTCCTCATATTTTTTGTTGTCAAAGTCAAAAAACTTTATACATATAAAACCCCCCAAAATGATGCGTCACGAACAAAGGCTAAATGTTTCACTGAGTGAATGTGACTGTGAGTGGGTGGTGGGTGGGTGAGTGAGACAGTGGGTGAGTGAGTGATTAATGTGAGAGAGACAGAAAGAGAGAGAAAGAAGAGAGAGAGAGAACAAATGTCAAGATGGCTGACAAGAAGAGGTGTGCATGAGTGGAGAATGTTCACTGCTTGCCTGCTGATCTAACTGCATGTTCTGCATGTGCTTCAGCCAATCACCTGATGCCACTGTATATTTTTACCCTTTAACCCCACTAGCACTCCTTTTCATTCCTGACTACCGATTGGCCGAGGGATTGTCTAATAGAATGCCACACAACCAATCACAAGATTTCAGCACCACCAGCTCTCACAACAGCTCAGACCGAAGCGGCAGTCTATCAGGTTGGTTTCTGATGTGGCAAGGCAGGGATGTGACTGGTCTTCCTACTCTCTTCAACATTCTGGGATAACTCAATGACTGCCATTTAATCCACTGTATCAGTGATTGACTTGTTAATAGCTTTATTGATCTCTTTTGCATGTGCAAAACCCACCGTCTGCCTTTATGAACCCGCCCCTCCTCCTCACCACTGTTATTTTGCTCCCACTGCTAATACTCACAACTAATAAACGATGCACGCATTTACAGGCCGGCGTTGATCGCTGACATCAACCACATTGTCAAATGTGCTGTCTAGATGATGTAATGTTATGTGCAGCAATGATCCTCTATTCACATGCAGTGAAGTGCTTTGTCCTCCAGATTAGATTAGAAACCAGCTCTAATCTTCCCTTTAAAGAGAGGAAGTGAGGATTTGTACTATTAGAACAGGGCTGACTCCATCACGGCTGGGCCTTGTAACAGGCTTTGTCTCTCACCAGGAGCTTGAGAGCAGATGAGAATTTGGGCAACGGGACTCCTTCAGACAGTTAGAGTGGTGCATTGTGAGACCACACACACACACACACACACACACACACACACACACACACACACACACACACACACACACACACACACACACACACACACACACACACACACACACACACACACACACACACACACACACACACACACACACACCATCTGAGATGCTTGGCTGACTAAAATGGTGAGAATGTCTCCCATTTTCCCTCTTCTAATGGTTACTGACCACAGTAAAACCCATGTACTGAGAATTTTATAGGGCACAGAGGCAGCCCCCCTCTCTACCTCCCCTCCTCTCCTCTCTACCTCCCCTCCTCTCCTCTCCTCTCCTCTCCCCTACCCTCCTCTCTACCTCCTCTCCCCTCATCTCCTCTCCCCTCCTCTCCTCTCCCCTACCCTCCTCTCCCCTACCCTCCTCTCTACCTCCCCTCCTCTCCTCTGCCCCCTCTCCCCTACCCTCCTCTCCACTCCCTTACCCTCCTCTCTACTCCCCTCCTCTCCCCTCCTCTCCTCTCCCCTACCCTCCTCTCTACCTCCTCTCCCCTCCTCTCCTCTCCCCTCCTCTCCCCTACCCTCCCCTACCCTCCTCTCTACCTTCCCTCCTCTCCCCTCCTCTCCTCTCCCCTACCCTCCTCTCTACTCCCCTCCTCTCCTCTCCCCTACCCTCCTCTCTACCTCCTCTCCCCTCCTCTCCTCTCCCCTACCCTCCTCTCTACACCCCCTCCTCTCCCCTCCCCTCCTCTCTGATTTCTAATCCAATGCAATGGCTGTCCGACATTAGGCTGGAGAGGAGAGGCAGTCTGGAGTGGTCATATCTTCCACCTGACATAGACACAGGCATCCCATAGACCCCAGCCAGGTTAACAGTCAGTCACTCTGCTGGAGGTAGAGAGGAAGAGATGGCACAGGAGAGGAATGGCACCATTTTCAAAACAATCAGATATACACTACTGTTCAAAGGTTTGGGGTCACTTAGAAAGGTTTTGAAAGAAAAGAAAATGTTTTGTCCATTAAAATGTCCATTAAAATAACATCAAATTGATCAGAAATATTTCTAAGTGACCCCAAACTTTTGAACAATCGTGTATATATCAAAGGAAGGAGAGAGAGAGATGCATTCTGTAGTGCTCATATGAGAAATGCAGATAGAGGCTCGTTTTGCATCAACACAGAGAGGCCAGGGGACAAGAAGCCCTTGATTATGTTAAACTAACATGTGTATTTCGTTTGATAGCCTCAGGGTATCTTCCCTTGAAATGTCAGGGATTTAGAGCATATTGGTCCTACTAATTAAATTGACCTGTATAGGAATTCAATTGGGACTGTACCTTTGCACTTCCCCCTCCGTGGTAGACCGTAAGAAATAATATCATTCCAGAGTGTACTGTGCACTGTGAGGCATTCTATACACACTGGTTTGATAAGGGCCCTGGTTGAAGTGAAACAGCATCCTATTAAATATGCATTTATCTAATTTATCTCTATCCATCTGTGGCTTATCTCTCTATATGCTGCAATGTTTCTCTACGAGGTCTAAACCCTACAGGAATACACAGCATAGTTCTAACAGAATAACGTATTATAGGTAAAGAATTTCAATGGCCAGAGGTTGGAGTCAACTTTGAAGTCAACTAATGAAAAACTAGACGTTTGAAAAGGAATGAAGTGAAAAGAGCAGCACAGTGCTTCGCTTCAAGGAGCTGGGGGAGGAAATAATGAACGTCTGAGATAGGAACCAGATGAAGAGGAACAGAAATAGAGCAGCTTTCAGGGTAGCGTGGGTCTCCACTGGGGATGTGGTGGTGTTGCTCATTAACATCTACACTACTGGAGGAGAGGAGAGAGGAGGAGAGCAGGAGAGGAGGAGAGCAGTAGAGGAGTGAGGAGGAGAGCAGGAGAGGAGAGCAAGAGAGGAGGAGAGTAGAGAGGAGGAGAGCAGGAGAGGAGAGCAGGAGAGGAGAGCAGGAGAGGAGGAGAGTAGAGAGGAGGAGAGCAGGAGAGGAGAGCAGGAGAGGAGAGGAGGAGAGGAGAGCAGGAGAGGAGTGAGGAGGAGAGGTACTAGCTAGTGAGCTCCATGATCCCTGTATTATCTCATTATGGAGCCCTGGAGAAGGGTTATGTTCTCACTGTTCTTAGAGTGGTGTCATTCATCCCTACTTTCCCCCTCTCCTCCAACTTTAGACTGCCCCACTCCTAATGAGCTTCATGGCTCAGGGCTGTAGGTGGCTCAGTTTTGATGATCTAGTCTGCTGCATCATCCACCCACATACCAAACACATTGGAATGATTTCACAAATAGGCACACTTGCTCGTTATCTGTCCATCAGGGTATTCCCCCATGTGTCCTATCTCATATAGACTTCCCTCTCTACTGTTATTATAAGTCCATAATACAGTGGTATTCAAGTATTCTAAGAAGGTACTTCCCTGAAAATCCAGTCTGATCTATTCTCTCAGTGCCATGTGTTTAAATCTGGATGTGGAGTTCTTTCTTCTGGACTCTCCTTTCTGAGGCTCTGCCTGTGTCTCTCACTCAGCGCTGAGGCACTAAATAAACACAGAGACAGTTCAAGACCTCCGCTTGTCCCCACAGTTATAGACTGGGAGGGAGCGCCCAAACCAGGCGGTATAAATACCCAGCTCCACATCTAAATATAGTGGTAGATCCTTTTGAAGACAGGCCCTGTGTTCGTCAGAGAGAAAATGGGTCTGCTGTGTACTTCCTGTGTAGTTTTTAGCCATCCTTTCCTCCATGGCACAGGCTCATTTACAGCACTGATGCCTGCTCTGGTGAGGAGGGAATCGGGTTGATTGAGCAATCACGCCAGATCACCATTTATTGGGAAAAGTTGAGTGTCGCCCAGAGGAACGATTAGGAAACCAAATTACTTTGACTATACTTCCTGCCTTGGGCTTACTGCTGTTATTTTATTACTCCCAGTCTTTATTAGACCATCCTCCTGCCAGTACTAACCTCTCTCTCATGTTCTGCTGCAACATTGTTGCAATCCAATCATTTTTGACAGGAACATTTCTGCCTGGTAACAGCTACAATTTTATAGGGAAAATGGTCAAATGACACAATTCTCCATTTACTGCTCGAGCAATATGCTGTATTTTCTCTGTTTCTGATGTCAGCCGTACTGGATCACAGAGATTCATTTCCCCAAATATCCCTGAGTGTTGATGAAAGGTATTTTTTGATGACATTGATCTAATTTATAGCCATGTCCAAGTCTGGACAGTCTATTAGATTACATGGTGTTGCATGGCACAAAATGCAGGGTTCCCTGAAATGTAGCTTTATTTGTGGCTCTGAGCAACGTGACAACAGGCCTTTGGCAGTGAAGCTTAACCAACAGATGACAGGTGCAAATGTACACAAGAGGCCTCCAGGGATGGTTTCCACTACTCTGTATGTGTGGCTGACAAGGTCAACTGGGGAGTATTTTCTGGATTGAGGTGTCCGTTCTCTGACCTCAGACACACATACAATGCTCATAGAACACCTACACAAACACACACATGCTACAGATATGCTATGGTCACAGATACATCTTCAGATATGCTATGGTCACAGATACATTTCCAGAAATGCTATGGTCACAGATGCATCTTCAAATATGCTATGGTCACAGATACATCTTCAGAAATGCTATGGTCACAGATGCATCTTCAGATATGCTATGGTCACAGATACATCTTCAGATATGCTATGGTCACAGATACATCTTCAGATGTGCTATGGTCACAGATACATCTTCAGATATGCTATGTTCTCAATATAGGGGACTCATGCTCATATGTCCTCTATGTAGTGGTAAGCACAGAGGCACCACAGCAAAAATAGCCCGCAGCCTTTTCCTCTCTATAACAAGTGATCTGAGGCCTGCGGACCACACTGAGGACAGCTGAGAAAGATAACAGTGGGCTTTAGATTTCATTGTGGACCCACACCTCTAGTGAGATATTTCATTGTGGACCCTCACCTCTAGTGAGATATTTCAATAAGGACCCACACCTCTAGTGAGATATTTCAATATGGACCCACACCTCTAGTGAGATATTTCATTGTAGACCCACACCTCTAGTGAGATATTTCAATATGGACCCACACCTCTAGTGAGATATTTCATTGTAGACCCACACCTCTAGTGAGATATTTCAATATGGACCCACACCTCTAGTGAGATATTTCATTGTAGACCCACACCTCTATTGAGATATTTCAATATGGACCCACACCTCTAGTGAGATATTTCATTGTAGACCCACACCTCTAGTGAGATATTTCAATATGGACCCACACCTCTAGTGAGATATTTTACTGTGGACCCACACCTCTAGTGAGATATTTCATTGTAGACCCACACCTCTAGTGAGATATTTCATTGTAGACCCACACCTCTAGTGAGATATTTCAATATGGACCCACACCTCTAGTGAGATATTTCATTGTAGACCCTCACCTCTAGTGAGATATTTCAATATGGACCCACACCTCTAGTGGGATATTTCATTGTAGACCCTAACCTCTAGTGAGATATTTCATTGTAGACCCTCACCTCTAGTGAGATATTTCATTGTAGACCCACACCTCTAGTGAGATATTTCAATGTGGACCCACACCTCTAGTGAGATATTTCAAGATGGACCCACACCTCTAGTGAGATATTTCACTGTGGACCCACACCTCTAGTGAGATATTTCACTGTGGACCCACAACTCTAGTGAGATATTTCATTGTGGACCCACAACTCTAGTGAGATATTTCATTGTAGACCCACACCTCTAGTGAGGTATTTCACTGTGGACCCACACCTCTAGTGAGGTATTTCATTGTGGACTCACACCTGTAGTGAGGTATTTCACTGTGGACTCACACCTGTAGTGAGATAGGGACACTGAGGGATGGCTGGAGGACCGGGATCCACCCTCTGCTTCTTTACTGCTGCTCTCTCCCTGTTTCTATGGAGATTTGAGTAACTTCAGCAAATCAATCAATGGAAGCATGCTTTTCAGTAGTTGGCCTTGAGGTTCTTCTGTATGATGCTGCTGACAGGCACGGCTCGTTGAAGCTGTTTGTTTGAGAATGTGGATGACTTTTAGAAGTAGGTGTTGAAATGACCTGTTTCGAAATTAAGGAATGTTCAGCTTTATATGTTCAGTCATTTTCTGTTGGCAATATCTGCTTGTTAGACTGACAGTGAATACTGCACATAGCCACCCATGTTATATGGTTTTATAGATTTTTTTAGTAATTGAATTCTTCATGTTGTCTGAGTCAATCTCCAACTCGCTCCGTCTCTGCTGTCCATAGGTGGTAAGGGGGGTAAGAAGAAGAAGGCCAAGGTTGGCACCAAACCCACCAAGACTAACGGCTCCAGCTGGGCCAACGTGGCCCTGCCGCCTCCCCCTCTACACCCTCTCCCTGGCACCGAGATGGACCACTACCCCAACGAGCACTATGAAGGAGTAGGGTACGAGCCACACCCACCATAACATACACTCTATACATTCATGGATATGCAAAACAGTCCACACTCTGCCCATACAGTCCAACTAGATTAGTCCACACTAATTTGAAAAATTATATATATCTATCATTGTCTGACCCTTCATACAGGCTTAGCCAATTGTACGCTCCCTCAAAACATGAGACATCTGTGGCGTTGTGTAACAAAACTGCACATTTTAAAGTGGCCTTTTATTGTCCCACACCTCTAGTGAGATATTTTATTGTGGCCCCACACCTCTAGTGAAATGGGGACACTGAGGGATGGCTGGAGGACCGGGGTCCACCCAGCATAAGGTGCACCTGTGTAATGATCATGCTGTTTACTCAGCTTCTTGATATGTAACACCAGGTGGATGGATTATCTTGGCAAAGGAGAATTGCTCACTCACAGGGATATAACCAAATTTGTGCACAACATTTGAGAGACATAAGCTTTTTGTTAGTACATTTCTGAGATGTTTTATTTCAGCTCATGAAACATGGGACCAACACGTTACATGTTCATATTTTTGTTCAGGATAGAAACACTCACACATAACATATCCTTTAACTGTGCGTCTCCCTAGTTGAGGCGTGCTGTCCTCTCACCCTCATCTCCAGTTTGTGAGACTCATCTGGTTTAATAGGCTATCTGGCAAATGAGGAGTCCTCTGAACTGTAAATCTGAGCCTCTTAATGGCCGCAGATTAAAGCAGTTACATCCTGTGGTGTGTGCACTGACAAATTTATTCAATGAACATTTTCTTTACAACTAGTATTATTTCAGCATGTATAAGCATCGTTATGGGAAACTAAAGAATCCCTCCACTGCTCCACTTACGGCTCATATCTATAAAATCAAATCAAATCAAATTGTATGATTCACATGCACCGAATACAACAAGTGAAATGCTTACTTACAAGCCCCTAACCAACAGTGCAGTTTCCCCCAAAAATATGGATAAAAATAAGAGATAAAAGTAACAAGTAATTAAAGAGCACCAGTAAAAAATGACAATATATACAGGGGGGTGTTGGTACAGAGTCAATGTGCAGGGACACCGGTTAGTTGAGGTAGTATGTACATGTAGGTAGAGTTATTAAAGTGACTATGCATAGATGACAAAAGAGAGTGGCAGTGGTGTGGTGTGGAGGGGGGAGGGCAATACAAATAGTCTGGGTAGCTATTTGACTAGATGTTCAGGAGTCTTATGGCTTGGGGGTAGAAGCTATTTAGAAGCCTCTTGGACCTAGACTTGGTGCTCCGGTACTGCTTGCCGTGCGGTAGCAGAGAGAATAGTCTATGACTAAGGTGACTGGAGTCTTTGACAATTTTTAGTGCCTTCCTCTGACACCACCTGGTATAGAGGTCCTGGATGGCAGGAAGCTTGGCCCCAGTGATGTACTGGGCCGTTCCAATACCCTCTGTAGTGCTTTGCGGCCGGAGGCTGAGCAGTTGCCGTACCAGGCGGTGATGAGATGAGTCAGGATGCTCTCGATGGTGCAGCTGTAGAACCCAGGCCAAATCTTTTCAGTCTCCTAAGGGGGAATAGGTTTTGTCATGCCCTCTTCACGACTGTCTTGGTGAGCTTGGAACATGTTAATTTGTTGGTGATGTGGACACCAAGGAACTTGAAGCTCTCAACCTGCTCCACTGCAACCCCGTCGTTGAGAATGGTGGCGTGCTCAGTCCTCTTTTTCCTGTAGTCCACAATCATCTCCTTTATCTTGATCACGTTGAGGGAGAGGTTGTTGTTCTGGCACTACACAGCCAGGTCTCTGACCTCCTCTCTATAGGCCATCTTGTTGTTGTCTGTGATCAAGCCTACCACTGTTGTGTCATTGGCAAATTGAATGATGGTGTTGGAGTTGTGCCTGGCCATGCAGTCATGAGTGAACAGGGAGTACAGGAGGGGACTGAGCACGCACCCCCGAGGGGCCCCTGTGTTGAGGATCAGCGTGGCGTATGCGTTGTTACCTATCCTTACCACTTGGGGGAGGTCCGTCAGGAAGTCCAGGATCCAGTTTCAGAGGGAGTTGTTTAGTCCCAGGTTCCTTAGCTTATTGATGAGCTTTGAGGGGACTATGGAGTTGAACGCTGAGCTGTAGTCAATGAATAACATTCTCACATAGGTGTTCCTTTTGTCCAGGTGGGAAAGGGCAGTGTGGAGTGCAATAGAGATTGCATCATCTGTGGATCTGTTGGGGCGGTATTGGAGTGGGTCTAGGGTTTCTGGGATGATGGTGTTGATGTGAGCCATGACCACATTCTACAAAGTCTACAAAGTAATTTAGAAAGTTTGACAAGATCACACTAGGTCAAACTAGTCAAGACCACACTAGGTCACACTAGTCAAGGTCACACTAGGTCACACTAGTCAAGATCACACTAGGCCACACTAGTCAAGATCACACCAGGTCACGCTAATCAAGATCACATTAGGCCACACTAGCCAAGGCCACACTAGCTCACACTAGCCAAGATCACACTAGATCACACTAGTCAAGGTCACACTAGGTCACACTAGTCAAGATCACACTAGGCCACACTAGTCAAGATCACACCAGGTCACACTAGTCAAGGTCACACTAGTCAAGATCACACTAGGTCACACTAGTCAAGGTCACACTAGCTCACACTAGTCAAGATCACACAAGGTCACACAAGTCAAGGTCACACTAGGTCACATCAGTCAAGATCATGCTTGGTCACACTAGCCAAGATCACACTAGGTCACCCTAGTCAAGATCACACTAGGTCACACTAGTCAAGATCACACTAGGTCACACTAGTCAAGATCACACTATGTCACACCCATCAAAATCACACTTGATCACACTAGTCAAGATCACACCAGGTCACACTAGTCAAAATTACACTAGGTCACACTCGTCAAGGTCACACTAGGTCACACTAATAAAGGTCACACTAGCTCACACTAGTCAAGATCACACTAGGTCACCCTAGTCAAGATCACACTAGGTCACACTAGTCAAGATCACACTCGGTCATTCCAGTCAAGATCACACTCGGTCACACCAGTAAAGATCACACTAGGCCACACCCGTCAAAATCACACTTGATCACATTAGTCAAGATCACACTAGGTCACACCAGCCAAGATCACACTTGGTCACGCTAGTCAAGATCACATTAGGCCACACTAGTCATGATCACACTCAGTCACACCCGTCAAGATCACACGTGGTCACATTAGTCAAGATCACACTAGGTCACACCAGTCAAAATCACACTTGATCACATTAGTCAAGATCACACTAGGTCACCCTAGACAAGATCACACCCGGTCACCCTAGTCAAGATCACACTAGGTCAACCTAGTCAAGATCACACTAGGGCACACTAGTCAAGATCACACTAGGTCACACTAGTCAAGGCCACACTTGGTCACACCAGTCAAGATCACACTCGTTCACACCAGTCAAGAGCACACCAGGTCACACCCGCCAAGATCACACTTGATCACATTAGTCAAGATCACACTAGGTCACACCAGCCAATTATCGCACTTGGTCACGCCAGTCAAGATCACAATAGGTCACACTAGTCAAGATCACACTAGTCAAGGTCACACTATTTGCACTAATCTGGCACATGACCAGAAGAAAGAAAGTTGAGTTAGAGTACTTATCTTACCCCTCCTCCCTCTCCCTCTCTGTATGGCCACCCCTCCTCCCTCTCTCTCTGTATGGCCACCCCTCCTCCCTCTCTCTCTCTCTGTATGGCCACCCCTCCTCCCTCTCTCTCTCTGTATGGCCACCCCTCCTCCCTCTCTCTCTGTATGGCCACCCCTCCTCTCTGTCTCTCTGTATGACCACCCTCCTCCCTCCCTCTCTGTATGGCCACCCCTCCTCCCTCTCTGTCTCTCTGTATGACCACCCCTCCTCCCTCTCTCTCTCTCTGTATGGCCACCCCTCATCCCCTCTCTCTCTGTATGGCCACCCCTCATCCCTCTCTCTCTGTATGGCCACCCCTCCTCCCTCTCTCTCTCTGTATGGCCACCCCCATCCCTCTTCCTCACACTATGGCCACCCCTCCTCCCTCTGTCTCTGTGTGGCCACCCCTCCTCCCTCCCAGGTATGAGAGTGATGGCTGGGGTCCTCCCATGCCCGTGCAGACCTACCTCCATCAGGGAATGGAGGATGAGCTAGAGGAGGAGGAAGAGAGGGTCCCCACCCCACCCATTCGTGGCGTAGCTTCGTCCCCAGCAGCGGTGTCCTTCGGCCAGCAGTCCACAGCCACCCTCACACCCTCTCCCCGGGAGGAGCTGCAGCCCATGCTCCAGGCCCACCTGGATGAGATCACCCGTGCCTACCAACTAGACATGGCCAAACAGACATGGTTTGTACACCCACTGGAGAGGAATACTATAAAAGCAGTACAATGTTCAAATGGGGGTGATATGAGAATGCCTACAATGGATATTGTGCTGGAAGTGTTTTTCTTTCACTATCTGTTTATTCCTCCCTTCCATGTTTTATTTTGGTGTTATGTTAGCTGCACAGTCACGGCATTGCGCAAAACACAAGCACTCATGAATCATGTCATTTTAATGGGCCAGTGTTACCACTTACACAACTGTCCCTTCTGCTCACTGTGAGAACACAATGTCTAAAGCACTTGTTTAGCCCCACCCACATCCATGCTGCTACACATTTTATTGTTGTGGTGCTCATGCACGGCAGATGAAGCCCACTTTTCACCCTGTCGGAAGAGTGGGAGAGAACGAAGGAGGAAGAGAGGGAAAGAACGAAGGAGGAAGAGAGGGAGAGAACGAAGGAGGAAGAGAGGGAGAGAACGAAGGAGGAAGAGAGGGAGAGAACGAAGGAGGAAGAGAGGGAGAGAATGAAGGAGGAAGAGAGGGAGGGAACGAAGGAGGAAGAGTGGGAGAGAACGAAGGAGGAAGAGAGGGAGAGAACGAAGGAGGAAGAGAGGGAGAGAACGAAGGAGGAAGAGAGGGAGAGATGAAGGAGGAAGAGTGGGAGAGAACAAAGGAGGAAGAGAGGGAGAGAATAAAGGAGGAAGAGAGGGAGAGATGAAGGAGGAAGAGTGGGAGAGAACGAAGGAGGAAGAGAGGGAGAGATGAAGGAGGAAGAGGGAGAGACGAAGGAGGAAGAGAGGGAGAGAACGAAGGAGGAAGAGAGGGAGAGAACAAAGGAGGAAGAGAGGGAGAGATGAAGGAGGAAGAGTGGGAGAGAACGAAGGAGGAAGAGAGGGAGAGAACGAAGGAGGAAGAGAGGGAGAGAACAAAGGAGGAAGAGAGGGAGAGAACGAAGGAGGAAGAGAGGGAGAGAACGAAGGAGGAAGAGAGGGAGAGAACGAAGGAGGACGAGAGGGAGAGAACAAAGGAGGATCAGAGGGAGAGAAGGAAGGAGGAAGAGAGGGAGAGAACGGAGGAGGAAGAGAGGGAGAGAACGAAGGAGGAAGAGAGTGAGAGACTGGCATCCATTCATTACAGTAGAGGGAATAGGGAAGACTTGTCAGGAAGGAGCCGTCTTGTTAGCCAGTAATGACTATGTTTGAGAGCATCTTTGGCAACAGGAAAGAGGCGGTAATTACATCAGAATCCCTCCCGCCGCAGACCACCTCAGACCCCACTGCACTCCTCAAACAAACAAGGCTGTCAGTGACGTGAGGCGGGCGCTGAGTGGAGCAGAGAGGGCTGTGTGAGGGGGTGACAGCCTCGTGTCGACAGGCCTAGGGAGCGGGCCCATTGTACTCTCTTCAACTGCAATTACAGGGTCATTGTGTTGGCATTCAAGGAGGAGGGACGTAGAATTAGTGGAATTGTCCCATTTTATTCAAAGCGGCAGAATCTGAAAGAATTTCTAAATGTAGCTTAACAGTTACTTTCGTCCATCTCGGATTCCTTCTTTATGTCATCCTGTCTTTCATTCACCAGCACTGTCTTTCTTGATGTATTTTGACATTTGTTCTCTTCCCTGCTCTTGCTGTCCCCCCACCAGCAGCCCATCCTCTCCTGTGTCTGTGTTTTGGTGTGTACCTGTAGCATGATGATAACTCATATTACTCTGACTCTCTGACAGGCTCATGCAGGGTGGCTCCCTCCCCCCTCTCCCTCCCCAGGCCCCCGCCCCTCCAGTGGGGTACGTGTCCAGCACCCTGGTGTCTGACCTGGAGACTGACATCCCTGACGAGGATGAGGAGGATGAGGAAGAGGAGGAGGATGAAGGCTATGAGATGTCCAGGCCTCTCTATGGTATTGAGCACACGCCAGGGTCCAGCATGGACAACCTAGACAGCTCCGTAACAGGTGAGATACTGCGCTGATACAATGACATGTGGACAGAACAATGGAAATCTGACACGTGACAGACGTCGTTGTCTCCGTTCAGAGAAGGGTATTGGAACTTCGTTAGAATTCAAATTTTCCTGATGTTGTGCAGTTTTCTGCCACTCTCTTATTAATGATTTGGGTATTACAAAGAAACAATCACAAATCGTTTTCCAACACAAAAAAATAGTTTAACTACAAAAGCATGTTCAGTTGTCATTCCACAGAAATTCAAAAAGATTATGGACCCCTTATCAGGTAACATATCAAATGTAATCTCAAATGCATCATCTCCAGCACCAAACCAGTGTCTACATATGTGAAAACAGCATGTTACTATGATCTGTGGTTAAAAAGTTAACATGTTTCTAGCTAAGGGAGGGTCTTTTCTTGCTCCTTCACGTCACTGCAAATCTCATAGTGTTTGAAAAGCACTGTTTAAAAACAAAAACACTTTTGATGATGTCATCGTGTAGAACTTTTTTACTTTATATTTTATTTCTACAAAACTTAGAAATGCCCAATTTTCACATATGTTGAAACTGGTATTGTGCTGGAGATAATGAAAATGAGGTTGAAAAGTGTTTCGCAAACTAGGATGTAAGTATTACAGTTCTGTTTGCCTAGTTACAGACTGCATTTTAACCATTGATTTATAATGAAATATTGTATTTTATTCCGCTCATGGCATCAGACTATCATTCCACAATTTCCTGCATATGTGTGTCTCACCTGGGAATGAATGTATTGCATGTACCTTAAACCCAGTTTGTTCAAGTGGTTTTGGCAGACTGTGGAATTATAATTATCATACCCAAAAAGAGATAAGAAATTCCATGAATTTTAAAAAGGACAGTGAGAGGGAAATTAAGATGAAGGAGAGCAAAGGGGGAGGAGGGGTGGGTGAGAGATATGGATAGAGAGAGAGACAGAACCAGAGAGAGAGAGAGAGAGAGAGAGAGAGAACCAGAGAGAGAGAGAGACAGAACCAAAGAGAGAGACAGAGAGAGAGAGAGAGAGAGACAGAGAGCGAGAGAGAGAGACAGAGAGAGAGAGAGAGACAGAACCAGAGAGAGAGATTGATTTAGCTCACACACAGCGTCAGCGACTGCCATGCACCCCATATCTTCCCTAGAAGATATAGAATACAGTTCACGTGCGGAATATTCCATTCCAGGCTGGAGGCACCATTTCCATTTTTACAACTCACTGAAAGCTTTTACAGCCGTCTGTCTGGCGGAGAGAGAGACATGTGAAGGGCATGACAATGGAGAAGGTGAGACAGTATGGCCCTGTCCTACTGCGTCTCTCATACCAACTGAACAGGACATACTAGTCCTCTATACCAGACATGGCTGACTGCTATACTACAGACTAGAGGTCGACCGATTATGATTTTTCAACGCCGATACCGATTATTGGAGGACCAAAAAAAGCCAATACCAATTAATCGGCCAATTTTCTTATTTATTTATTTGTAATAATGACAATTACAACAATACTGAATGAACACTTATTTTAACTTAATATAATACATCAATAAAATCAATTTAGCCTCAAATAAATAATGAAACATGTCCATTTTGGTTTAAATAATGCAAAAACAAAGTGTTGGAGAAGAAAGTAAAAGTGCAATATGTGCCATGTAAGAAAGCTATCGTTTAAGTTCCTTGCTTAGAACATGAGAACATATGAAAGCTGGTGGTTCCTTTTAACATGAGTCTTCAATACTCCCAGGTAAGAAGTTTTAGGTTGTAGTTATTATAGGAATTATAGGACTATTTCTCTCTATACCATTTGTATTTCATTAACCTTTGACTATTGGATGTTCTTATAGGCACTTTAGTATTGCCAGTGTAACAGTATAGCTTCTGTCGGCCCTCCTCGCTCCTACCTGGGTTCGAACCAGGAACACAACGACAACAGCCTCCCTCGAAGCAGCTTTACCCATGCAGAGCAAGGGGAATAACTACTCCATGTCCCAGAGCGAGTGACGTTTGAAACGCTATTAGCGTGCACCCCGCTAACTAGCTAGCCATTTCACATCGGTTACACCAGCCTAATCTCGGGAGTTGATAGGCTTAAAGTCATAAACAGCTGCTTGCAAACACACAAATGTGCTGTTTGAACGAGCCTGCTGCTGCCTACCATCGCTCAGTCAGACTGCTCTATCAAATCATAGATTTAGTTATAACATGATAAGACACAGAAATACGAGCCTTAGGTCATTAAAATGGCCGTATCCGGAAACTATCATCTCGAAAACAAGACGTTCATTCTTTCAGTGAAATACGGAACCGTTCCGTATTTTATCTAACGGGTGGCATCTACATATTCCTGTTACATTGCACAACCTTCAATGTTATGTCATAATTACGTAAAATCCTGGCAAATTAGGCGGCCCAAACTGTTGCATATACAAACTGTTGCATATGACTCTGCATGCAATGAATGCAAGAGAAGTGACACAATTTCACCTGGTTAATATTGCCTGGTAAACTGGATTTCTTTTAGCTAAATATGCAGGTTTAAAAATCTATACTTCTGTGTATTGATTTTAAGAAAGGCATTGATGTTTATGGTTAGGTACACATTTGAGCAACGATACACACCGCCTCAATTATATGCAACGCAGGACACGCTAGATAAACTAGTAATATCATCAACCATGTGTAGTTAACTAGTGATAATGATTGATTGATTGTTTTTTATAAGATAAGTTTAATGCTAGCTAGCAACTTACTTTGGCTTACTGCATTCGCATAACAGGCAGTCTCCTCGTGGAGTGCAATGTAATCATGTCTTTGGACTAGTTAATTGTAAGGTTGCACGATTGAATCCCCCGAGCTGACAAGGTAAAAATCTGTCATTCTGCCCCTGAACGAGGCAGTTAACCCACTGTTCCTAGGCCGTCATTGAAAATAAGCAAAAAATAATGTGTTCTTAACTGACTTGCCTCGTTAAATAAAGGTTAAATAAAGGTGTAAAAAATAATAATAATCTGATTGTTATGAAAACTTGATATCGGCCCTAATTAATCGGCCATTCCGATTAATCGAACAACCTCTAATACAGACAGGATGGAGCAGCAGCTCTGTGTTTTATGAGTGGAGAGGGATAGCACTAAGAAGGGAAGAGAAGAAGGGATAAATATTTATATTGAATGAGGAAGAGCGAGCGAGACAAAGAGAAAGGGAGGAAGATACATATCTAGAGAGAGAGAGAGAGAGACAGAGAGACATTTTAAATTTGTATTGTTTATTTTACTTTTGTATATTATCTACCTCACTTGCTTTGGCAATGTTAACACGTTTCCCATGCCAATAAAGCCCCTTGAATTGAATTGAGAGAGAGAGAGAAAGAGAGAGACAGAAAGAGAGATAAAGAGAGACACATAGAGAGACACAGAGAAAGAGAGACAGAGAGAGAGAGACAGAGAGGGGGGGGTATATACTGTATCTATAAAAAGAGGAACAGGGAGAGAGGGAGGGAGGGAGGATTGACACGGCTGCTTGGCTGGCCTGTCGACTGCAACCCCAGAGTGTAGTTTTTCTGTGGGATGATGGAACATGGGCTGTGGCGGCTATGACACATGCTGCTGTTTATATATTTAGAGGAATATAAAGCTGCGACTGGGCCATAATCTGCTGCATCTCTCCTGCACTGTATTACTCTGAAGACACCACTATTTCTTCTTATCTTTCCACAAGTCTCCCCCGCTTCCCACCGTTTGACAGCACAGATACGGTCCCAGCTCCAGGGTTAGCAGGAGGGGCAGATGGAGGAAGGGGGAATATGCGGAGATTAATCGCAGGCACCATTTTGAGGCTGTGGAGAGAGGGGGCAGGAGCAGATTTCTGTAGAGCCCAACATGATAGATTTGTCATTGTTATAATAATATGTAAATAGGTCTGTTTCCTTAATGTTATAACAAATGCCACTAAATAAAACATTCTCACCGTTGGGCCCATAAAAACAGTGCACATACATTTTTTTCACTAGAGAGATTGTCTGTGTGTATTGTCTGCGTGTATTGTCTGTGTGTCTTTGTATTATGTAATGCACTGCATAATACAACATGTTTTTCTAAATCTAAAGGTGAATCCACCTGAAGCAGTGTTAAGTTACCACGGTTAGGCTGAGATGAATACACACAGGTACTATATCCCAGGGCGGTGGATTTGTCTAGAGTAGCTAGCTGTGTTGTGTGTTACTGATGCTGCAGTATAACATCCACAGGGATCTCAGTGCTGTGTCTCTCTGGGTGATTATTCTCCCATCAACCCCCTGGCAGGGAGGGTGGGGGGGGGGTCACGTCTCCTGTCGGCAGGTGCAGCCGCCAGCTCATCAGGGGGAACGATTTACCTGCTTAACGACATGCAGATGAGCCTCTCCATCAGCATAAATCAGTTTTAGTGGCAGGAGGAACCTGGGATACCTGGCTTTTACTGCCCCTGGCTTGTGGCTAGCTCCCATTTACTAACCCCTGGCTTGTGGCTAGCTCCCATTTACTAACCCCTGGCTTGTGGCTAGCTCCCATTTACTAACCCCTGGCTTGTGGCTAGCTCCCATTTACTAACCCCTGGCTTGTGGCTAGCTCCCATTTACTAACCCCTGGCTAGTGGCTAGCTCCCATTTACTAACCCCTGGCTTGTGGCTAGCTCCCATTTACTAACCCCTGGCTTGTGGCTAGCTCCCATTTACTAACCCCTGGCTAGTGGCTAGCTCCCATTTACTAACCCCTGGCTTGTGGCTAGCTCCCATTTACTAACCCATGGCTAGTGGCTAGCTCCCGTTTACTGCCCCTGGCTTGTGGCTAGCTCATGTTTACTAACCCCTGGCTAGTGGCTAGCTCCCGTTTACTGCCCCTGGCTAGCTTCCGTTTACTGCCCCTGGCTAGTGGCTAGCTCCTGTTTACTAACCCCTGGCTAGTGGCTACCTCCCGTTGACTGCCCCTGGCTTTTGGCTAGCTCCCGTTTACTATCCCCTGGCTTGTGGCTAGTTCCCGTTTACTGACCCTGGCTAGTGGCTAGCTCCCGTTTACTAAGCCCTGGCTAGTGGCTAGCTCCCGTTTACTGCCCCTGGCTTTTGGCTAGCTCACGTTTACTATCCCCTGGCTAGCTCCCGTTTACTGACCCTGGCTAGCTCCCGTTTACTGACCCTGGCTAGTGGCTAGCTCCCGTTTACTGACCCTGGCTAGTGGCTAGCTCACGTTTACTGACCCTGGCTAGTGGCTAGCTCCCGTTTACTAACCCCTGGCTAGCTCCCGATTACTGCCCCTGGCTAGTGGCTAGCTCACTTTTACTGGCCCTGGCTAGTGGCTAGCTCCCTTTTACTGGCCCTGGCTAGTGGCTAGCTCACGTTTACTTACCCTGGCTAGTGGCTAGCTCCCGTTTACTAACCCCTGGATAGCTCCCGATTACTGCCCCTGGCTAGTGGCTAGCTCACTTTTACTGGCCTTGGCTAGTGGCTAGCTCCCTTTTACTGGCCCTGGCTAGTGGCTAGCTCCTGTTTACTAACCCCTGGCTAGTGGCTAGCTCCTGTTTACTGCCCCTGGCTAGTGGCTAGCTCCTTTTTACTGCCCCTGGCTAGTGGCTAGCTCCCGTTTACTAACCCCTGGCTAGTGGCTAGCTCCCGTTTACTGCCCCTGGCTAGCTCCTGTTTACTGGCCCTGGCTAGCTCCCTTTTACTGCTTCTGGCTAGTGGCTAGCTAGTGACTAGCTCCCTTTTACTGCTCCTGGCTAGTGGCTAGCTCCCTTTTACTGGCCTGGACCATTAGTACAGGGAATATGGGCAGGTGAGAGAAGGTTATTAGATACCTAGTCATTTGAGAATTGAATGGAACCTTAGTCTGAATCCTTAATCAGAATCCTTAATCTGAATCCTTAGTCTGAAAAGAATTGCGCTCATGTAAAGTAGATTAAGCACGATTGGTTGCAGAATTCAAGACCATAAAAATGAAGCTAAATTGCGTTTTCAGTACATGATGTCAGCAAGATCAAGGTTTCCTTGACGTATCATGGTTAGCTGTGTCCCAAAGACACGAGTAGTAGAGACTAGCAGTTAGTGTGGCTGAAAGCTCACTGTGTGATGTGATGTGCTGAGGTAGTGGTTCTGAGCTGGAGGAGTGGAGTTGGAAGGAAGTCTCAGTGCCTTGGTTTGACTGCCTCTCTCTGCTTATACTTCATTATCTGCACCAGTCTCTGTGGGAGGATTGGACCCAGAGGAATTGCATTCTTTGTTTTTTCTTCTTAGAAGGAAAACTCAGAGAAAAGCAGTGTGAGAGAAAATAGCCTGGCAAGATAAAGGCCAGAACGTAGTTAGTGTCTTGGGTATTTTCAGTCAGTGCAGTACAATTGGAATGTGCAAGGTTTTAAAGTTGTCACATGGTTTCCCAGGTTTATTGAAGTTTTCCATTAGTTTATGGATAATTTGCTCCGATCGTTTCTCAGAGAGAAAAGCTGTTATAAGGTGAGCTGCTGGTTGAAAGCTTTAGTTCCCTGAGGCCTTGTTTAAGCTGGGTTCTGCACAAACCACAATGTTGTGGTGTGAAAGGGCTCAGGGGCGAGAAATTGAAAAGCACTTTTAGGGAGTTTCCTCAGTTTCCTGATTTCCTTGGGATGCACAAACATAAATCAGACATTGAGTTTTACGTCAATTACAGTGCTGGACTAACGCTGTGTTCCAATGAGAAGTGTAGTATGAAAGGGACTCTGTCAGTACAGCTGGTACATGTTTGGGTTTAGTCGATCTTCTCCTGTCTCTCTCTGTGTCTGAATGAGTGCCAGACCTCTGGTATGCCTGCTCCTCTCTGTGTCTAAATGAGTGCCATATCTCTGGTAGGCCTGCTCCTCTCTGTGTCTGAATGAGTGCCAGACCTCTGGTAGGCCTGCTCCTCTCTGTGTCTGAATGAGTGCCAGACCTCTGGTATGCCTGCTCCTCTCTGTGTCTAAATGAGTGCCAGAAATCTGGTATGCCTGCTCCTCTCCGTGTCTGAATGAGTGCCATACCTCTGGTATGCCTGCTCCTCTCTGTGTCTGAATGAGTGCCAGACCTCTGGTATGCCTGCACCTCTCTGTGTCTGAATGAGTGCCAGACCTCTGGTATGCCTGCTCCTCTCTGTGTCTAAATGAGTGCCAGACCTCTGGTATGCCTGCTCCTCTCTGTGTCTGAATGAGTGCCAGACCTCTGGTATGCCTGCTCCTCTCTGTGTCTGAATGAGTGCCAGACCTCTGGTGTGCCTGCTCCTCTCTGTGCCTGCTTTGGCCAGACTTGTGACTGTCACCCTCTGTTCCCAACTGACCACCCCTCTCATCCCCTCTGTTCCCCACTGACTCCATCTCAGTACCCCTCTCATCCCCTCTGTTCCCCACTGTCCCCATCTCAGTACCCCTCACATCCCCTCTGTTCCCCACTGACTCCATCTCAGTACCCCTCTCATCCCCTCTGTTCCCCACTGACTCCATCTCAGTACCCCTCACATCCCCTCTGTTCCCCACTGACTCCATCTCAGTACCCCTCTCATCCCCTCTGTTGCCCACTGACTCCATCTCAGTACCCCTCTCATCCCCTCTGTTCCCCACTGACCCCATCTCAGTACCCCTCACATCCCCTCTGTTCCCCACTGACCCCATCTCAGTACCCCTCACATCCCCTCTGTTCCCCACTGACCCCATCTCAGTACCCCTCTCATCCCCTCTGTTCCCCACTGACCCCATCTCAGTACCCCTCTCATCCCCTCTGTTCCCCACTGACTCCATCTCAGTACCCCTCACATCCCCTCTGTTCCCCACTGACTCCATCTCAGTACCCCCTCACATCCCCTCTGTTCCCCACTGACTCCATCTCAGTACCCCTCACATCCCCTCTGTTCCCCACTGACTCCATCTCAGTACCCCTCTCATCCCCTCTGTTCCCCACTGACTCCATCTCAGTACCCTCTCATCCCCTCTGTTCCCCACTGACTCCATCTCAGTACCCCTCTCATCCCCTCTGTTCCCCACTGACTCCATCTCAGTACCCCTCACATCCCCTCTGTTCCCCACTGACTCCATCTCAGTACCCCTCACATCCCCTCTGTTCCCCACTGACTCCATCTCAGTACCCCTCACATCCCCTCTGTTCCCCACTGACCCCATCTCAGTACCCCTCTCATCCCCTCTGTTCCCCTCTCATCATCATTCTCATCCCTGCTACTCCCTCTTTCCCCTCTCCCCTCTCTCCCCATGACATTTCCTCCTCCATTTGAGCTCTGTACCGTATCCCCCCTTTTCTCTTCATCATGACATCCACATTTATTTTCATTTTTGTCTCATGGGCTTGTCTGCGGATCACGAGATTGTGTGTGTGTGTTTGTGTGTGTGTGTGAGTTTGGATAAGTGCCACTTCATTGTGTCTGCCAAGCAAGCCTCTCAGAAAGCTGTCATTTAAGCTGACTGTAGTTTCGCCTGCCAGAATGGCATATTTTTGTTGGCACGATGGAAAGGCTTTCTTCAGGAGTTTCTGAAAGGATAAAGACATACTCTCACCAGAAACATTCACAATATAGGCTCTGTTTTATGGAAACAGCTTCCTTCCACAAGGGTTTCCTTAAGTTTCCAGTATTTCTGGAAAATCTAGATAATGATTATTTTGCATAAGACATTTCCCCTATTGTCTTTTAATCTTCCTGACAGTGATGTACCGGGCTACATATCTCTGCTCTTTTGTTTAGTGATATAATTCATTTTTACATACTTTATTTTATTTCACCTTTATTTAACCAGGTAGGCCTGTTAAGAACAAGTTCTCATTTACAGCTGCGATCTGGCCAAGATAAAGCAAAGCAGTGCGACAACAACACAGAGTTATACATAAATCAGGCAGGAATCCGGAGATGAGGTAGAGACAAGCAGTCCGATATTATCTTGGTTGATATTGCGCTGTGCAGACTGGCAGGAATTGACCGGGCTGAGGTTGGCCGATGTCTGAGTTAACAGTGATGACCGCTAGCATTGGCTAACTGACTACTAGCTAGTTGCTAGTTAGCAGGCTAGCTACTGAAGGGGGTTCCGGTTCTAAAGTTTAAAAATAGAAGATCCATACCACATTGTGTGATGCGGGTTGCAGGAACATTTGTACATTTTAAAAATAGAAAAAAGCATATTTATATATTTTCTATACAGCGTTTACTGGATACGCCATAGAGGTTTGTATTCAAACATTTGTATATATTTTAAGAAAACGTTTTATTAAGGACCTTGTCCCTAGATGGAAAATTAGATTAAAAATATAAAAAATATATACAAAGAAAAAAAATGATATACAGTGCCTTGCGAAATTATTCGGCCCCCTTGAACTTTGCGACCTTTTGCCACATTTCAGGCTTCAAACATAAAGATATAAAACTGTATTTTTTTGTGAAGAATCAACAACAAGTGGGACACAATCATGAAGTGGAACAACATTTATTGGATATTTCAAACTTTTTTAACAAATCAAAAACTGAAAAATTGTGCGTGCAAAATGATTCAGCCCCTTTACTTTCAGTGCAGCAAAGTCTCTCCAGAAGTTCAGTGAGGATCTCTGAATGATCCAATGTTGACCTAAATGACTAATGATGGTAAATACAATCCACCTGTGTGTAATCAAGTCTCCGTATAAATGCACCTGTACTGTGATAGTCTCAGAGGTCCGTTAAAAGCGCAGAGAGCATCATGAAGAACAAGGAACACACCAGGCAGGTCCGAGATACTGTTGTGAAGAAGTTTAAAGCCGGATTTGGATACAAAAAGATTTCCAAAGCTTTAAACATCCCAAGGAGCACTGTGCAAGCGATAATATTGAAGTGGAAGGAGTATCAGACCACTGCAAATCTACCAAGACCTGGCCGTCCCTATAAACTTTCAGCTCATACAAGGAGAAGACTGATCAGAGATGCAGCCAAGAGGCCATGATCACTCTGGATGAACTGCAGAGATCTACAGCTGAGGTGGGAGACTCTGTCCATAGGGGAACAATCAGTCGTATATTGCACAAAAATGGCCTTTATGGAAGAGTGGCAAGAAGAAAGCCATTTCTTAAAGATATCCATAAAAAGTGTCGTTTAAAGTTTACCACAAGCCACCTGGGAGACACACCAAACATGTGGAAGAAGGTGCTCTGGTCAGATGAAACCAAAATTGAACTTTTTGCTAACAATGCAAAACGTTATGTTTGGCGTAAAAGCAACACAGCTCATCACCCTGAACACACCATACCCACTGTCAAACATGGTGGTGGCATCATCCTGGTTTGGGCCTGCTTTTCTTCAGCAGGGACAGGGAAGATGGTTAAAATTGATGGGAAGATGGATGGAGCCAAATACAGGACCATTCTGGAAGAAAACCTGATGGAGTCTGCAAAAGACCTGAGACTGGGACGGAGATTTGTCTTCCAACAAGACAATGATCCAAAACATAAAGCAAAATCTACAATGGAATGGTTCAAAAATAAACATATCCAGGTGTTAGAATGGCCAAGTCAAATTCCAGACCTGAATCCAATCGAGAATCTGTGGAAAGAACTGAAAACTGGCAACAATGCAAAAAATGCTCATAAATGCTCTCCATCCAACCTCACTGAGCTCGAGCTGTTTTGCAAGGAGGAATGGGAAAAAATTTCAGTCTCTCAATGTGCAAAACTGATAGAGACATACCCCAAGCGACTTACAGCTGTAATCACAGCAAAAGGTGGCGCTACAAAGTATTAACTTAAGGGGGCTGAATAATTTTGCAAGCCCAATTTTTCAGTTTTTGATTTGTTAAAAAAGTTTGAAATATCCAATAAATGTCGTTACACTTCATGATTGTGTCCCACTTGTTGTTGATTCTTCACAAAAAAAATACAGTTTTATATCTTTATGTTTGAAGCCTGAAATGTGGCAAAAGGTCGCAAAGTTCAAGGGGGCCGAATACTTTCGCAAGGCACTGTATACAATGGATGGGACAAGACAATCAAAACAGACATCTCACTCCTATGCCATCTTGGAATTTAAGTGATCAATTTGGCATTATTGCTAAGTCAATGCTGCAGGACTTTCCACAGAGTGTGGAGTGCTTTAACAAGGCATGATACGAGAGCCAGGTGTTTCTACTGTTAAACCATTAGGTGTTTGATTCAACACTGTTTAGTGAGCTGCTTCATCCGTGTCACCTGAGGTAATACTGGGACTCAGCTCTGGACAGGTGTGTCACCTGAGGTAATACTGGGACTCAGCTCTGGACAGGTGTGTCACCTGAGGTAATACTGGGACTCAACTCTGGACAGGTGTGACACCTGAGGTAATACTGGGACTTAGCTGTGGACAGGTGTGTCACCTGAGGTAATACTGGGACTCAGCTCTGGACAGGTGTGTCACCTGAGGTAATACTGGGACTCAGCTCTGGACAGGTGTGTCACCTGAGGTAATACTGGGACTCAGCTCTGTACAGGTGTGTCACCTGAGGTAATACTGGGACTCAGCTCTGTACAGGTGTGTCACCTGAGGTAATACTGGGACTCAGCTCTGGACAGGTGTGTCACCTGAGGTAATACTGGGACTCAGCTCTGGACAGG
Organism: Oncorhynchus masou masou; assembly: GCF_036934945.1. NCBI lineage: Eukaryota > Metazoa > Chordata > Actinopteri > Salmoniformes > Salmonidae > Oncorhynchus > Oncorhynchus masou. The sequence continues at coordinate 77,239,927 of NC_088220.1, read as the reverse complement.
TGTGTCACCTGAGGTAATACTGGGACTCAGCTCTGGACAGGTGTGTCACCTGAGGTAATACTGGGACTCAGCTCTGGACAGGTGTGTCACCTGAGGTAATACTGGGACTCAGCTCTGGACAGGTGTGTCACCTGAGGTAATACTGGGACTCAGCTCTGGACAGGTGTGTCACCTGAGGTAATACTGGGACTCAGCTCTGGACAGGTGTGTCACCTGAGGTAATACTGGGACTCAGCTCTGGACAGGTGTGTCACCTGAGGTAATACTGGGACTCAGCTCTGGACAGGTGTGTCACCTGAGGTAATACTGGGACTCAGCTCTGGACAGGTGTGTCACCTGAGGTAATACTGGGACTCAGCTCTGGACAGGTGTGTCACCTGAGGTAATACTGGGACTCAGCTCTGGACAGGTGTGTCACCTGAGGTAATACTGGGACTCAGCTCTGGACAGGTGTGTCACCTGAGGTAATACTGGTACTCAGCTCTGGACAGGTGTGTCACCTGAGGTAATACTGGTACTCAGCTCTGGACAGGTGTGTCACCTGAGGTAATACTGGGACTCAGCTCTGGACAGGTGTGTCACCTGAGGTAATACTGGGACTCAATTCTGGACAGGTGTGTTACTTTTCTCTTTCAAACACAGGCCAAACTCAAGAGGCCACGGTTATGTTGTCCATCAACGTGTGTGTGTGCGCATGTTTATGTGTGTGTGTGTGACGAGAGGGGCGGGCCAGAACAGAATGAGTGTAAAAAACTACTAGTGACATGCCAGAACACAAGAGCCCCTCCAGCACAGAGAAACCCATCTGAGATGAAACTTGATATTAACTCTCATTATAAGATTACACAGCACATGAATCCATTGAAACCTATAGCCACAGTGAAGATGTTCAGTATGGAATATCATTCAAGGGTTTTTGTGTCCGTGGAATTTCCTCGGTTGGGGTCTGTAGGCTATAAACATGGTGCGGTTGGATATCAAAAATTGTTACTTGCTTTGTGAACACACACACATGCACATCTCTGATGCTCTAGCTGGCGGTGTCCCTCAGGGTCCATGGTTAACGGCTGGGGGTCAGCCTCAGAGGAAGATGACCGTCACTACTCCAGCCACAGGTCCAGTGTGGGCAGCTCCTCTGATGGATCCCTCTACACCCACTGTAGCTTCGCCCAGGCCCTGGTGGCAGCCGCTGACAAGGCAGGCTACCACCTGGAGGGCACCAGCCTGGCCAAGAGAGGTTGGTATATGAGGAGTGGAGCCCCTCCAGCCTGTTCTCTCTGGAAACTCTATATGACCCAGAAGGACATTGATCTACTTCCTGACATATGCTGGCTGGTGTTTTCTCCTCTACTGCTGTTTTGGTGGAGAATCTGCATGGCTCTACAATATGTGGCTGAACAAAGGATACAAACCTTGATTCAACTCTAACCTTCCTCCAGCTTTGCACACTGACTCCTACGAACTTGGGATAGAGGACAATTATCTGGGTGAACACTGGTGATTTCTTTGCAGGCTTCTAACACTGCCTGTACTTTCTCATTGTCAAAATAATGGTGTGATTTTGAGGATTTTTTACATTTGACTGATGAACTGAACCTTCCATGGGATCATGTGAGCTTCCTGCTTGGAAATCAACATTCTCTTCCCAGGCATGCTCCTTAACTCCCCTCTCTCCATGTTCCTCTCAGTACCTCCACTAACCTAGTGGCCTCTCTGTCTTCTTCTCTCCCTCCTCCTCCAGGTAAAGGACTGTCCCACCGGGCCCGGCCCAGCAGTCCCTTCTCTACAGATGGCAGCACTGTGGGCACACATAGCCTGGGCCACCAGAGGGCTGCCCGGCCCACCCGCAAGCCCCGGGGACAGGGCACGGCGCCCCACAGGAGAGACGCCAGTGCAGACGGTAAGAGAAGACGCTGGGGTGGCACGGTGTTTGAACCAGAAGCTTCCCAGAACTTTGTCTCAGTAAAGAGTTACCTCTGACACAACTTACTCATTATCTATAACAGGGCTCTTCAACCCTGTTCTTGGAGAGATACCGTCCTGTAGGTTTTCACTCCAAACCTGTTCCTGGAGAGATACCGTCTTGTAGGTTTTTACTCCAACCCTGTTCCTGGAGAGAATCCACCTGTAGGTTTTTACTCCAACCCTGTTCCTGGAGAGATATCCTCCTGTAGGTTTATACTCCAACCCTGTTCCTGGAGAGAATCCACCTGTAGGTTTTTACTCCAACCCTGTTCCTGGAGAGATACCGTCCTGTAGGTTTTCACTATAACCCTGTTCCTGGAGAGATACCATCCTGGAGGTTTTTACTCCAACCCTGTTCCTGGAGAGATACCGTCCTGGAGGTTTTTACTCCAACCCTGTTCCTGGAGAGAATCCACCTGTAGGTTTTTACTCCAACCCTGTTCCTGGAGAGATACCGTCCTGTAGGTTTTTACTCCAACCCTGTTCCTGGAGAGATACTGTCCTGTAGGTTTTTACTCCAACCCTGTTCCTGGAGAGATACCGTCCTGTAGGTTTTCACTATAACCCTGTTCCTGGAGAGATACCGTCCTGTAGGTTTTTACTCCAACCCTGTTCCTGGAGAGATACCGTCCTGTAGGTTTTCACTCCAAACCTAATCTAGAGCACATGATTCTAATAATTAGCAGGTTGAAAATCTGAATCAGGGTAGTTACTGTACAACTGGGGTTGGAGAAAAGCTACAGGAGGATAGCTATCCAGTAACAGAGTTGGAGTAAAGCTACAAGAGGAGAGCTCTCCAGTAACAGGGTTGGCGAAAAGCTACAGGAGGATAGTTCTCCAGTAACAGGGTTGGAGTAAAGCTACAGGAGGATAGCTCTCCAATAACAGGGTTGGAGTAAAGCTACAGGAGGAGAGCTCTCCAGTAACAGGGTTGGCTAAAAGCTACAGGAGGATAGCTCTCCAGTAACAGGGTTGGAGTAAAGCTACAGGAGGAGAGCTCTCCAGTAACAGGGTTGGAGGTAAGCTACAGGAGGAGAGCTCTCCAGTAACAGGGTTGGAGTAAAGCTACCGGAGGAGAGCTCTCCGGTAACAGGGTTGGAGTAAAGCTACAGGAGGAGAGCTCTCCAGTAACATGTTTGGAGTAAAGCTACAGGAGGATAGCTATCCAGTAACAGGGTTGGAGTAAAGCTACAAGAGGAGAGCTCTCCAGTAACAGGGTTGGAGTAAAGCTACAGCAGGATAGCTATCCAGTAACAGGGTTGGAGTAAAGCTACAGGAGGAGAGCTCTCCAATAACAGGGTTGGCGAAAAGCTACAGGAGGATAGCTCTCCAGTAACAGGGTTGGAGTAAAGCTACAGGAGGATAGCTCTCCAGTAACAGGGTTGGAGTAAAGCTACAGGAGGAGAGCTCTCCAGTAACAGGGTTGGCTAAAAGCTACAGGAGGATAGCTCTCCAGTAACAGGGTTGGAGTAAAGATACAGGAGGAGAGCTCTCCAGTAACAGGGTTGGAGTAAAGCTACAGGAGGAGAGCTCTCCAGTAACAGGGTTGGAGTAAAGCTACAGGAGGAGAGCTATCCAGTAACAGGGTTGGAGTAAAGCTACAAGAGGAGAGCTCTCCAGTAACAGGGTTGGAGTAAAGCTACAGGAGGATAGCTATCCAGTAACAGGGTTGGAGTAAAGCTACAAGAGGAGAGCTCTCCAGTAACAGGGTTGGAGTAAAGCTACAAGAGGAGAGCTCTCCAGTAACAGAGTTGGAGAGCCCTGATCTATGAGGACTTGGACTACATTACAATTACTGATTAATACTGATTGACTGATTACTGATATATCACCAGACTGTAACCTTGTAGTTAACCATATCACGCCTCCCTCCCTCCCAGACCTACCTCCTCCCCCTGACCCCCCGCCCATCCAGGGACCAGGTTATACCCAGGGGGCCCGTAGTGTAGGCGGAATGGGCCCCCAGCCGAGAGGCAGGCATCGTCCCTGGAGCGCCAGCCCATGTCTGGGCTGGAGGAGATGAAGAGCTGCATGGACAGACAGACACGCACCTCTCTGGAACGGCACTGCCAGGCCCAGGACAGACTAGCATCCATAGACCGAGGAGAAGACCCACGCAGGGGACACAAAACAGGTACAGGACTGGAGGGTAGAAGCAAATCAGAATGCCAGCATATTGTCAGAAAGACTCAGACCTGATCCACAAATTCCATTCAGTGTGCAGGTGTTCATTCTAATTTGAAGATGCCAATTTCTTGTATACTGCACTTGTGTTGGATGTGAGCGAACATTACTTTAGAACAGTAGGATAGAACTCATATTCCACATCAGAGTATGGAGCGAGTAGACCTGTGGTTAGGTCAGCAGAAAGAGAGATCCAGAGCCCTTAACTGTGTGACAGCAGGGTCCTGGTGGCTGCGGTGCCTTGGCAGACCAGACCCTTTACTAAACCCTGGTGTTCAATCTCAGAGGAGACTCAGCTCCCATGAACAGATTGCACTGTCTGTCACTTGTACTTGTCTTCCAGAACCACCCCCCCACACACACACACACACACACACACACACACAGCCTGTAGTTGTCAGCAATGGTGTCCGGCTCCAGCCCAGTCCAGGCAGGAGGCCCCAGCCACGCAGATGAATTCTAATTCCCCAGCTTTCCCCTCTCAGACAAACAGTGGCTACTCCACAACTCCACCCATCTGTTTGTGTGTGGAGTCATTAGACCTCACCATGCTGTGTTCCTATCCTGTCTGTGTGTGGAGTCATTAGACCTCACCATGCTGTGTTCCTATCCTGTCTGTGTGTGGAGTCATTAGACCTCACCATGCTGTGTTCCTATCCTGTCTGTGTGTGGAGTCATTAGACCTCACCAAGCTGTGTTCCTATCCTGTCTGTGTGTGGAGTCATTAGACCTCACCATGCTGTGTTCCTATCCTGTCTGTGTGTGGAGTCATTAGACCTCACCAAGCTGTGTTACTATCCTGTCTGTGTGTGGAGTCATTAGACCTCACCAAGCTGTGTTACTATCCTGTCTGTGTGTGGAGTCATTAGACCTCACCATGCTGTGTTCCTATCCTGTCTGTGTGTGGAGTCATTAGACCTCACCATGCTGTGTTCCTATCCTGTCTGTGTGTGGAGTCATTAGACCTCACCAGGCTGTGTTCCTATCCTGTCTGTGTGTGGAGTCATTAGACCTCACCATGCTGTGTTCCTATCCTGTCTGTGTGTGGAGTCATTAGACCTCACCAGGCTGTGTTCCTATCCTGTCTGTGTGTGGAGTCATTAGACCTCACCAAGCTGTGTTCCTATCCTGTCTGTGTGTGGAGTCATTAGACCTCACCATGCTGTGTTCCTATCCTGTCTGTGTGTGGAGTCATTAGACCTCACCATGCTGTGTTCCTATCCTGTCTGTGTGTGGAGTCATTAGACCTCACCATGCTGTGTTCCTATCCTGTCTGTGTGTGGAGTCATTAGACCTCACCAGGCTGTGTTCCTATCCTGTCTGTGTGTGGAGTCATTAGACCTCACCAAGCTGTGTTCCTATCCTGTCTGTGTGTGGAGTCATTAGACCTCACCATGCTGTGTTCCTATCCTGTCTGTGTGTGGAGTCATTAGACCTCACCATGCTGTGTTCCTATCCTGTCTGTGTGTGGAGTCATTAGACCTCACCATGCTGTGTTCCTATCCTGTCTGTGTGTGGAGTCATTAGACCTCACCATGCTGTGTTCCTATCCTGTCTGTGTGTGGAGTCATTAGACCTCACCAAGCTGTGTTCCAATCCTGTCTGTGCCAGGGCAAACAGACAGAGAGGCAGACACTGAAGCAGACAGACAGAACGACCAACAGAGAGGCAGGCAGAATGACAGACTGACAGACCAGGAAACACAGAGAGGTGTCACACTCATCAGATTCTATAAAAGGTGTACTCCAAGTTGACTGATACACAGCAGAGTTCAGAAGGCCCTCCAAGTTGACTGATACACAGCCAAGTACAGAAGGCCCTCCAAGTTGACTGATACACAGCAGAGTTCAGAAGGCCCTCCAAGTTGACTGATACACAGCCGAGTTCAGAAGGCCCTCCAAGTTGACTGATATACAGCAGAGTTCAGAAGGCCCTCCAAGTTGACTGATACACAGCAGAGTTCAGAAGGCCCTCCAAGTTGACTGATACACAGCAGAGTTCAGAAGGCCCTCCAAGTTGACTGATACACAGCAGAGTTCAGAAGGCCCTCCAAGTTGACTGATAGCCAGCAGAGTTCAGAAGGCCCTCCAAGTTGACTGATATACAGCAGATTTCAGAAGGCCCTCCAAGTTGACTGATACACAGCAGAGTTCAGAAGGCCCTCCATGTTGACTGACACACAGCAGAGTTCAGAAGGCCCTCCAAGTTGACTGATATACAGCAGAGTTCAGAAGGCCCTCCAAGTTGACTGATATACAGCAGAGTTCAGAAGGCCCTCCAAGTTGACTGATACACAGCAGAGTTCAGAAGGCCCTCCAAGTTGACTGATATACAGCAGAGTTCAGAAGGCCCTCCAAGTTGACTGATATACAGCAGAGTTCAGAAGGCCCTCCAAGTTGACTGATATACAGCAGAGTTCAGAAGGCCCTCCAAGTTGACTGATATACAGCAGAGTTCAGAAGGCCCTCCAAGTTGACTGATACACAGCAGAGTTCAGAAGGCCCTCCAAGTTGACTGATATACAGCAGAGTTCAGAAGGCCCTCCAAGTTGACTGATATACAGCAGAGTTCAGAAGGCCCTCCAAGTTGACTGATACACAGCAGAGTTCAGAAGGCCCTCCAAGTTGACTGATACACAGCAGATTTCAGAAGGCCCTGCAAGTTGACTGACACACAGCAGAGTTCAGAAGGCCCTCCAAGTTGACTGACACACAGCAGAGTTCAGAAGGCTCTCCAAGTTGACTGATACACAGCAGAGTTCAGAAGGCCCTCCAAGTTGACTGATACACAGCAGAGTTCAGAAGGCCCTCCATGTTGACTGACACACAGCAGAGTTCAGAAGGCCCTCCAAGTTGACTGATATACAGCAGAGTTCAGAAGGCCCTCCAAGTTGACTGATATACAGCAGAGTTCAGAAGGCCCTCCAAGTTGACTGATACACAGCAGAGTTCAGAAGGCCCTCCAAGTTGACTGATATACAGCAGAGTTCAGAAGGCCCTCCAAGTTGACTGATATACAGCAGAGTTCAGAAGGCCCTCCAAGTTGACTGATATACAGCAGAGTTCAGAAGGCCCTCCAAGTTGACTGATATACAGCAGAGTTCAGAAGGCCCTCCAAGTTGACTGATACACAGCAGAGTTCAGAAGGCCCTCCAAGTTGACTGATACACAGCAGAGTTCAGAAGGCCCTCCAAGTTGACTGATACACAGCAGAGTTCAGAAGGCCCTCCAAGTTGACTGATACACAGCAGAGTTCAGAAGGCCCTGCAAGTTGACTGACACACAGCAGAGTTCAGAAGGCCCTCCAAGTTGACTGACACACAGCAGAGTTCAGAAGGCCCTCCAAGTTGACTGATACACAGCAGAGTTCAGAAGGCCCTCCAAGTTGACTGATACACAGCAGAGTTCAGAAGGCCCTCCATATTGACTGATAGCCAGCAGAGTTCAGAAGGCCCTCCAAGTTGACTGATAGCCAGCAGAGTTCAGAAGGCCCTCCAAGTTGACTGATATACAGCAGAGTTCAGAAGGCCCTCCAAGTTGACTGATACAGAGCAGAGTTCAGAAGGCCCTCCAAGTTGACTGACACACAGCAGATTTCAGAAGGCCCTCCAAGTTGACTGATACACAGCAGAGTTCAGAAGGCCCTGCAAGTTGACTGATACACAGCAGAGTTCAGAAGGCCCTCCAAGTTGACTGACACACAGCAGAGTTCAGAAGGCCCTCCAAGTTGACTGATACACAGCAGAGTTCAGAAGGCCCTCCAAGTTGACTGATACACAGCAGAGTTCAGAAGGCCCTCAAAGTTGACTGATACACAGCAGAGTTCAGAAGGCCCTCAAAGTTGACTGATACACAGCAGAGTTCAGAAGGCCCTCAAAGTTGACTGATACACAGCAGAGTTCAGAAGGCCCTCCAAGTTGACTGATATACAGCAGAGTTCAGAAGGCCCTCCAAGTTGACTGATATACAGCAGAGTTCAGAAGGCCCTCCAAGTTGACTGATACACAGCAGAGTTCAGAAGGCCCTGCAAGTTGACTGACACACAGCAGATTTCAGAAGGCCCTCCAAGTTGACTGATACACAGCAAAGTTCAGAAGGCCCTCCAAGTTGACTGACACACAGCAGATTTCAGAAGGCCCTCCAAGTTGACTGACACACAGCAGAGTTCTGAGGGGTCAAGACAAGCCCATGCTATATATCTATAGACCTCTATATCTAGAGATACAATATACTGACCTGTAGCAGGGTAGCAGGGTATGTCACAGTAGGTCAGAGCTACAATATACTGACCTGTAGCAGGGTATGTCACAGCAGGTCAGAGCTACAATATTCTGACCTGTAGCAGGGTATGTCACAGCAGGTCAGAGCTTCAATATACTGACCTGTAGCAGGGTATGTCACAGCAGGTCAGAGCTACAATATACTGACCTGTAGCAGAGTATGTCACAGTAGGTCAGAGCTACAATATACTGACCTGTAGCAGGTTATGTCACAGCAGACACTAACCCCTCTGTAGTTGCCTTTCTCCCCTTCAAAGGGGTGTTAGCTGAGGGACCCATGTGTGAGCCCACACTGCCTGCTGGCACCAACACACTGCAGATGTCATTAGAAGTGAGGTCTGCCAACAGACTCTCTGTCTCACTGTAGCACCTTCTGCAACCACCACCACCCCGCCTATCCACATGCACCTGCCCAAACACATACCTAGCCCCATAATGAATCTATAAACCACCATGTTGTAAAACGCTCTATCCTTGTGTTGCCCCTCCCCATGTCATGTCAGTGAAAGAGAATGTATTCACCTTGCCCCCAGCCCCACAGGAGCCATTTTTCTTCTTGCAATGCACGTATTCTAAGAATGTATTCTTAATTGACCTGCCTGGTAAAATAAAGGTTCAATTAAAAGAAAAAAGTGTCAACTTCCCGACTACAATCAGGGTTAGTAGTGACAATATGAATTGTTTCCCTCTGTGTGTTTGTCCAGAAGCGGGGTGCCTGCCCCCCTACAGTAAACCCTCGTTCCCCTCCCCCGGGGGCCACAGCTCCTCTGGGACAGCCTCCTCCAAGGGCTCCACGGGGCCACGCAAGGGAGAGGGGCCTCGAGGGCCACACCAACGGGCTGCCACAGACCATAGCGACTACCTGGGGACCAACGGACCTGGACATTACGCGGGCGAGTTATGTACGTATTACACCATTCTTGTTTACCATCTTATTGCAAAAAGGCGTTGTGATACTATAGGTAACTATATTGATTTAATGTATAGCATTTTGTTAAAGATATTGCTTTGTCCTGACATTGCTGTTCTCTCTGTCTCTCTCACAGAGTGACCTGCCTGCAGTAGGATCTGAACTGAACTGGAGAAAAAGCCTCGTCGTCCTCATCAGAATGAAGCCTCACCCGACTGGTGCAATGAACTTTGTCTTTCTTTGTGTATTATCAGAGGAGAGGAGCAGGAAGATGACGATGATGACCACCATAACAGAACTGTAAATGTGCTGTATAAACACAGACATACATACGGTACATCCCACTATGTTGTTGTCCTCAGCTAAATTATTTCTCACCTCCCACCTTTGTTTTTTTTTCAGTCAGACAATAGCAACTAAACAAAACAGTGAAAACGTCTATATGAGAAAACTCATTTTCAAAAGAACCTTGGGGGAAAAAAGTGCATCTTGTTTCCTGTAAATAGAGTCTTTACGTTGTTGTTGCATTGCTATGCAAAGCCGACTTCAGTTTGAGCGTCCTCTTGGTTATATCTAGTCATTTGTATTATATTTGAATTGATAGGCTGTTGTGCCATAAAATAATTGTTTTATAATCCATCATTTGTTAATAGCTATCATTGATTCATTATTATAATTATTATTATTAATTATTGTTTTTTTGCACTGTGATTTTTGGTGATAAGCACAAAAGCATAGCTCCTACTGACAGGAAGAGAAGGACCAACATTTGAAGAGGAGTTTCTGTAGAGAGATGAGAAATTATATACTAATGTACAGAGAGATATTAAAGAGTGAGGGGTTGCTTATGGACAGCAACTAAATGGATGCCCATTCCCAAGTTAGGACTAATCAGAAAGAAGATGGGGTTTGTTAGTGTCTTTGAGGTAGGGGGCCAGAGAAGAGGCAGAGAGGGGGGGGCTTGTTCAATGTGTACAGAGGCTATGAGCAAGATGATGACTTGTCTCTCCTCTAACTATGAGTTGATTATTGGATTAGCTTCGATCCTACATAATCTGATTCTATTGTAAACCGTATAGTCCTACAAATGGGCTGATATAGACTTGTTAGAGCTGGCAGTTGTGAGGCTGTCCAAGCATTGTCTTGTTTTCAGAACATAACACAGCCACAATGGACGTCTAGCTGGACCCTCATCTTCATTCCAGCGTTTGAACACTATTTATTTGATTCTATCTTCATCTCATCTTCTTTGATTCTATTTTCATTGAATTCTTGAGTTTTTGTTTTCATCCGAAGATCATTTGTATAATCCGTTTGTATAATCTGAAGCCACAGCACTTAAAATACACTATGAAGAGCCTCAAAGCCATGGTTCAGAAGGTCTGATCTATAATCTAACACTGACAAAGGACTTCCTTTTGATCATCCCTTCCTTTTGATAAACTCTGGATTGGGTTGAACCCAGTTGTAGAAATAACTAACATTGATACTAAAGGATTTCTCTATTGCCAGGAAAGAAGATTTAGGATAGGTCCTTTTTGTTTTGTCCAAAAGTCAACATTTTATTTTGTCATCCATTTTAAATGATGTTTTCTTAATTTATTTAGAGCACTCAATGTACTCCACATCCATGGCATCCCATGGAAAACAACACAGTGGCCTGTTTTGTATCTGTTTCAGTCAGAGCACTGCAGTCCCTACCCTGAAGTATAGTACTGTGTTCTGATTAGCATACAATAGAGCACTAACTAGACTCCCTATTGGGACTCAAATTCCCAAAATGCATCAGATAGTGGAGAGGAAGGCAGGTAGAGTACAGTCAGAATGGAGAAGAGCCACCTGCAGTAGCAGATCCCACTGCCTCTGTCTCTACAGCATAGACCACTACTTTCTATCTGCCTAACAGTCACAACACGTGTTCCTTCTGCCGGCCGCGTGGAACTACTCAGCCTCGGATGTTCAATTTATATCTTTTCAAACAATGTTCTTATCCTTTTTCTTAAAGCCTGTTTCTTTGTATGCCTTTTATGGACTCAAAAGTACTGCTTAATAATGTTTTCAAAATCACCGTTCACAATTTTACTGGTTCAATGTTTCTTTTGTGTCTTCTTTAGTACTGCTTAATGTTGATAAAAGGAGAGCTGGAAAGGAAACTGAAGGCGTTGTCAGATATGCTGTTGTACTGTCACATTTATGTCACTGTCATATCATATCATCAACCTAGTGGCCAGTGTTCTGGAAATGAGGTGCAAGGAGTATCTCAGGTTATTTTACATTCTGGCGGTGTTCATGTATGTGTGTATATATGTGTATATATTCATATGCATCTCCACTCAGTTATTTCATTCCAGTTTCATTGCTGAAAGATATCCCCCTTTTATGTACGATGCTGTCCTGTTTCATTTATTTTTCGCCAGTGGTTTTAATTCCAAGTTTAAAGTGCTGGTCCATCCACCTTAAGGCAAGATGTCAGTAACAGAACATACCAAATTAATATCGATATTTCTAATGTCTAATGCGTTTTTGTCTTTTTAATACTCATGGTTTTCCTTTAAATCACTGTGTTGTTGTTTTGTATTTATTAAAATGATAATAAAAAGGTATATTGTGAAATATGCATAAAGATTTGTGGAATATTAAAAGAAATGTCTTTTTTTTCTGTTGGAGAAGGCTCGGTGATGGACGACTCCAGTCCTCAGGGACGGAGTGCTGTCACACTTTGTCCCCATCCCGAGCAAACACAGCTGATCAAAATAATTGCATTCAAAACTGAAGGTCATGATTGGTTGATCATTGAAGTCAGGTGTGTTAGTGGAGGCTGAGGCAAAAGTGTGACACCAATCAGGCCCCCTGAGGACTGGACTTGCCCATCCCTGAGCTAGGCCAAAAGGACTTGATGGTCTCTCCAGGTGCCATGCTGTCATTAGTTGTCAGAGATACCCGAGTCACTCGGTCCTGCATGTTATCTACTCTGCTTCCTCTCATCTCAAAACAAAAAAAACTAAAACCTTTTCCAAACACAAACAGCGATATGTTCCTCATTTGCTTGATACGACAATAGATACAAATGTTATTTTTTGGGAGGTTGAGAAGTACTTTCCCTCTCTTTTGTTACTTTTCTCAGTATTGTTGGATCTGTGTGTTGCCTTTTTGCAAAAAAAGAGGATTAAAGAAAGGCAAAAATAGGAAGTTGTCTTTCTTTACAGTGCGGGGCAAGGTGATACCCTCTCTCCAATGCAATTTATACATTCTCACATCTTTCCTGTAAACAACCTTCTGTATTCACTTGCATGTCCTTGTCCAAGAACAGGAAAACTTTTACAAGTCCCATCTCCATGTCCTGTAAGATACATCTAAGTTCTTTTCCTTCCTTGTACCTGGATCACTACCAACAAATAAAATATTAAAACAAATGTGAACCCTTGCCTTTCACTCTGTTGATTGACAAGGTGTTATACACAATATCAGTATCGTTCAAACTCAGCTGGAAGGTTCCTGTACCATTTTTACATTGTTTGTCATCTTGAGTATGGCTTTCTGGACATTTTGTTCCAAGAGAAATAGAAAAACTCTGAAATCTCTATAAAGAATAGTGTCGGTATTGGTGTTTTCCTTCCGTGATGTTTGTGTGTGTGTGTGTGTGTGTGTGTGTGTGTGTGTGTGTGTGTGTGTGTGTGTGTGTGTGTGTGTGTGTGTGTGTGTGTGTGTGTGTGTGTGGTGTGTGTGTGTGTGCTGTATGTGTTTGCGAGAGAGTGCCTGACTCAGCTGTGCTTTTCTATGTCAAAGCAATCAACATTCCAGACAAATCCATCAAATCATTGAGACAGTCAGACCGTAGAACTGTGGCTCAGATACGGCCTTTTATCATCTTTACTTTTTGAACACTGAGATGTGATCAAATAGAGTCAGCAAAGGTGGCAGAACGAGGCATTGATAACCGATTGGAGGGAAAACTCGTCCAAACTGTCTCCTTTACAAGTCCATTATTGCAACTTAGTTAGTTTTCTGTTACTGTATTAAGCTAATGTCTCATCTGAATGTTAGGTTACACTGTCCAATCATTTGGTATGTTCTGTATATGTGTTCTTACAGGCTGCTTTGTGTGATGTTCTCCTTAGTGTACACGGACCTCCGTCCAATTTGTAATGTGAAAGTCAGCTAGTCTGATGGCATTAAGGAACGATGACTCATGTAATTAAAAACCAATAAAAGGCTGTTATAGTTCGTTAAATAATTTCATTATCCCATTCCCTCTCTCCGCTCCACCTAAATGACAGAAATTATTCATGTATACATTTCTCTCCCTCTCTCTCCCCTCACCCGTTCTCCTCCTTTCTGACTCTCTTCCTCTCTGTTCTGAATTCTCTATGTCTGGAACTTTAAAACAGGCAAGTATATGGGTACCTCAACCCTATAATTTCCAGCCAACAGCTTGAGGAATAGACAATCCAAATAGCTCCCCACTCTCCTCTAAAAAACACACCTGCAAGTATGTGTTTGTAAGAGAAAGTAAGTTACAAAAAAGTTACATTTGCCATTCCCTAAAACTCCCTAAATCACTACTCACCCTCTCAATTCTCTCTTTGTCCCTCTCAATTCAATTCAAAGGGCTTTATTGGCATGGGAAACATGTTTACATTGCCAAGGCAAGTGAAGTAAACAAACAAAAGGGGAAAAACAAGAGAAACATTAGTAAACATTACACTCACAAAAGTCTTAAAATAATATAGACATTTCAAATGTTATATTATTCTGTCTCTGTCTCTCTCTGTCTCTCTTGCTCTCTCTGAGTCTCTCTCAATTCAATTCAATTTAAAGGCTTTATTGGCATGGGAAACATACGTTAACATTGCCAAAGCAAGTGAAGTAGAAATGAAACAATAGTGAAATAAACAACAAAAATTAACAGTAAACATTACACTCACAGAAGTTACAAAAGAATAAAGACATTTCAAATGTCATATTACGTCTATATACAGAGTTGTAACAATGTGCAAATAGTTAAAGTACAAAAGGGAAAATAAATATTTACACTTGTGTTTGTTCTTCACTGGTGGCCGTTTTATTGTGGCAACAGGTCACAAATCTTGCTGCAGTGATGTCTCACCGTGGTATTTAACTAGTAGATATGGGAGTTTATCAAAATTGGGTTTGTTTTTGAATTATTTGTGGATCTGTGTAATCTGTGGGAAATATGTATCTAATATGGTCATACATTTGGCAAGAGGTTAGGAAGTGCAACTCAGTTTCCACCTCATTTTGTGGGCAGTGTGCACATAGGCAGACCTGGCTCTCAAGAGAAGTCAGGCTATAGCAGACTTTCTCAATAGCAAGGCTATGCTCACTGAGTCTATACATAGTCAAAGCTTTCCATAAATTTGGGTCAGTCACAGTGGTCAGGTATTCTGCCACTGTGTACTCTCTGTTTAAGGACAAATAGCATTCTAGTTTGCTCAGTTTTTTTGTAAATTCTTTCTAATGTGTCAAGTAATTATCTTTTTTTCATGATTATGGTTGGGTCTAATTGTATTGCTGTCGTGGGGCTCTGTGGGGTCTGTTTGTGTTTGTGAACACAGCCCCAGGACCAGCTTGCTTAGGGGACTCTTCTCCAGGTTCATTTCTCTGTAGGTGATGGCTTTGTAATGGAAGGGTTGGGAATCGCTTACTTTTAGGTGGTTGTAGAATTTAACCACTCTTTTCTGGATTTTGATAATTAGTGGGTATCAGCCTAAGTCTGCTCTACATGCATTTGTGTTTTACATTGTACACTGAGGATATTTTTGCAGAATTCTGCATGCAGAGTCTCAATTTGGGTTCTATAACTGATTCAAGTATTTTTAGACAGATATTAATGTGGAAGTTACATGTGGCGCTGATGTTTAGGCCGAGGTATGTATAGGTATCTGTGGTGCTGATGTTTAGGCTGAGGTATGTATAGTTACCTGTGGCGCTGATGTTTAGGCCGAGGTATGTATAGTTCTTTGTGTGTTCTAGGGCAACGGTGTCCAGATGGAATTTGAATTTGCGGTCCTGGCAACTGGACCTTTTTGGAACACCATTATTTTAGTTTTACATAGATTTACTGTCAGGGCCCAGGTCTGACAGAATCTGTGCAGAAGATCTAGGTGCTGCTGTACGCCCTCCTTGGAGGGGACAGAAGCACCAGATCATAAGTAGACATTTGACTTCAGATTCTAGTAGGGTGAGGCCAGGTGCTGCAGACTGTTCTAGTGCCCTCGCCAATTCGTTGATACAGTTTAAGTCAGAAGTTTACATACACTTAGGTTGGAGTCACGAAAACGTGTTTTTCAACCACTCCACAAATTTCTTGTTAACAAACTATAGTTGTGGCAAGTTGTTTAGGACATCTACTCTGTGCACACAATTAATTTTTCCAACAATTGTTTACAGACAGATTATTTCACTTATAATTCATTGTATCACAAGTCCAGTGGGTCAGACGTTTACATACTCTAAGTTGACTGTGCCTTTAAACAGTTTAGAATATTCCACAAAATTATGTCATGGCTTTAGAAGCTTCTGTTAGGCTAATTGACATCATTTGAGTCATTTGGAGGTGTACCTGTGGATGTATTTCAAAGCTTACCTTCAAACTCAGTGCCTCTTTGCTTGAGATAATGAGAAAATCAAAAGATATCAGCCAAGACATCATGAAAAAAATTGTAGACCTCCACAAGTCTGGTTCCTTAGGAGCAATTTCCAAATACCTGAAGGTACCACGTTCATCTGTACAAACAATAGTACGCAAGTATAAACACCACGCAGCCGTCATACCGCTCTGGAAGGTAACGCATTCTGTATCTTAGAGATGAACGTACTTTGGTGCCAAAAGTGCAAATCAATCCCAGAACAACAGCAAAGGACCTTGTGAAGATGCTGGAGGAAACAGGTACAAAGGTATCCACAGTAAAACGAATCCTATATCGACATAACCAGAAAGGCCGCTCAGCAAGGAAGAAGCCACTGATCCAAAACTGCCATAAAAAAAGCTAGACTACGGTTTGCAACTGCACATGGGGACAAAGATCATACTTTATGGAGAAATATCCTCTGGTCTGATGAAACAAAAATAGAACTGTTTTGGCCAAAATTATCATCATTATGTTTGGAGGCAAAAGGGGGAGGCTTGCAATCCAAAGACCACCATTCCAATCGTGAAGCACAAGGGTTGGCAGCATCATGTTGTGCGTGTGCTTTGCCTCAGGAGGGACTGGTGCACTTCACAAAATAGATGGCATCATGAGGTACGAAAATTATGTGGATATACTGAAGCAACAACTCAGGACATCAGTCAGGAAGTTAAAGCTTGGTCGCAAATGGGTCTTCCCATGGACAATGACCCCAAATCAAATCAAATCAAATCAAATTTTATTTGTCACATACACATGGTTAGCAGATGTTAATGCGAGTGTAGCGAAATGCTTGTGCTTCCAGTTCCGACAATGCAGTAATAACCAACAAGTAATCTAACTAACAATTCCAAAACTAATATCTTATACACAGTGTAAGGGGATAAAGAATATGTACATAAAGATATGAATGAGTGATGGTGCAGAGCAGCATAGGCAAGATACAGTAGATGGTATCGAGTACAGTATATACATGTGAGATGAGTATGTAAACAAAGTGGCATAGTTAAAGTGGCTAGTGATACATGTATTACATAAGGATGCAGTAGATGATAGAGTACAGTATATACGTGTACATATGAGATGAATAATGTAGGGTATGTAAGCATTATATTAGGTAGCATTGTTTAAAGTGGCTAGTGATATATTTTACATCCTTTCCCATCAATTCCCATTATTGAAGTGGCTGGAGTTGAGTCAGTGTGTTGGCAACAGCCACTCAATGTTAGTGGTTGCTGTTTAACAGTCTGATGGCCTTGAGATAGAAGCTGTTTTTCAGTCTCTCGGTCCCAGCTTTGATGCACCTGTACTGACCTCGCCTTCTGGATGATAGCGGGGTGAACAGGCAGTGGCTCGGGTGGGTGTTGTCCTTGATGATCTTTATGGCCTTCCTGTAACATAGGGTGGTGTAGGTGTCCTGGAGGGCAGGTAGTTTGCCCCCGGTGATACATTGTGCAGACCTCACTACCCTCTGGAGAGCCTTACGGTTGTGGGCGGAGCAGTTGCCGTACCAGGCGGTGATACAGTCCGACAGGATGCTCTCGATTGTGCATCTGTAGAAGTTTGTGAGTGTTTTTGGTGACAAGCCGAATTTCTTCAGCCTCCTGAGGTTGAAGAGGCGCTGCTGCGCCTTCTTCACAATGCTGTCTGTGTGAGTGGACCAATTCAGTTTGTCTGTGATGTGTATGCCGAGGAACTTAAAACTTACTTCCCTCTCCACTACTGTTCCATCGATGTGGATAGGGGGGTGTTCCCTCTGCTGTTTCCTGAAGTCCACAATCATCTCCTTAGTTTTGTTGACGTTGATTGTGAGGTTATTGTCCTGACACCACACTCTGAGGGCCCTCACCTCCTCCCTGTAGGCCGTCTCGTCGTTGTTGGTAATCAAGCCTACCACTGTTGTGTCGTCCGCAAACTTGATGATTGAGTTGGAGGCGTGCGTTGCCGCGCAGTCGTGGGTGAACAGGGAGTACAGGAGAGGGCTCAGAACGCACCCTTGTGGGGCGCCAGTGTTGAGGATCAGCGGGGTGGAGATGTTGTCGAGACCCTGATCAATGTGAATGATTGATGCAGAGAGGAGGAGGAGCGTGAGAGGGAAAAGGGTATAGCGTGAGAGGGAAAATATTTACACTAATATTTATGGCAAAGGCTCAGCAATCAATCAATCCTTCAGTGGTGGTGACACAGAGACTGTTCACTATTTCACACCTCAGCCCCATCCTCAGCCACAAACAGCCCCATCCTCAGCCCCAAATAGCTTCATCATCAGCCCCAAAACAGCCCCAGCCACAAACAGCTCCATCCTCATCAACAGACGTCCCCATCCTCAGCCCCAAACAGCTCCATCCTCAGCCCCAAATAGCTCCATCCTCAGCCCCAAATAGCTCCATCCTCAGCCCCAAGCAGCTCCATCCTCAGCCCCAAGCAGCTTCATCCTCAGCTCCAAGCAGCTCCATCCTCAGCCCCAAACAGCTCCATCCTCAGCCCCAAACAGCTCCATCCTCAGCCCCAAGCAGCTCCATCCTCATTCCCAAACAGCTCCATCCTCAGCCCCAAACAGCCCCGCCTCAGCCCCAAACAGCCCCGCACTCAAACAGACCCATCCTCCTCAGCCCCAAACAGCTCCATCCTCAGCCCCAAACAGCCCCGCCACATTATCAAACAGACCCATCCTCAGCCCCAAGCAGCTCCATCCTCATTATCAAACAGACCCATCCTCAGCCCCAAACAGCTCCATCCTCATTATCAAACAGACCCATCCTCAGCCCCAAGCAGCTCCATCCTCAGCCCCAAGCAGCTCCATCCTCAGCCCCAAGCAGCTCCATCCTCAGCCACAAACAGGCCCAGCCACAGCCCCAAACAGCCCTGCCTCACCCCCAAACAGCCCAGCCTCAGCCCCAAACCGCCCCCCCATCCTCAGCCCCAAACAGCCCCACCTCAGCCCCAAACCGCCCCATCCTCAGCCCCAAACAGCCCCATCCTCAGCCCCAAACAGCCCCGCCTCATTCTCAAACAGCCCCACCTCAGCCCCAAACAGCCCCATCCTCAGCCCCAAACAGCCCCATTCTCAGCCCCAAACAGCCCCATTCTCAGCCCCAAACAGCCTCAGCCCCGACTCAACCCCAAACAGCCCCATCCTCAGCCCCAAACGGCCCCATCCTCAGCCCCACACAGCCCCGCCTCAGTCCCAAACAGCCCCATCCTCAGCCTCAAACAGCCCCAGCCTCATGCTCAAACAGCCCCATCATCAGCCCCAAACAGCCCCAGCCTCAGTCCAAAACAGCCCCGCCTCAGCCCCAAGTAGCCCCAGCCTCAGCCCCAAACAGCCCTGCCTCAGCCCCAAGCAGCCCTAGCCTCAGCCCCAAACAGCCTCAGCTCCAAACAGCCGCGCCTCAGTCCCAAACAGCCCCGCCTCAGCCCCAAGTAGCCCCAGCCTCAGCCCCAAACAGCCCTGCCTCAGCCCCAAGCAGCCCTAGCCTCAGCCCCAAGCAGCCTCAGCCCCAAACAGCCCCGCCTCAGTCCCAGGCAGCCCCAGCCTCAGCCCCAAACAGCCCCAGCCTCAGTCCCAAACAGCCCCGCCTCAGCCCCAAGTAGCCCCAGCCTCAGCCCCAAACAGCCCTGCCTCAGCCCCAAGCAGCCCTAGCCTCAGCCCCAAGCAGCCCTAGCCTCAGCCCCAAGCAGCCTCAGCCCCAAAGAGCCCCAGCCCCAAACAGCACCAGCCTCAGCCCCAAACAGCCCCAGCCTCAGCCCCAAACAGCCTCAGGCCCAAACAGCCTCAGCCTCAAACAGCCCCAGCCTCAGCCCCAAACAGCCCCAGCCCGGGGGCAGGGCGAGTACTGACTGCGCCATTTTTTGCCAACGAAGCATCTTTCTCCTCTTTCCCCATCCTTTCCCTGGTTGTTTTTCTATGTTTCCTTTTCCCCTCATTTTTCACCTGTCACTTGAGTGCTCTGTTTTTCTTCTGTGTCTTGCCTCTCCACACCCTAAAAAGCCTCTACACCTCCATGTGTCTGTAGTAATTGCCACATGTGAGACGCGGGTGATTCGAGGCAAGTGGGGAGAGACACACAGCAACTATCAGAGCAGAGGGAAATAAGCTGTGCTCAGCAGATACCCGTCAACACAGCATTGAGGGTGTGTGTGTGTGTGTGTGTGTGTGTGTGTGTGTGTGTGTGTGTGTGTGTGTGTGTGTGTGTGTGTGTGTGTGTGTGTGTGTGTGTGTGTGTGTGTGTGTGTGTGTGTGTGTGTGTGTGTGTGTGTGTGCAGGAGGAAGGGAGCTGCTGGGGTGTGTTAATTGAAGGAAGCATCCTTTGCTGGTGCTGCTGGGTTTTTCCTCTTGCCTTTGTCTCTGTACTGGTGCCATTAGTGGAGAGGGCAGCAGTACCAATGATACACCATTCATCACACATGTCAAACAGCACCGGCCAGCTGTCGGGGACAAGCAGGGAACATTAGCATTTCGGGACAGTTTCTCTCTATTTCTCTCTCCCTCTCCTCTTTCTCTTTTGCTCTCTCTTTCTCTCTATATATATATCTCTCATCTCTCTCATTCTCTATCCTGCGCCATGTCTCCCTCACTCTTTTTCCTCTCTCCCCCTCTCTCTCTCTCTCTCTCTCTCTCTCTCTCTCTCTCCCTCTCTCTCTCTCTCTCTCTCTCTCTCTCCCTCTCTCTCTCTCCTGCTCCATGTCTCCCTCACCCTTTTTCCTCTCCATCTCCCTCTCTATATCTCCCTCTCCATATCTCCTGCAATATATCATGCAATGTTTGTGTTAGAATATAATTTTAGTGACCATGGCATAGCACATACAGTCAGCTCCAAACCTATATGGCTCCAAACATTTTTTTGGGCTTGAAAGTACAGCGCTTTGGATACATGCTAACCTCTCACCATAACAATAACAGGGGAGGTTAGCATTTTGGGGGGTATGATATTTATGCCTCTGTAACTTTCTCATTCATCATTATTCCTGATTTATTTATGGTAGCATTCACAATAATGTAAAAGTGATTAGAGAAGTATGATATTCGTCTTCACAGTACAAGGGACATAAAATGATCTGAAACACAAACAAAACAAACAGCAAATATATTCAACAAGTTTGTAGAGTCACAAACTTGATGTGATCATTGAGTACTATGAATATGGGGCCAAATACTGAACCTTTGTCTACTTTAATACACCTATAAGTGAATTTGTCCTAATACTTTTGGTTCCGTAAAATGGGGGAACAATGTACAAAAAGTGCAGTACTTTCTAAACGGTTCACCAGATATGGATAAAAATAATCTCAAATTAAAGCTGACAGTCTGCACTTTAACCTTGTAGTCACTGTTTGATTTCAATTCCAAAGCGCTGGAGTACTGAGACTAAACCTCGACAGAAATGTGTCACTGTCCCAAAACTTTTGGACATGTCTGTAAATGTTCCACCGCTTCCCTTTCCATGGATTGCTCTTCCAGTGAAACAGTAGATGGTTTTGCGTGATCCCCCCATTATAACATTGCTCTTCCAGTGAAACAGTAGATGGTTTTGCGTGATCCCCCCATTATAACATTGCTCTTCCAGTGAAACAGTAGATGGTTTTGCGTGATCCCCCCATTATAACATTGCTCTTCCAGTTAAACAGTAGATGGTTTTGCGTGATCCCCCCATTATAACATTGCTCTTCCAGTGAAACAGTAGATGGTTTGCGTGATCCCCCCATTATAACATTGCTCTTCCAGTGAAACAGTAGATGGTTTTGCGTGATCCCCCCATTATAACATTGCTCTTCCAGTGAAACAGTAGATGGTTTTGCGTGATCCCCCCATTATAGCATTGCTCTTCCAGTGAAACAGTAGATGGTTTTGCGTGATCCCCCCCATTATAACATTGCTCTTCCAGTGAAACAGTAGATGGTTTTGCGTGATCCCCCATTATAACATTGCTCTTCCAGTGAAACAGTAGATGGTTTTGCGTGATCCCCCCATTATAACATTGCTCTTCCAGTGAAACAGTAGATGGTTTTGCGTGATCCCCCCATTATAGCATTGCTCTTCCAGTGAAACAGTAGATGGTTTTGCGTGATCCCCCCATTATAACATTGCTCTTCCAGTGAAACAGTAGATGGTTTTGCGTGATCACCCCATTATAACATTGCTCTTCCAGTGAAACAGTAGATGGTTTTGCGTGATCCCCCATTATAACATTGCTCTTCCAGTGAAACAGTAGATGGTTTTGCGTGATCCCCCCCATTATAACATTGCTCTTCCAGTGAAACAATAGATGGTTTTGCGTGATCCCCCCATTATAACATTGCTCTTCCAGTGAAACAGTAGATGGTTTTGCGTGATCCCCCCATTATAACATTGATCTTCCAGTGAAACAGTAGATGGTTTTGCGTGATCCCCCCATTATAACATTGCTCTTCCAGTGAAACAGTAGATGGTTTTGCGTGATCCCCCCATTATAACATTGCTCTTCCAGTGAAACAGTAGATGGTTTTGCTTGATCCCCCATTATAACATTGCTCTTCCAGTGAAACAGTAGATGGTTTTGCGTGATCCCCCCATTATAACATTGATCTTCCAGTGAAACAGTAGATGGTTTTGCGTGACCCCCCCATTATAGCATTGCTCTTCCAGTGAAACAGTAGATGGTTTTGCGTGATCCCCCCATTATAACATTGCTCTTCCAGTGAAACAGTAGATGGTTTTGCTTGATCCCCCCATTATAACATTGCTCTTCCAGTGAAACAGTAGATGGTTTTGCGTGATCCCCCCATTATAACATTGATCTTCCAGTTAAACAGTAGATGGTTTTGCGTGATTCCCCCCCCCCATTATAACATTGCTCTTCCAGTGAAACAGTAGATGGTTTTGCGTGATCCCCCCCATTACAACATTGCTCTTCCAGTGAAACAGTAGATGGTTTTGCGTGATTCCCCCATTATAACATTGCTCTTCCAGTGAAACAGTAGATGGTTTTGCGTGATCCCCCCATTATAACATTGATCTTCCAGTGAAACAGTAGATGGTTTTGCGTGATCCCCCATTATAACATTGCTCTTCCAGTGAAACAGTAGATGGTTTTGCGTGATCCCCCCATTATAACATTGCTCTTCCAGTGAAACAGTAGATGGTTTTGCATGATCCACCCCCCATTACAACATTGCTCTTCCAGTGAAACAGTAGATGGTTTTGCGTGATCCCCCCCATTATAACATAGCATCGTGCTGAGTGTGGTGTCTTGGGAGGATCAATGGATCTTAATGACAGGCTGCACGGACGATGATGGCTAGGGCAGTAAGCAGTGTTGCCAGGGCTTAATGGCCAGGCAGGCCCTTACTATATGCCATAGCAGACTTCCTACATTGGTCTCTCTCTCCTCATTGAAACAGTGTGCAGATCTTTATAGACATTTTGGGCCAGTCTAAAGGCCATGTGTTATAATTATACAAACCCTTTATGTAACTGATATCAATTATGCATCAGATTCACTAGCTCTGTTCTGTTAATATATGATGAAAGGTGACATTTGCACTTTTGAGCCCAATCAGTTCACAAGATAAATCAATTATCGTCAGTGTCCTACTTTATTCTTTATTCTCTGCACCCCCCCCCCCACACACACACACACACACACACACTTCACATTTACAGTTCAGTCATTTAGCAGACGCTTTTATCTAGAGCGACTTACAGTAGTGAGCATATACCTTTTCGTACACACACTCATATGCATGTGCGCCAGAATGCTCTAAACACTAGAAGTACTCACCACACCCTCCATTCATTCTGCAGAGGGGGGTTCAGCTCAGAGACAGTAGACAGTGGCAGTTGCCCAGGTTACCACAGATGTCTGTCCGCTTTGGGTGCCAGCTGAGATTCAGTCCCATTCTCATTTCAGTCCCATTCTCATCCCCAACAGCCCAATGTACCACAACCGCCAGCACCACCACAGTATGTCAACCCACACACTCCCACACTGATCTCACTCTATACAGCTCTCATTCCTTACCTCTACAACGGACTCTTCTATGGCTGCATAGCAAACCCCCCCCCCCACACACACACACAATCACACACACATTTTGCTACACTGATCTACTGTGAACTCACCTTTCTAGCGTAATAGATAGACAGATACTGTAGATACATACACTGAGTGCACAAAACATTAGGAACACCTGCTCTATCCATGACAAAGCCCGACCAGGTGAATCCTGGTGAAAGCAACAGTATGTTTTCTTATTTATGTAACCTTTTAAATCCACTTCAATTAGTGTAGATAAAGGGGAGGAGACAGGTTAAAGATGGATTTGAGACATAGATTCTGTATGTGTGCCATTCAGAAGGTCAATGGGCAAGACAAAATATTTAAATTCCTTTGAACGGGGTATGGTAGTAGGTTCCAGGCGCACCGGTTTGAGTGTGTCATGAACTGCAACGCTGTTGGGTTTTTTACACCCAACAGTTTCCTGTGGGTATCAAGAATGATCCACCACGAAAAGGACACCCAGCCAACTTGACACAACTATGGGAAGCATTGGAGTCAACATCGGCCAGCATCCCTGTGAAACGCTTTCAACACCTTGTAGTCCATGACCCGATGAAATGAGGGTGTTCTGAGGGCAAAGAGGGATGAAACTCTATATTAGGAAGGTGTTCCTAATGTTTATACACTCAGTGTATACAGTGCCTTGCGAAAGTATTCGGCCCCCTTGAACTTTGAGACCTTTTGCCACATTTCAGGCTTTAAACATAAAGATATAAAACTGTATTTTTTTTGTGAAGAATCAACAACACGTGGGACAAAATCATGAAGTGGAACGACATTTATTCGATATTTCAAACTTTTTTAACAAATCAAAAACTGAAAAATTGGGCATGCAAAATTATTCAGCCCCCTTAAGTTAATACTTTGTAGCGCCACCTTTTGCTGCGATTACAGCTGTAAGTCGCTTGGGGTATGTCTCTATCAGTTTTGCACATCGAGAGACTGAAATCTTTTCCCATTCCTCCATGCAAAACAGCTCGAGCTCAGTGAGGTTGGATGGAGAGCATTTGTGAACAGCAGTTTTCAGTTCTTGCCACAGATTCTCGATTGGATTCAGGTCTGGACTTTGACTTGGCCATTCTAACACCTGGATATGTTTATTTTGAACCATTCCATTGTAGATTTTGCTTTATGTTTTGGATCATTGTCTTGTTGGAAGACAAATCTCCATCCCAGTCTCAGGTCTTTTGCAGACTCCATCAGGTTTTCTTCCAGAACAATCTTCCCTGTCCCTGCTGAAGAAAAGCAGGCCCAAACCATGATGCTGCCACCACCATGTTTGACAGTGGGGATAGGGAGTTCAGGGTGATGAGCTGTGTTGCTTTTACGCCAAACATAACGTTTTGCATTGTTGCCAAAAAGTTCAATTTTGGTTTCATCTGACCATAGCACCTTCTTCCACATGTTTGGTGTGTCTCCCAGGTGGCTTGTGGCAACTTTAAACGACACATTTTATGGATATCTTTAAGAAATGGCTTTCTTCTTGCCACTCTTCCATAAAGGCCAGATTTGTGCAATATACGACTGATTGTTGTCCTATGGACAGAGTCTCCCACCTCAGCTGTAGATCTCTGCAGTTCATCCAGAGTGATCATGGGCCTCTTGGCTGCATCTCTGATCAGTCTTCTCCTTGTATGAGCTGAAAGTTTAGAGGGACGGCCAGGTCTTGGTAGATTTGCAGTGGTCTGATACTCCTTCCATTTCAATATTATCGCTTGCACAGTGCTCATTGGGATGTTTAAAGCTTGGGAAATCTTTTTGTATCCAAATCCGGCTTTAAACTTCTTCACAACAGTATCTCGGACCTGCCTGGTGTGTTCCTTGTTCTTCATGATGCTCTCTGCGCTTTTAACGGACCTCTGAGACTATCACAGTGCAGGTGCATTTATACGGAGACTTGATTACACACAGGTGGATTGTATTTATCATCATTAGTCATTTAGGTCAACATTGGATCATTCAGAGATCCTCACTGAACTTCTGGAGAGAGTTTGCTGCACTGAAAGTAAAGGGGCTGAATAATTTTGCACGCCCAATTTTTCAGTTTTTGATTTGTTAAAAAAGTTTGAAATATCCAATAAATGTCGTTCCACTTCATGATTGTGTCCTACTTGTTGTTGATTCTTCACAAAAAATACAGTTTTATATCTTTATGTTTGAAGCCTGAAATGTGGCAAAAGGACGCAAAGTTCAAGTGGGCCGAATACTTTCGCAAGGCACTGTATATACACTGTAGATATAATGGATATTGTTGATAGAGTATATAGTAGATACTGTAGATATAGTATATAGTAGATAATGTAGATGGAGTATATAGTAGATACTGTAGATTATATATTAGAGTATATAAACTCATTTATTTTCAGCATACTTAACATCTGTAAATATTTGTATGAACAAAACAAGATTCAACATCTGAGACATAAACTGAACACGTTCCACAGACATGTGACTAACAGAAATGGAATAATGTGTCCCTGAACAAAGGGGGGGGGGTCAAAATCAAAAGGAACAGTCAGTATCTGGTGTGGCCAGCAGATGCATGAAGTACTGCAGTGCATCGCCACCTCATGGACTGCAATAGATTGACCATTTCTTGCTGTGAGATGTTACCCCACTCTTCCACCAAGGCACCTGCAAGTTCCCAGACATTTTTGTGTGGAATGGCCCTAGCCCTCACCCTCCGATCCAACAGGTCCCAGATGTTCTCAATGTAATCGAGATCCGGGCTATTCGCTGGCCATGGCAGAACACTGACAATCACGCACAGAACGAGCAGTATGACTGGTGGCTTTGTCATGCTGGAGGGTCATGTCAGGATGAGCCTGCAGGAAGGGTTCCACATGAGGGAGGAGGATGTGTTCCCAGTAACGCACAGCGTTGAGATTGCCTGCAATGACAACAAGCTTAGTCCGATGATGCTGTGACACACCGCCCCAGACCATGACAGACCCTGCACCTCCAAATCGATCCTGCTCAAGAGTACAGGCCTCGGTGTAACGCTCATTCCTTCGACAATAAACGCAAATCCGAACATCACCCCTGGTGAGACAAAACCGTGACTCGTCAGCCGGTGATGTCTAGTGAGGACCTGCCTTACAACAGGCCTACAAGCCCGAAGTCCAGCCTCTCTCAACCTATTGCGGACAGTCTGAGCACTGATTGTGCGTTCCTGTTGTAACTCAGCAAATGTTGCTGCCATCCTGTACCTGTCCCGCAGGTGTGATGTTCGGATGTACCGATCCTGTGTAGGTGTTGTTACACGTGGTCTGTCACTGTGAGGACGATCAGCTGTCCGTCCTGTCTCCAAGTAGCCCTGTCTCAGGCGTCTCACAGTAGGGACATTGTAATTTATTGCCCTGGCCACATCTGCAGTCCTCATGCCTCCTTGCAGCATGCCTAACTCACGTTCATGCATATGAAAAGGGACCCTGGGCATCTTTCTTTTGGTGTTTTTCATAGTCAGTAGAAAGGTCTCTTTAGTGTCCTACGTTTTCATAACCGTGACCTTAATTGCCTACCGTCTTTAAGCTGTTAGTGTCTTAACGACCGTTCCACAGGTGCATGTTCATCAATTGTTTATGGTTCATTGAACAATCAAGGGAAACAATGTTTAAACCCTTTACAATGAAGATCTGTGAAGTTATTTGGATTTTTACGAATTATCTTTGAAAGACAGGGTCCTGAAAAAGGGACGTTTCTTCTTTTGCTGAGTTTAGATACTGTCATTGAGTATATAGACACTGTAGATAGAGTATAACGATACTGTAGATAGAGTATAACAATACTGTAGATAGAGTATATAGATACTGTAGATAGAGTATAACGATACTGTAGATAGAGTATATAGATACTGTAGATAGAGTATAAAGATACTGTAGATAGAGTATATAGATACTGTAGATAGAGTATATAGACACTGTATATAGAGTATATAGATACTGTAGATAGAGTATATAGATACTGTAGATATAGTATATAGACACTGTATATAGAGTATATAGATACTGTAGATAGAGTATATAGATACTGTAGATAGAGTATATAGATACTGTAGATAGAGTATATAGACACTGTAGATAGAGTATATAGATACTGTAGATAGAGTATATAGATACTGTAGATAGAGTATATAGATACTGTAGATAGAGTATATAGACACTGTAGATAGAGTATATAGATACTGTAGATAGAGTATATAGACACTGTAGATAGAGTATAAAGATACTGTAGATAGAGTATATAGATACTGTAGATAGAGTATATAGATACTGTAGATAGAGTATATAGACACTGTAGATAGAGTATAAAGATACTGTAGATAGAGTATATAGATACTGTAGATAGAGTATAAAGATACTGTAGATAGAGTATATAGATACTGTAGATAGAGTATATAGATACTGTAGATAGAGTATATAGATACTGTAGATAGAGTATATAGATACTGTATATAGAGTATATAGATACTGTAGATAGAGTATAAAGATAATGTAGATAGAGTATATAGATACTGTAGATAGAGTATATAGATACTGTAGATAGAGTATATAGATACTGTAGATAGAGTATAAAGAATTTTAATGTCACATACACAAGGACAGAAAAATGCCTTTCTTGCAAAATCAAAACCCAACAAAGCAATAATCAGTAACAAAGTAATACTAAGTAATACCATATTTACAATGTTCAGGGATACTGGAGTGATGGAAGTAGATATGTTTTGCGGTAAGGTGACTAGGCATCAGTATATAAGATGAACAGAGTAGCAGCAGCTTGTATGTGAGTGGGTGTGTGTGTAGAGTCAGTATAAATGTATGTACATATTATGTGTGAGTGTTTTGTGTGTGTTTTAGTATCAGTGTGTCTGTGTGTGTAGAGCCCTGTGAGTGGGCATAGAGACAAAAATAAAAAGGGCAATGAGCATACAAGGTCAACTCAGATAGTCTGTGTAGCTATTTTGTTAGCTATTTATCAATCGTATTGCTTGGGGATAGAAGCTGTTAAAGAGCCTTTTGGTGCCAGACTTGATGCACCGCTACCGCTTGCTGTGCAGAAGCAGGGAGAATAGTCTATGGCTTTGGTGGTTGGAGTCTTTAACAATTTTCCAGGCCTTCCTACCACACATCCTGATATAGATGTTCTGGATGGCAGGGAGCTCAGCCCCAGTGATGTACTGGGCTGTCAGCACCACCCTCTGTAGCGCCATGTGATCAAGGGCGGTGCTGTTGCCATACCAGGCAGTGATGTAATGGGCTCTCTGCACCACCCTCTGTAGCGCCATGTGATTGAGGGCGGTGCTGTTGCTATACCAGGCAGTGATGTAATGGGCTGTCTGCATCACCCTCTGTAGCGCCATGTGATCGAGGGCGGTGCTGTTGCCATACCACGCAGTGATGTAATGGGCTGTCTGCATCACCCTCTGTAGCGCCATGTGATCGAGGGCGGTGCTGTTGCTATACCAGGCAGTGATGTAATGGGCTGTCTGCATCACCCTCTGTAGTGCCATTTGATCGAGGGTGGTGCTGTTGCCATACCAGGCAGTGATCCAGGGAGTAAAAATGCTCTCACTGGTACAACTATAGAAGTTTCTGAGGATCTGAGAGCCCATGCCAATATTTTTCAACCTCCTGAGGGGGAAGAGGCGCCGCGTGTGTTTGGACCGGCCTGTTGGCTTAGTCATAGTCGCTGGTGATCAGGCCTACCACTGTCGTGTGTGGCCCCGCAGTCATGGGTGAACAGGAAGTACAAGAAGGGACTAAGCACACACCCCTGTGAGTTCCCTGTGTTGAGGGTCACTGTGGCTAAGGTGATGTTGCCTACCCATACCACCTGGGGGCGGCCCATCAGGAAGTCTAGGATCCAGTTGCAGAGGTAGGTGTTTAGACTCAGGGGGCACAATGGTGTTGAACGCAGAGCTGTAGTCAATGAACAGCAATCTCACATACGTATGTATTCTTCTTTTCTAGGTGGGTGAGGGCAAAGTGGAGAGCAGTTGAGATTGCGTCACACCTCCAGGCTGTGTAAGGGCTATTTGAGAGTGATGAAGTGCTGCATCAGATGACCTGGCCTCCACAATCACCCGACCTCAACCCAATTGAGATGGTTTGGGATGAGTTGGACCGCAGAGTGAAGGAAAAGCAGCCAACAAGTGATCAGCATAAAATGTAGGAACTCCTTCAAAACATTCCTCATGAAGCTGGTTGAGAGAATGCCAAGGGTGTGCAAAGCTGACATTAAGGCAAAGGATGGCCGTGTGTTATTTCATAGTTTTGATGTCTTCACTAAAGTTCTACAACGTATAAAATAGGCTGGCCCTCGCTACATATTCGTTGCCAGATCCACTAGCTCCAGGTCATCTATAAGTCTTTGCTTGGTAATGCTCTCCCTTAACTCAGCTCACTCGTCAAGATAACCACACTCACCCATGGCACGAGTTACAGCAGGTATATCTCATTGATCATCCCCAAAGCCAACACCTCCGTTGGCCTCCTTCCATTCCAGTTTTCCTCTAACTTTAAATATCATCTATCCGAGCAGCTAACCGATCGCTGCAGCTGTACATAGCCCATCTATAAATAGCCCATCCAATCTACCTACCTCATTCCCATATTCTTTTTATTTACTCTCTGCTCTTTTGCACACCAGTATTTCTACATGCATCTCATCATCTGCACATCTATCACTCCAGTGTAAATTTGCTCAAATTGTAATTACTTGCTTCTATGGCCTACTTATTGCCTAACCTCCTCACGCCATTGGCACTCTTGTGTCTTTGCTATGCCGGATTAAGTGATATGACATGCTTTTCTAAGTCATTTCTCTGTAATTAATATTACCTGATTGAACTCATCAGGTAAAAGTAATTAACTAGAAAGTCGGGGCACCACAAAATAATGTTTAAAGAGCTGTTATCTTCTGAATAAACTCTTAAAGACCTGGTAATCTTTTACATCAATAGCGGTCAATTCTTAATCGTCACCTTATTCAGTCTCATCTGAAGTCGTAGAGTTCTTGGTTACCTTCACGAACCCTAGCTAACAAGTTGAATCAGCAATAGAACATTTGGTTTAATTATTTATTTACTAAATACCTAAACAATCACACATAATTACACATACACAGGATGGGTCATACATTGATTACTTATTATGTCATAAAAGAAAGCATCCCTAGCGGGAGGAACAGATATAACGGCTGGTTGCACAAAGAAAGGGGGTTGGGTTTTGAATGAAAGCACGGGAAGACTGAGGAACAAAGGAATTTAGTCTCTGATCGGACCTTGTAAAGCTATGATATCGTAAATACAGAATCTTATGTATTCTAAGTAACTGCACATTTGGAAAAGGAAAACGCAAGAAATATTTACTCTGAGAGATGCTTCAATAGGTTGGTCTTAGATGGAAGGTCGTGTTGCCCAACAGAGATCTACCTTGTCCTTTGAAGAATATGTCTTGTGGTAGAACAAGTAGGTTGTCGTACCGTCGTTTGCTTGGTAGAAGAGATACTTTGTCCGTCCTTTCCTAGCCTACGTTTACAGCTGCTGCTGCTCAGTCAACGGCTAGGAGGTATCACTTATTTAGCGAATAAGAGTTCAAAGTTCATACCAAGTTGCCATTCTTTAAGTTCATGCTGAAGTTGGCTTAGTTCTGTAGTTTGATATTAGCACTTTTAACGTATTGACCGTCGTCTCACGCCCTCAGGAACACTAATGTAACATTTCTTGTAAAGGGCTTATATAGTGGTGAGAGAAGGGCATGTTTCATAGTTCACAACCAATGTCTGTTCACATGGGCGGGGCCACTGAGTTGAGCGTAGTTCACTTATGAAAACCAATTCTCTCATTTAGAAGCTAAAATGACATTTCGTCTGTCACAAATAGTTTCATATTTAAAGATTTAAATTGCACAACAATTCCATGTGAATCTGATAACTATAATGTGTAGACTTTCCAAGATACAGTTTGTCATCCTATCATCAGTAACAATGTCTCAAATGACAACTGATCTGATATCATATTCTTTAAGTACCAACTCATATTTTCAACTGGTTGGATTACCGAAATATGGTTCTGTTCACCATTCTTTTGATGTTACCCGACTATGTAAACAAAGGGCTTTCCAAGAGTCACTCTGTAGACTAGAGAGGAAAGGGGAAAGGTATTTATGGGGGTCATAAACCTCACCAACAGGCCAACGTCACACCTCTGGAGAGACCTGAAAATAGCTGTGCAGCGATGTTCCCCATCCAACCTGACAGAGCTTGAGAGGATATATTGTAGATATATAGAGATATATATAGATAATATAAATATTGTAGACATATAGAGTAAATACTGTAGATATATAGTGATAATATCAATACTGTAGACATATAGAGTATATACTGTAAATACTGTAGATATATAGTGATAATATCAATACTGTAGACATATAGAGTATATACTGTAAATAATGTAGATATATAGAGATAACATAAATACTGTAGACATATAGAGTATATACTGTAAATACTGTAGATATATAGAGCTAATATAAATACTGTAGATATATAGATAATATAAATATTGTAGGCATATAGAGTATATACTGTAAATACTGTAGATATATAGATAATATAAATATTGTAGGCATATAGAGTATATACTGTAAATACTGTAGATATATAGAGTATATACTGTAAATACTGTAGATATAGAGACATAATATAAATACTGTTGATGTATATAGTATATACTGTAAATACTGTAGATATAT
The DNA here is from genome assembly GCF_036934945.1 of Oncorhynchus masou masou. Lineage (NCBI taxonomy): Eukaryota > Metazoa > Chordata > Actinopteri > Salmoniformes > Salmonidae > Oncorhynchus > Oncorhynchus masou. The sequence goes on along the minus strand of NC_088220.1, from coordinate 77,207,144 downwards.
AGAGTATATACTGTAAATACTGTAGATATATAGAGATATATAGATATATATATAGATATATAGAGATAATATAAATACTGTAGACATATAGAGTATATACTGTAAATACTGTAAATATATAGAGATAATATAAATACTGTAAACATATAGAGTATATACTGTAAATACTGTAGATATATAGAGTATACAATGTAAATACTGTAGATATATAGAGATGATATAAATACTGTAGACATATAGAGTATATACTGTAAATACTGTAGATATATAGTGATAATATAAATGTGGTATATATATAGTGATAATATAAATACTGTAGATATATAGTGATAATATAAATACTGTAGATATATAGAGATAATATAAATAATGTACACATATAGAGTATATACTGTAAATACTGTAGACATATAGAGATAATATAAATACTGTAGATATATAGAGTATATACTGTAAATACTGTAGACATATAGTGTATATACTGTAAATACTGTAGATATATAGAGATAATATAAATACTGTAGACATATAGAGATAATATAAATACTGTAGATATATAGAGATAATATAAATACTGTAGATATATAGAGATAATATAAATACTGTAGATATATAGAGATAATATAAATACTGTGGATATATAGTGATAATATAAATACTGTAGACATATAGAGTATATACTGTAAATACTGTAGATATATGGAGATAATATAAATACTGTAGATATATAGAGATAATATAAATACTGTAGACATATAGAGATAATATAAATACTGTAGATATATAGAGATAATATAAATACTGTAGACATATAGAGATAATATAAATACTGTAGATATATAGAGATAATATAAATACTGTAGATATATAGAGATAATATATATACTGTAGATATATAGAGATAATATAAATACTGTAGATATATAGTGATAATATAAATACTGTAGATATATAGTGATAATATAAATACTGTAGACATCTAAAGTATATACTGTAAATACTGTAGATATATAGTTATAATATAAATACTGTAGATATATAGAGATAATATAAATACTGTAGATATATAGAGATTATATAAATACTGTATATATATAGAGATAATACAAATACTGTAAACATATAGAGTATATACTGTAAATACTGTAGATATATAGAGATAATATAAATACTGTAGACATATATAGATAATATAAATACTGTAGATATATAGAGTATACAATGTAAATACTGTGGATATATAGAGATAATATAAATACTGTAGACATATAGAGTATATACTGTAAATACTGTAGATATAAAGAGATAATATAAATACTGTAGATATATAGAGATAATATAAATTCTGTAGATATATAGAGATAATATAAATACTGTAGATATATAGATAAAATATAAATACTGTAGATATATAGAGATAATATAAATACTGTAGATATATAGATAAAATATAAATACAGTAGATATATAGAGATAATATAAAAACTGTAGATATATAGTGATAATAGAAATACTGCATATATATAGAGTATATACTGTAAATACTGTAGATATATAGTGATAATATAAAAACTGTAGATATATAGAGATAATATAAAAACTGTATATATATAGAGATGATATAAATAATGTAGATATATAGTGATAATATAAATACTGTAGATATAAAGAATATATACTGTAAATACTGTAGATATATAGAGATAATATAAATAGTGTAGATATATAGAGATGATATAAATACTGTAGATATATAGTGATAATATAAATACTGTAGATAAATAGAGATAATATAAATACTGTCGATATATAGAGATAATATAAATACTGTAGATATATAGAGATACTATAAATACTGTATATATATAGAGAGATAATATAAATACTGTAGATAAATAGAGATATTATAAGTACTGTAGATATATAGAGATAATATAAATACTGTAGATATATAGAGATAATATAAATACTGTAGATATATAGTGATAATATAAATACTGTAGATATATAGAGATAATATAAATACTGTAGATATATAGAGATAATATAAATACTGTAGATATATAGAGATAATATAAATACTGTAGATATATAGAGATAATATAAATACTGTAGATATATAGAGATAATATAAATACTGTATATATATAGAGATAATATAAATACTGTAGATATATAGAGATAATATAAATACTGTATATATATATAGAGATAATATAAATACTGTAGACATATAGAGATATTATAAATACTCTAAACATATAGAGTATATACTGTAAATACTGTAAATATATAGAGATAATATAAATACTGTAGACATATAGAGTATATACTGTAAATTACTCTCTCCCCCTCACCAGTCCTCTCTCCCCATTACCAGGCCTCTCTCCCCCTTTACCAATATATGATAATATAAATCCTCTCTAGATATACCAATCCTCTCTATCAAATCCTCTCTCCATCTCACCAATATATCTGTCATCAATCCTCTCTAGATTACCAATAGTGATCCCAATTAAATACATGTCCAGATATATACCAAATCTCTATAAATACCTAGATATCATCAATCCTCTCTCCCCATTACCAATACTCTCTCCCAATTACCAGATAATACAAGTCCTCTCTCCCCCTTTACCAATCCTATCTCCCCCTCAAATCCTCTCTCCCTCTCACCATTCCTCTCTCCCCATTAACAATCATAAATACTCTACCACATATATAGATAATATAAATACTGTAGATATATAAGTATACAATCTAAATACTGTGGATATATAGAGATAATATAAATACTGTCTCCCATATAGATTCCTATATCCCCCTGTAAATACTGTAGATATCAAATCCTCTCTTCCCTCTCACCAGATAATATAAATACTCTAGATATATAGAGATAATATAAATACTGTAGACATCCCCAATCCTCTCTTACCAGATAAAATATAAATACTGTATCTCAATCCCCTCATATATAGATAAAATATAAATACTCTAGATATATAGAGATAATATAAATCCCTCTCAGATATATAGATAAAATATAAATCCTCTCTCCCAGTACCAATATATCCCCCTGATAATATAAATCCTCTATAGTGATAATACCAATCCTATCTCCCCATTAAATACTCTGTAGATATATAGTGATAATATAAAAACTGTAGATATATAGAGATAATATAAAAACTCCCCCTACCATCATCTCTATAGAGATGATATAAATAATTTACCATATATCGATAATCATAAATACTGTAGATACCAATAGAGATAATATAAATACTGTTGATATATAGAGATCCCCCTATAAATCCTCTGTAGATATATAGAGATCCCTATAAATACTGTATATATACCAAGATAATATAAATACTCTCTCCCAAATAGAGATACTTTATAATCCTCTCTGTCAGATATATAGAGATAATATAAATACTTTAGATATATAGAGATAATATATAAATATCTCTAGATATATAGTGATAATATAAATACTGTAGATATATAGAGATAATATAAAGTTCTCTCTCCCCTTTACCAATCCTCTCTACTGTAGATATATAGAGATAATATAAATACTGTAGATATATAGAGATAATATAAATACTGTAGATATATAGAGATAATATAAATACTGTAGATATATAGAGATAATATAAATACTGTATATATATAGAGATAATATAAATACTGTAGATATCCTCTGATAATATAAATACTGTAGATATATAGAGATAATATAAATACTGTAGATATATAGAGATCTTCCCCTAAATACTGATTACATATAGAGTATATACTGTCACCAATTCACAAATCCTCTCCCCCTCACCAGTCCTCTCTCCCCATTACCAGGCCTCTCTCCCCCTCTTACCAATCCTCTCTTCCCCTCACCAAACCATCAATCACCAATCTCTCCCCATTACCAATCCTCTCTCCCCATTACCAGTCCTCTCTCCCATGTACCAATCCTCTCCCCCTCACCAATCCTCTCTCCCCTACCAATCCCTCTCCCAATTACCAATCCTCTCTCCCCCATTACCAACCAATCCTCTCTCCCCCTCACCAATCCCTCTCTCCAATCTCTCTCCCATTCCTCTCTCCCAATTACCAGTCCTCTCTCCCCATTACCATTCCTCTCTCCCTTTACCAATCCTCTCTCCCCCTCACCAATCCTCTCTTCCCCTCACCAATCCTCTCTCCCATTACCAATACTCTCACCAATCCTCCCCTCTTCCCCTCACCAATCCTCTCTCCCCATTACCAATCCTCTCTCCCCCTCACCAATCCTCTCCCCATTACCCCTCACCAATCCTCTCTCCCCATTTCCTACCCCCTCAATCCTCTCTCCCCCTCACCAATCCTCTCTTCCCTCTCACCAATCCTCTCTCCCCCTCACCAATCCTCTCTCCCCCATCACCAATCCTCTCTCCCCTCACATTCAATCCTCAACAATCATCTCCCTCTCACCATCCTCTCTCCCCTCACCAATCCCCCTCATTACCAATCCTCTCCCTTCAGTCCTCTCCCCCACCAGTTCTCTCTCCCCTCACCAATCCTCTCTCCCCCCTCACCAATCCTCTCTCCCCATTACCAATCCTCTCTCCCAATCCTCTCTCCCAGTCCTCTCTCCCCATTACCAGTCCTCTCCCCCCTTCACCAATCCTCTCTCCCCCTCACCAATCCTCTCTCCCTCTCACCATTCCTCTCCTCTCCCTTTTACTAATCAATCTCTCCCCCTCACCAATCCTCTCCTCCCTCCCCATTTCCAATCCTCTCCCCCTCACCAATCCTCTCTCCCCCTCACCAATCCTCTCTCCCCCTCACCAATCCTCTCTCCCTCTCACCAATCCTCTCTTCCCCCTCCCCCCAAACCTCTCTCCCCCCCCATTCCCAATCCTCTCTTCCCAATCACCAGTCCTCTCTCCCCATTACCAGTCCTCTCCCCTCACCAAACCTCTCTCCCCCTCACCAATCCTCTCTTCCCCTCACCAAACCTCTCTCCCCCTCACCAATTCATCTCCCCATTTTCCAATCCCCTTCACCAATCCTCTCTCCCCCTCACCAATCCTCTCTCCCCTTCACCAATTCCCCCTCACCAATCCTCTCTCCCCTCACCAATCCTCTCTTCCCCTCACCAATCTCTCCCCTCAATCTCCCCTCACCAGTCCTCTCTCCCCATTACCAGTCCTCTCTCCCCCTCACCAAAACTCTCTCCCCTCACCAATCCTCTCTTCCCCTCCCCAAATCCTCTCTCCCCTCACCATTCCTCTCTCCCCTCACCATTCCCCCTCACCAAGCTCTCCCCTCACCAATCCTCTCTCCCCCTCACCAATCCTCTCTCTCCCCTCACCAATCCTCTCTTCCCCTCACCAATCCCTCTCCCCATTACCCTCTCTCCCAATTACCAGTCCTCTCTCCCCCTTACCAAACCTCTCCCCCTCACCAATCCTCTCTCCCCCTCCCCACCAATCCTCTCTCCCATTACCAGTCCTCTCTCCCCATTACCAGTCCTCTCCCCCTCACCAAACCTCTCTCCCTTCACCATTCCTCTCTCCCCCTCACCAAACCTCTCTCCCCCTCACCAATCCTCTCTCCCCCTCACCAATCCTCTCTCCCCCATTCACCAATACTCTCTCTTACCCCTCACCAAACCTCTCTCCCCCTCACCAATCCTCTCTTCCCCTCACCAAACCTCTCTCCCCCCCTCACCATTACCTCTCTCCCCCTCACCATTCCTCTCTCCCCCTCACCAATCCTCTCTTCCCCTCACAAAAACTTCTCTCCCCCTCACCATCCTCCCTCCCCATTCCTCTCTCCTCTCTCTCCCCCTCACCAATCCTCTCTCCCCCTCACCAATCCTCTCTCCCCTTACCAATCCTCTCTCCCCCTCACAATCCTCTCTCCCCCTCACCAATCCTCTCCCCCTCACCAAACCTATCTCCCCTCACCAATCCTCTCTCCCTCACCAATCCTCTCTCCCCATTACCAGTCCTCTCTCCCCCTCACCAAACTCTCTCCCCCTTCACCAATCCTCTCTCCCCCTCACCAATCTCTCCCCCTCACCTTCCTCTCCCCCTCACCAAACCTCTCTCCCCCTCACCAATCCTCTCTCCCCATTTCACCAATCCTCTCTCCCCATTACCACCTCCCCCTCTCTCCCCCTCACCAATCCTCTCCCCTCCCCTCACCATTCCTCTCTCCCCATTACCAATCCTATCTCCCCCTCACCAATCCTCTCTCCCCCTCACCAATCCTCTCTCCCCCTCACCAATCCTCTCTTGCCCTCCAATTTACCAATCATCTCTCCCCTCACCAATCCTCTCTCCCCCTCACCAATCCTCTCTTCCCCTCACCAATCCTCTCTCCCCATTACCAATCCTCTCTCCCCCATCTCTCTCCCCATTACCAATCCTCTCTCCCCATTCACCAGTCCTCTCTCCCCCTCACCAATCCTCTCTCCCCCTCACCAATCCTCTCCCCTCCCTCTCACCATTCCTCTCTCCACCATTCACCAATCCTCTCCCCCTCACCAATTCCTCTCTCAATCCCCATTACCAATCCTCTCTCCCCTCACCAATCCCCTACCTCCTCACCCCTCACCAAACCTCTCTCCCCCTCACCAATCCTCTCTCCTCCCCTCACCAAACCTCTCCCCGTCACCAATCCTCTCTTCCCCTCTCTCCCCGTCACCAATCCTCTCTCCCCATTTACCAATCCTCTCCCCTCACCCCCTCACCAAATCCTCTCTTCCCCTCACCATTCCCCTACCAATCCTCTCTCCCTCACCAATCCTCTCTCCCCATTACCAGTCCTCTCTCCCCCCTCACCAATACTCTTCTCCCAATTTTTCTCCCTCTCACCATTCCCCCTCACCAATCCTCTCTCCCCTCACCATTCCTCTCTCCCCATTACCAATCCTCTCTCCCCTCACCAACCCTCTCTCCCCCTCACCAAACCTCTCTCTCCCCTCACCAATCCTCTCTTCCCCTCACCAAACCTCTCTCCCCGTCACCAATCCTTTCTTCCCCTCACCAAACATCTCTTCCCCTCACCATTCCTCTCTCCCCCTCACCAATCCTCTCTCCCCCTCACCAGTCCTCTCTCCCCATTACCAGTCCTTTCTCCCCATTTATCAAACCTCTCTCCCACTCACCATTCCCTCCGCCCTCACCAAACCTCTCTCCAGCTCACCAATCCTCTCCTCCCCTCACCAAACCACTCTCCCCCTCACCATTCCTCTCTCCCCCTCACCAATCCTCTCTCCCCCTCACCAATCCTCTCTCCCCCTCACCAAACCTCTCTCCCCCTCACCAATCCTCTCTCCCCTACCAATCCTCTCTCCCCCTTTACCAATCCCCTCTCCCGCTCACCAATCCTCTCTCCCTCTCACCAATCCTCTCTTCCCCTCACCAATCCTCTCTCCCCATTACCAATCCTTTCTCCCAATTACCAGTCCTCTCTCCCCATTACCAGTCCTCTCTCCCCCTTTACCAATCCTCTCTCCCTCTCACCAATCCTCTCTTCCCCTCACCAGTCCTCTCTCCCCATCACCAATCCTCTCTCCCCCTCACCTAACCTCTCTCCCACTCACCAATCTTCTCTTCCCCTCACCAAACCTCTCTCCCCCTCACCATTCCTCCCTCCCCCTCACCATTCCTCTCTCCCCTCACCAATCCTCTCTCCCCCTCACCAATCCTCTCTCCTCCTTACCAATCCTCTCTCCCCCTCACCAATCCTCTCTCCCCATTACCAGTCCTCTCTCCCCCTCACCAAACCTCTCTCCCCCTCACCAATCCTCTCTTCCCCTCACCAATCCTCTCTCCCCGTCACCAATCCTCTCTCCCCCTCACCAATCCTCTCTCCCCCTCACCAATCCTCTCTCCCCCTCACCAATCCTCTCTTCCCCTCACCAATCCTCTCTCCCCATTACCAATCTCTCTCCCTACCAGTCCTCTCTCCCCATTACCAGTCCTCTCTCCCCCTTTACCAATCCTCTCTCCCCTCACCAATCCCTCTCTTCCACTCACCAATCCTCTCTCCCCATTACCAATCCTCTCTCCCAATTCACCAGTCCTCTCTCCCCATTACCAGTCCTCTCTCCCCCCTCCCCATTACCAATCCTCTCTCCCCCTCACCAATCCTCTCCTCCCCTCACCATTCCTCTCTCCCCCTTTACCAATCCTCTCTCCCCCTCACCAATCCCTCTCCCCCTCCCTCTCTTACCAAACCTCTCTCCCCATTCACCAATCCTCTCTCACCCTCCCCTCACCAATCCTCTCTCCCCTTACCAATCCTCTCTCCCCCTCACCAATCCCTCTCTTCCCCCTCACCAATCCTCTCTCCCCTCACCAATCCTCTCTCCCAATTCCTCTCTCCCCTCCCCCTTTACCAATCTCTCTCTCCCCCCTCACCAATCCTCTCTTCCCTCACCAATCCTCTCTCCCCTTTACCAATCCCTCTCTCCCCCTCACCAATCCTCTCTTCCCCTCACCAATCCTCTCTCCCCATTACCAGTCCTCTCTCCCCTTTACCAATCCTCTCTTCCCCTCACCAATCCTCTCTCCCCTCACCAATCTCTCTCTCCCCTTTACCAATCCCCTACCTCTCTCCCCTCACCAATCCTCTCTTCCCCTCACCAATCCTCTCTCCCCTTTACCAATCATCTCTTCCCTTTACCAATCCTCTTTCCCCTTTACCAATCCTCTCTCCCCTTTACCAATCCTCTCTTCCCCTCACCAATCCTCTCTTCCCTTTACCAATCCTCTCTTCCCCTCACCAATCCTCTCTTCCCTTTACCAATCCTCTCTTCCCCTCACCAATCCTCTCTTCCCCTCACCAATCCTCTCTTCCCTTTACCAATCCTCTCTTCCCTTTACCAATCCTCTTTCCCCTTTACCAATCCTCTCTCCCCTTTACCAATCCTCTCTTCCCCTCACCAATCCTCTCTTCCCTTTACCAATCCTCTCTTCCCCTCACCAATCCTCTCTTCCCCTCACCAATCCTCTCTTCCCTTTACCAATCATCTCTTCCCTTTACCAATCCTCTCTTCCCCTCACCAAGGAGATATTTTCCTTTTATGCTTTGCAAAAGCAGCTATTTGAGAGCAGGGATGTTGATGGAGAGAAATATAATTTCTGCCTGCCTGATTTCTTCAAATGAAATATGTGAGTTATTGTTCTGTAGTTCAATGGGCTTCCAGAGAACAGAGAATGTGTTGAGACTTTTGAAACTAAACATTGAACAAACATATTGATGAATTCTTAGTTTAAAGAAAATATCTCTTTCTGAATACCACAGGACCTTGAAACAAAATAAGCACTTTCTGTACATAACTGGTACATGACTGTGACAACCTGTTGTGCCTGTGAGTGTGTGAGTGTTTTTGTTACATGTCTGTTTTGTGTGTCTGTGATTGTGTGTTTGTGTTATGTGTGTCTGTGCATGTTTGTGATATGTGTCTGTGAGTGTGTGTTTATGTGTTTGTGTTATGAGTGAGTGTGTGTTTATGTGTTTGTGTTATGAGTGAGTGTGTGTTTTGTGTCTGTGATTGTGTTTGTGTTATGTGTATCTGTGCATGTTTCTGATATGTGTCTGTGAGTGTGTGTTTATTTGTTTGTGTTATGAGTGAGTGTGTGTTTGTTATGTTTCTGTGCCCACATCTTTATGTATATCTTCCCTCACTTTAGTTATCAACATCAGTTTTTGAATTGTCTCCCTGTTCCTCTTTCTTCCCTAAACCCATGGAGCCTCTTCCCACCATCTCTCCATCTCTTCTTCCTCATTCATTGTGTCCTTCCAGAGGGATGGGCTGACTAACATCTCTTAATCACGCCTTAATTGTTCAGCACCATCCTGAATGACCTGCTTAATGAAAACCTCCCTGATTAACGATGTGTTAACGAACACAGTGGGACACAACGCCCCAAAACCACCGCACAATTGCTCGTTGCGTTAATTACAGGGGGGCATGCAGGCTACTGTACCACTAGGTCACAGGCAGCCAGCCGGTGGTACCTTAATTAGGGAGGACAGGCTCATAGTAATGGCTGGAAGGGAATACATGGAATGGCATCCAACACATCAAACACGTGGTTTCCATGGTTTCCAGGTGTTTGATACCATTCCATTCACTCCATGCCAGCCATTATTATGAGCCGTCCTCTCCTCCGCAGCCTGATGTGCACTAGATAGGCAGTACACAGGGACTCTAAATAAAGGTCTCTGTGTTTGTGCAAGTCTGTTGTGAAAGCTATTATACACATACCTCCTGTTGTCCGGTGATTGTAGTACTGTATGTGAATAGAGAGTTACATGATGGTGAGGGATTAACTCACCTGCACACTTTTTCATGTAAATTGCTGCATTTTTACTGTGAGTGTTTTTCATGTGATCAACGGTGCATCCACTATACTGTAAACCTTTTTCTTCTTGACAAAAGAGGTAGAGGAATTCACATGCATCCATTCATAAAGTCTGCCTGCCTGCCTGCCTGCCTGCCTGCCTGCCTGCCTGCCTGCCTGCCTGTCTGCCTGCCTGTCTGTCTGTCTGTCTGTCTGTCTGTCTGTCTGTCTGTCTGTCTGCCTGCCTGCCTGCCTGTCTGTCTGTTTTTATGTCTCCCTGTCTACCTATCTGTTTCCATGTCTCCCTGTCTGTCTGTCTGTCTGTCTTTTTTTATGTCTCCCTGTCTCCCTGTCTGTCTGTCTGCCTCTGACTGTCTCTGGAAATCATATATGAGATGCTCTGTCAGACCGTGACTACACTGACAATTAATCCCTCTGAGGTGTGTCCACACGTGTGCATGCGTGTGTGTGCAGTAAGTGCTTGCGTCCATCGTGCTCTGTCATAGAGAGGCATTTCACTCTCCACATCCCCTCTTCTCCTTTAGAAAAGGAGAATGCATTTGGTTTGTCAAGGCCAGCTTTTGTTGCCAGTACCGCTGGACTGGCAACAGGAAAGAATGACACAAACCCACACCGTACACACACTCAGACCATACACACACACACACACACACACACACACACACACACACACACACACACACACACACACACACACACACACACACACACACACACACACACACACACACACACACACACACACACACACACACACACACACACCATACACCATACACCATACACCATACACACTCACACCACACACACACACACACACACACACAAACCATACACAATATACACACACACCATACACAATACACACACACACACACCATACACACACACACACACACACACACACACACACACACACACACACCATACACAATACACACACACCGTACACACTCACAACATACACAATACACACACACCATACATAATACACACACACACCATACACAATACACACACACCATACACAATACACACACACACACACACACACACACAAAAACACACCATACACACACACACACACACACACACAAAAACACACCATACACACATACGCACCATTCATACACACACACATCATACACACACACACACACCATTGATACACACAAACACACACCATACATACACACACTCACAGAACATAATGGTGAGAAAACACCAGGTGAAACAGTTTTCCATTCTTTAAAAGTATAGTTGATACGGACAATAACAACGATCTACAGCAAGACTGTCACACCCTGATCCGTTTCATCTGTCTTTGTGCTTGTCTCCACCCCCCTCCAGGTGTCGCCCATCTTCCCCATTATCCCTTGTGTATTTATACCTGTGTTCTCTGTTTGTCTGTTGCCAGTTTTCCCAGTTCTGACTATCCGGCCTGCCTGCCGTCCTGTACCTGCCTGACTCTGACTTGATTACGAACCTCTGCCTGTCCTCGACCTGCCATTTGCCTGCCCCGTGTTTATAATAAATAAACTGAGAACTGTAATATCCGCCTCCTTTGTCTGCATCTTGGTCATATCCTGAGTCATGATAAAGATATCTCCTCCAGTGAGATGGAATGTTGTGTCAATAGAAAAACCCAAGGTAAACCCAAGGTAAACCCAATGTAAACCCAAGGTAAACCCAATGTAAACCCAAGGTCATTACAGTATATGTGTGTCAGTGGAGGCTCCTCAGAGGAGGAAGGGGAGGTGTAACGATCTTCGTCTTCATTGGATGAGGAGTAGGAAGGATCGGACCAAAACGCAGCGTGGTAAGTGTCCATGATTATTTATTATAACAGAACACGAAAATACAAACTAACAAAGTGAATGTAAGAAATGAAAATCGAAACAGTCCTGAAAGGTGAAAACACAGAACAGGAAACAACTACCCACAAATACCAGGTGGGAAAAGGCTACCTAAGTATGGTTCTCAATCAGAGACAACAATAGACAGCTGCCTCTGATTGGGAACCATATCAGGCCAAACGCATAGAAAATAAAACATAAAAACAACATAGAATGCCCACCTCAACTCACCTCCCGAAAGAAAATAGAGACATAAAAAAGGAACTAAGGTCAGGGCGTGACAGGAGGACCATCCTCCTCAGTGAATTTCATAAAAATAAAAATTGTAAAGCATTGAAAAAGTGAGCATTTTTGGATAAAACTATACTAAATATATTCACGTCACCAAATAATTGATTGAATCACACTGTTTTGCAAAGAAGGTCTACAGTATCCTCAACAGCCCTCTGTATGGTAGCTCCATGGTGTAGCCGGAGGACAGCTAGCTTCTGTCCTCTTCTGGGTACATTGACTTCAAAACCTAGGAAGCTCTTGGTTCTCAGCCTCTTCCATAGACTTATACAATAATTCTGACAACTTCCGAAGAACGTCCTCCAACCTATCAGAGCTATTGCAGCATGAACTGACGTTGTCCGCCCAATCAAAGGATCAGAGAATGGATTTCGTACTGAAATCATTAACTACAGCTAACTAGCCCACCGGTCCAGCTGCTTACTGACTATACACTGTAACTTTACTGCGTGATTGTAGAGGGTTTACGAATGTGTTAGTTCTATTAGCTGTGTTAACCAGGACAACAATGAAGGACGTGTGTAGGGGTTATGGCTTTGGCTTGGAAAGTTTTATCACCTGGCCACATGTAGCTGATGTGTTGTCCATTGAAGTTCACAAGCAAAGGGAAGATGTGAGGGGAGGAGAGTGCGTACAGGCTAGAATGAATATAACGTTGCTGTTAACTCTGTTTTTGCATTGTCCGAGGTGTATTCACTCTGTCAATTCTGTTGAAAAACGTTTCTTCAACGCGGAAGCAAACAAAGTGGGATAAAAATACCTGAACTTGTCCAATAGAAACTCTCTTTTGCTACTGTTGGACTAATGATTAAACCCAATATAAGCTAGATGCAGAGTGTGCAAGGCGGTTTTGAATGTGTCCCTGTCTGTCCATGTGTCACTATCTGTCACCTCAAATTTGTCTCTCGACCTGTGTGCACTGACGTTGTAAACTTTCATTCATAGGCTCGGTTGTAGCAACCTCATGATGGGTACAGGGAAAATTAGAGTATCATGTAGTAGCCTAAACCTATCCATGTTACATTGAACAGGGTGAATGGAATATGAACGACAGTCATCCAACATGCTGTAATAGAAGGCCCTGCTCGTCCTCCCTCATCATAATCGGCACCGACCACCACTAATGTGTCCATTTTTTCCTATTTATTATGTATCCCCATTACTCTTCCTGGCGTTTGGCAAAATGAAGGCACAATTATAAAAACATTACAATACATTCAGAAAGATGTCACAACACACTAATTGTGTGCCCTCAAGCCACTACTCCAATACCACATATCTACAACACAAAATCCATGTGTACGTGTGTATATAGTGCGTATGTTACAATGTGTCTGTATGCATGTGTCTGTGCCTTTGTTTGTGTTGCTTTACAGTCCCCGCTGTTCCATAAGGTGTATTTGTATTTTAAATCTGATTCTACTGCTTTGTGGCACCTGACCACACGACTGAACAGTAGTCCAGGTGTGACAAAACTAGAGCCTGTAGGACCTGCCTTGTTGATAGACTGTTACAAGGTGAAGACGTTGAACCAGTAAATAAGTGTTCCATATCAACACTGTATGTTTCCTAGAAGTCGTGTAGTGTCCCTGTCCCCAGCAGCACCATTGTGAGGAGAACAATGGCTGACCCCTGAACATGAATATCACCCCTCTCTGAAGGCATAATCAGTTAATCACCCAGCTACGAGCAAGGTCACTGCATTCACTCACACACACACCTACAGCCTTACCACGCACTCATCTGTGCCAACGAGAGAGAGAGAGAGAGAGAGAGAGAGAGAGAGAGAGAGAGAGAGAGAGAGAGAGAGAGAGAGAGAGAGAGAGGGAGAAAGAGAGAGAGAGAGGGAGAGAGGGCAAGGGGGTATTCTAGGAATACAGATGTGGCTTTTCCAGAGGGAATGCGGGTCATGTCTTAACATGGAGCTGAGTTTCAGAATCCTGCTAAACCCAACTGATAGAGGTCCAAATGCTGGCAGTTAATCAGTAAGATACAAATAGACATAAAGACGTAGCCTGTTCCTGCAGTCAATTACCAAGAGTGCCCTTCTTCTACATTGTAGAATAATAGTGAAGACATCAAAACTATGAAATAACATATAGAATCATGCAGTAACCATTTTTTTTAAATATTCTTCAAAGTAGCCACCCTTTGACTTGACATTATCTCAACCAGCTTCATGAGGTAGTCACCTGGAATGCATTTCAATTAACAAATATGCCTTGTTACCAGTTAATTTGTGGAATTTCTTTCCATCTTAATGTGTTTGAGCCATTCAATTGTGTTGTGACAAGGTAGGGGTGGTATACAGAAGATAGCTCTATCTTCTGTATACCAGCCTCAAAAAAATGCTTCACAGATTTCAAGTAACAGAAACATCTCAACATCAACTGTTCAGAGTAGACTGCATGAATCAGGCCTTCGTGGTCAAATTGCTGCAAAGAAACTACTACTAAAGGACCCCAAGAAGAAGAAGAGAATTGACTGGTAGTGTATATAACATATAATATTTGGATGCAAACGCTCAAATCAAATCAAAATCAAATCAAATCAAATCAAAATCAAATCAAATTTATTTATATAGCCCTTCGTACATCAGCTGATATCTCAAAGTGCTGTACAGAAACTCAACCTAAAACCCCAAACAGCAGGCAATGCAGGTGTAGAAGCACGGTGGTTAGGAAAAACTCCCGAGAAAGGCCAAAACCTAGGAAGAAACCTAGAGAGGAACCAGGCTATGTGGGTTGGCCAGTCCTCTTCTGGCTGTGCCGGGTAGAGATTATAACAGAACATGGCCAAGATGTCCAAATGTTCATAAATGACCAGCATGGTTGAATAATAATAAGGCAGAACAGTTGAAACTGGAGCAGCAGCACGGCCAGGTGGACTGGGGACAGCAAGGAGTCATCATGTCAGGTAGTCCTGGGGCATGGTCCTAGGGCTCAGGTCCTCCGAGAGAGAGAAAGAGAGAAAGAAGGAGAGAATTAGAGAACGCACACTTAGATTCACACAGGACACCAAATTGGACAGGAGAAGTACTCCAGATATAACAAACTGACCCCAGCCCCCGACACATAAACTACTGCAGCATAAATACTGGAGGCTGAGACAGGAGGGGTCAGGAGACACTGTGGCCCCATCCGAGGACACCGCCGGGCAGGGCCAAACAGGAAGGATATAACCCCACCCATTTGCCAAAGCACAGCCCCCACACCACTAGAGGGATATCTTCAACCACCAACTTACCATCCTGAGACAAAGCTGAGTATAGGCCACAAAGATCTCCGCCATGGCACAACCCAAGGGGGGGGGGCGCCAACCCAGACAGGATGACCACATCAGTGAAACAACCCACTCAGGTGACACACCCCTTCCAGGGACGGCATGAGAGAGCCCGAGTAAGTCAGTGACTCAGCCCCTGTAATAGGGTTAGAGGCAGAGAATCCCAGTGGAAAGAGGGGAACCAGCCAGGCAGAGACAGCAAGGGTGGTTCGTTGCTCCAGAGCCTTTCCGTTCACCTTCCCACTCCTGGGCCAGACTACACTCAATTATATGACCCACTGAAGAGATGAGTCTTCAGTAAAGACTTAAAGGTTGAGACCGAGTTTGCCTCTCTGACATGGGTAGGCAGACCGTTCCATAAAAATGGAGCTCTATAAGAGAAAGCCCTGCCTCCAGCTGTTTGCTTAGAAATTCTAGCGACAATTAAGAGGTCTGCGTTTTGTGACCGTAGCGTACGTGTAGGTATGTACGGCAGGACCAAATCAGAGAGATAGGTAGGAGCAAGCCCATGTAATGCTTTGTAGGTTAGCAGTAAAACCTTGAAATCAGCCCTTGCATTATGTTTTCGAATAACATCCCCAAGAGGTAAAATATATAGTGAAAACAATAGTGGTCCTAAAACGGAACCTTGAGGAACACCGAAATTTACAGTTGATTTGTCAGAGGACCAACCATTGACACAGACAAACTGATATCTTTTGTATTACTCTAAATGTAATACATTTGAAATCTGACACGATACAGGTGTTTTCTTTGTTTAAGCCCATAACCATGTGTGTGAGGTGTATACTTTTGTTTCAAAGTAGATTTGTAAACTACCTAGAATCTCTGTGACCCTGATTTAGCCACTGTAGGAAAAGGTTCTAACTGGGATCTCACTTCCCACTTTCTCAGTTGAGTTGATGAGTTTCTATGTAGCTGGCTGTTCATGATGAGTAACGTTTTCCATTTCCTCTGCTGTGGACTTCAGCCTTCCTCCCATAACTCCTCTCATTACTGTGGTCACCCAGAACAACAGATGGTGCAGCTGTCTGTACAATTGTCTTTATTACCAAGGCATCTGCTTTCTGATTTTTGAATCAAAAACACAACTAGATTATCGGGCCATCCAACTCCAATTTATATGATACAAATGTCTGGTTCGGAAGTTGAATGCAGCAATTCCACACTGTATGGTTTTGTGCACTCTAGCTAGTACATTTGTCAACCTCTCAGCAAATGAAGATGTTTCTTTCAGGAAGGTAATGCGTAGACTAGCTATTGGCTTCTACAGTAAAACATCAATAAATATATTACTTTTACTTTGTACATTTGGATATAAGGATCTGTCACTCACACATTGCAAAGCTCAGTTGTTTATGTCCAGAATCTGGTCTTCATACACACGTACAGACACACACACCATACCTCCCTGGATCAGTATGAGTACCTTTCTTGGACCCAGAGTAGGAAGGTTTATTCCTGCCAGGGGCTGACTTCCCCCCTGTACTGCCTCTACTCCCTGCCTGGCTCTGCAACAACAAAACAGCAGAGAGGAAATGTCAAACACATCATCCCTGACGGCGCTAAAACAATGAATAATTACTTTGACTCTTTCAGTCAGGAAAAGAGAGAAAAATACCTCTAACCCTCTCATTCTCCACCAGCCCCCCTAAAATGAAAAACCCTACATCACAATCTAACCCTCTCTCTCTCTCCTCCAGCCCACCTAAAATGAAAAACCCTACATAACAAATTGTGATAAGAAGGTGACATTGAAAAGGCCGCTGCATGCCAAGATCCTTGGAAATCAAGATGTTATTTTCTGCATTTTTTATGGCAAGCCGCTCAGGGAAATGAAATGATTCAAGCCTAAAGAGCAACCCAGTACGTGCTCTCAATTCCTCACAGAGCTGTAATAGGGACAGGGGCTCATATCTGGAGAGAGAGGAGGAGAGCTGGAGGAATAGAGGGTGGGAGGAGAACGCTTTGATCGAACTGTGGTCATGTCACATGGAAGCCAGGCTTTAGAAACATGTCCTTTTCACCATTATGGTTAATAATTTGAGTGACACCTCTGCGCACGACTCAAAGGCTTTTGCGTGAGGGCTGGCGGGGTTATTAGAAACTACTCCCTCAATGATGCGTGTCACTGAAGCAGCAAATTAACACAAAGAGATGGTGGAACGTTAAGAGGATCCGAGAGAGAGAGTGGTAAAGAGAGGGAGATGGGGGGAGAGGGAGAAGGAGAAGGAGAGATGGGAGCAAGGAGATTTTTAGAGAGATGCATCATTATTTTGGGTCTCTTTGTACGGTGAGCTGCAGTGCAGTTTCATCTGGGGCTTTGTCAAAGCAATGCCTAAGCTCTAGGTGTTCCTGTTGTGATTAATGATGCCTGGCTGAGCCCTGCTCTGGAAGAATGATCTAAACACAGCTTCCCTAACATAGTGCTAGTGGTCCTCAAACTACCACCCTAGACCACTTCTGCTCTGGAGAGCTGCAGGTCCTTTATCTTCTTCTAGCCAACACTAAGGACTGAGGGCTATTTTTACTTCTTGTTTACCATGATAGTGTTATAGGGAGGCAATCCAATACTGGAGGCTTCCCCTGCCTGTTGACTGGCCTTGAGACTGTCTCCAATACTGGAGGCTTCCCCTGCCTGTTGACTGGCCTTGAGACTGTCTCCAATACTGGAGGCTTCCCCTGCCTGTTGACTGGCCTTGAGACTGTCTCCAATACTGGAGGCTTCCCTGCCTGTTGACTGGCCTTGAGACTGTCTCCAATACTGGAGGCTTCCCCTGCCTGTTGACCGGCTGAGAGACTGTCTCCAATACTGGAGGCTTCCCCCCTGCCTGTCTCCAATACTGGGGCTTCCCTGCCTGTCTGACCAATACTGGAGGCTGTCCCCTCCAATACTGTTGACTGGCCTTCTCCAGACTGTCTCCAATACTGGAGGCCTCCCCTGCCTGTTGACTGGCCTTGAGACTGTCTCCAATACTGGAGGCTTCCCCTGCCTGTTGACCGGCCTTGAAAGACTGTCTCCAATACTGGAGGCTTCCCTGCCTGTCTGACTGGCTGAGAGACTGTCTCCAATGCCTGTTGACCGGCTGAGAGCCTGTCTCCAATACTGGAGGCTTCCCTGCCTGTTGACCGGCTGAGAGACTGTCTCCAATACTGGAGGCTTCCCTGCCTGTTGACCGGCTTGAGACTGTCTCCAATACTGGAGGCTTCCCCTGCCTGTTGACCGGCTGGTCTCCAATACTGGAGCTTCCCTGCCTCTCTCCAATACTGGAGGCTTCCCTGCCTGTTGACCGGCTGAGAAACTGTCTCCAATACTGGAGGCATCCCCTGCCTGTTGACCGGCTGAGAGACTGTCTCCAATACTGGAGGCTTCCCCTGCCTGTTGACCGGCTGAGAGACTGTCTCCAATACTGGAGGCTTCCCTGCCTGTCTCCAATACTGGAGGCTTCCCCTGCCTGTTGACCGGCTGAGAGACTGTCTCCAATACTGGAGGCCTCCCCTGCCTGTTGACCGGCTGAGAGACTGTCTCCAATACTGGAGGCTTCCCTGCCTGTCTCCAATACTGGAGGCATCCCCTGCCTGTTGACTGGCTGAGAGACTGTCTCCAATACTGGAGGCTTCCCCTGCCTGTTGACCGGCTGAGAGACTGTCTCCAATACTGGAGGCCTCCCCTGCCTGTTGACCGGCTGAGAGACTGTCTCCAATACTGGAGGCTTCCCTGCCTGTCTCCAATACTGGAGGCAGGCTTCCCTGCCTGTCTCCAATCCCTGCCTGTTGACCCTGCCTGTTGACCGGCTGAGAGACTGTCTCCAATACTGGAGGCTTCCCTGCCTGTCTCCAATACTGGAGGCTTCCCTGCCTGTTGACCGGCTGAGAGACTGTCTCCAATACTGGAGGCTTCCCTGCCTGTCTCCAATACTGGAGGCTTCCCCTGCCTGTTGACCGGCTGAGAGACTCTCTCCAATACTGGAGGCTTCCCCTGCCTGTTGACCGGCTGAGAGATTGTCTCCAATACTGGAGGCTTCCCCTGTCTGTTTTACATTTGACATTTTGATCCAGAGTGACTTAGTGAGTAGTGAGCGTATACATTTTTGTACTGGTCCCCCGTTGGAATCGAACCCACAACCCTGCCGTTTCAAGTGCCATGCTCTACCAACAGTGAAAGTCAAGCAACTATCCTGCAACATCCTCAGAACGCTGTGGAAAGGTTGGATGCAAAATAACCATAGGACAACCATGCTTTCACCAAGCTCTAAGAAACAGAAGGTTCTCAGAACGTTATGCGCTAGCTGGCTGTCTCCCACATTCTGTCCACCCTCTCCACCTTCATTTTCCTTTCTTTCCCTACCTCTGGCTCATCCTCTGTCCCACTCTTTTTCTCTCTGTGCTAGTCTCCTCCTCCTCCCTTTGTTTTCCTCTCTGCCCTGTGTGACAGGAGACAAGGCTTGATATATGTACAGAGCGTTCACCTTTTTCCACCCAGTAATTTATGCTGTCAGGGGTTTTCTCATTTCCCCCTCTTTGCATGTCCAGGCTTTACTGTGTGTGCGTGTGTGTGTGTGTGTGTGCGTACATGTGTGTGTGCGAGTGTTGGGATGTGTGTGTGTGTGTGCATGCGTTTGTGTGTGTGGGTAAGGCCTAGATTCAATCAGATCAAGTTTTAACCTGTGACAGCCAACTCCCGCATAGCTGATGTTTTGGCAGTGTCGGAGGTCAAACTGCTTTAGAGATGTCAAATCAATGAGCAGCTGCTTGTGTGGTCACTGTCACAAGGCCACAACCATCCAACATGCGTTGAAGTTCCGAATGAGAAAGTGTAGGCTATATATACTGAACAAAAATATAAACACCACATGCAACAATTTCATAGATTTTACTGAGTTACCGTTCATTTAAGGAAATTAGTCATTTTGAATTAATTAATTTGACCCTAATCTATGGATTTCACATGACTGGGCAGGGACGCAGCCATGGGTGGGCCTGGTAGGGCACAGGCCCGCACACTGGGGAGCAGGCCCAGCCAATCAGAATGAGTTTTTCCCCACAAAAGGGCTTTAATACAGACAGAAATACTCTGCAGTTTCATCAGCTGTCCATGTGGCTGGTCTCTGACGACCCCGCAGGTGAAGAAGCCAGAAGTGGAGGTCCAGGGCTTGCATGGTTACACGTGGTCTGCGGTTTCGAGGTCGGTTGGATGTACTGCTAAATTCTCAAAACGACGTGGTTGGTGGCAACTTATGGGAGAGACAGTCAATTCTCTGGCAACAGCTCTGGTGGACATTCCTGCAGTCAACATGCCAATCTCATGCTCACACAAAACTTGAGACTTCTGTGGCATTGTATTGTGTGACAAAACTGCACATTTAGAGTGGCCTTTTATTGTCCCCAGCACAAGGTGCACCTTTGTAATGATCATGTTATTTAATCAGCTTCTTGATATGCTACACCCTTCAGGTGAATGGATTGTCTTGGCAAATGAGAAATGCTCACTAACAGGGATGTAAATGTTTGTGGGTATGGAACATTTCTGGGATCTTTTATTTCAGCTCAAGAAACATGGGACCAACAAATTACGTGTTGTGTTTATATTTTTGTTCGGTGTAGAAATAATGACTCTTAAATCAACTAAATAATGAGGATTTCTATTAGCCTAATTGAGCCTAATACATAATATTAGCCTATTAGCCTAATACATCTCACATTCCAATGTACAGACTTGTAAACAAGTCTGCATGAGATTTTTCTTAATGCAACTCTGTGCAGCCAATGGCAATGTCTGCTTTAGGAATAATGCCTGGAGCCACTTCGGGCTTTGACAGCTGTAACAGTGGTTTTTGACCAGAGGCAGCACCTCCTCTTACACCACTTTGCTCCAACGCTTCACTCCATTTGCATAAAGTAGAGCAGCGCTCTACAGCTTCGCTAGCAGGTTTTTCGGCGCTCACCTTCCCACAATCCCCTGTACATTTCTCTGCGTGCCCTCGTTGCGTGCCCTTCTCTTGTTGGTGAAAACACACTGTAATACATTTCCATCTCCGACACCAGAACAGCTGCTATACCGTTGTCGGCTAGTGCAGATATAATATAATCTACTCCTAAGTGCCAGTGTGTGCAGTGCCATATCTTGGGGTCAGCATGAAACATAATGCAGGTCAGTGAAGGGGGCTTACAGCCACAGGCAACAATTCACTCTCAGCAATAAGATGAGGGATGAACTGAAAACAACGAAAGATGGAGATTGCAGTAAACATGTCTGCAATGGTTAATTATCTCATCCTTTAAACCTACAGTATCTTCATGTGTGGAGTCCGTAGTTCAGTTCTCAACTGAGAGACCCATTCATGTTCTGAAGCTCCCTGCTTATTCAACAGCTCTACTCCAGACGACATCCACACCCCAATACAGATACAACACAACCTCCTCTCTCTGAGGGGGAAAACTCTGTTAAGCAGAACATGGCTGTTCAGTATTCAGCCAGACATGTCTGCTGGCCATGGTTTGGTTTGCCGAGGTGATAACTACCATTTATCAGCTGGAGGGGTCCTGTGGTGTTCCATGGTGTTCCTTGGTGTTCCATGGTGTTCCATCGGCTGCAGATATTCCAATGTCTCCATTTTTTTATCCCAGTGTCACAGCAGTGTGAGGCAGGCAGGTTTATCAAACCCCTGGTGGATACCGCTCCAGCACCACATCTCATTACCCAACAGTGTTACCGCGGTAATACCGCCTAATGAATCTGTCTCTAATCATGTCATTTGTAAAGTCCTCACACTGCGTTTGATGGTTGAAACCTGTTTTAGAACGGCCCTAACAGGAACCCCTGGCACAGAAATAAGCCTTTTTCGTCTCTGTGGGATTCCTTGTAAAACAACCCTGACATCCCTTTTTGTTATGCTTGATTTGCCAGTTTATTTCAGAGCAGTCTAATCTGAATTCTAATTGGAAACAGTTTGGAAACAGTTGAGTGATTACTAAACCTGCTAAGCGTTTGATCATAAATGTTACACATATGTAATAAAACATATTGAAAATCTGCAGCAGCAGCATTGTTCTAATCACTTTGCAAATATTACCTCAGAGGAATAAAAACCACATCACACTAAGATCCAATTTGTGGTACACTCACCAATTACTTTCACGGTCCACTTCCCATCTAATACAGAAAGGCCAGATTATCCTCTGTGTGTCTGGGCGCTGCCTGCACACATCCCCCAATTACTATCACTAATTGGAAAAAAATGCTTCATGTGACAAAAAAAAATGTAACGTAATTTGTCCCCTTTATTCTGAAAATATTTACACTCATTTACAGTGTCTGTGTGTAGCCACCATGATAGCTGAACTCTTCTTTTGGAAAATGTGTTCCTGTATTCATTACTTTATGATCTACTTTTAATGCCCAAGTTATCTGGTCTTCCCACTGTCCTAACGATCAGATACAAACTCAAGCATGAGTCCCCCTAATTTAACTGACCTTAAGTTCATCTTTACTGAATTATATGACAGATAATTACATGACTCTGTTTGTTCTAGGACTTTCATTTGTGACATCCAACAGGCCTGAATCGTCACATCATAACACTAGGCCTTCATCATCACATCATAACAATATGCCTTCATCATCACATCATAACAATATGCCTTCATCATCACATCATAACAATATGCCTTCATCATCACATCATAACAATATGCCTTCATCATCACATCATAACAATATGCCTTCATCATCACATCATAACAATATGCCTTCATCATCACATCATAACAATATGCCTTCATCATCACATCATAACAATATGCCTTCATCATCACATCATAACAATAGGCCTTCATCATCATAACAATAGGCCTTCATCATCACATCATAACAATAGGCCTTCATCATCACATCATAACAAAATGCCTTCATCATCACATCATAACAATAGGCCTATATCATTACTTAATAACAATAGGCCTTCATCATCATATCATAACAATAGGCCTTCATCATCACATCATAACAATAGGCCTATATCATTACTTAATAACAATAGGCCTTCATCATAACAATAGGCCTATATCATTACTTAATAACAATAGGCCTTCATCATCACATCATAACAATAGGCCTAGATCATTACTTAATAACAATATGCCGTCATCATCACATCATAACAATAGGCCTATATCATTACTTAATAACAATAGGCCTTCATCATCACATCATAACAATAGGCCTAGATCATCACATCACATCATAACAATACGCCTATATCATTACATCATAACAATACGCCTATATCATTACTTCTTAACAATAGGCCTATATCATCATAACAGAGGATCAAAGACAACAGACCTAAAAGTATTGAAACAACAAATCCTTAGATTGCTTTGAGTTGTTAGGCTGTAGTGTAAACTGACCATTGCCCTTTATTTACAGCTTGGTTTGTGTTGTACTGCAGCAGCAGCAGTACTGCTAGCTCACTACAGCGCTCTGATTATGCGATAGCACACATGTCATGCCTGGAGTAACAGAGGTGTGCTTAGATAACCAGGAAGTCAGTGCCAATCGTGGTGATGCTGAGGTGCAGACCAGTGAGTTTGAGTAGGACGCTAATATGTGTGAACTGGGGGTCACATCCAATGACTGCTTTTACCCTGAGAGCTGAGTGTAGCTGGAGGACAGGAGGACTGACTGAGAATGAAGTTGGAAGAATGAAGAGAGAAATGTCTAGCTTATTCCATTGTAATGTATTCAAAGATAAATTGAGGTTCACTCTGTATAGAGTATGGCAGGTTTTATGAATCAAGGACCTGCACTAAAAGGTAGCATACAATTACTAAAAATGATTTTCAAACTTAAACAACCAATTCACCGAGCATTAGGCTAAAAAGTGATTTTGGTCTGGCATCTCTCCTTTTTGACACACAACTCACTGGTAACACAAAAAGCCTTTAGTCAGTGAGGGCCTCTGGGAGTTGTGTTCATGCTGCTGTCAAAATGTCTCTTCTGTTTCATACTTTAAACTGCTGTCTCTCTGCCCCAAACTAAAGGATTTAGCATGCACTCTCTTCTCTGTTTTGCCGATATCTCGATATCAAAATGCTGAAGATTAGACCTTGAAGTACCATTTATCTGTTAATTTGAATTTGATCTGTTTATGGTGTAATGATGAACGAAAATTCAGAAGAAAGGAACAGATTTGAACTTAACAATGAACTACTGTAGCTGCCTTGAACGCAGCTCCCTAGCAACTCAACGAGCACCAGCTGCTAACCAATCAGCCTCAACTACTGTTTGCAACACTTACTGTTACTAGTTGCCTCAACCGTAACTCGTCAAACAAGCTCCAGCTGCTACTAACTGCTAATCAGCCTCAACACCTGTTCTTACTCTCTTTAATTACCACTCCCACCATACTTAAACCTGACCGAACAGTCGTTCCTCCTCTCTGTTTTGTGTCGCATCCCTCCTCCTTTCACCTCCTTTCACTTAGGCTTTCACCCTTTTGGAGGGGTGTTGCGGGTTGCCTTCACCTTCACCACAGCAGCCTAACTACCATGGCCCGACAGTGATGTCTATCTGAGACTCCAAGCCAAACCCTAAAGAGTCAACCCCTCCTTCATCTGCAGCCCTTGGCTTTGTCTGGTCCATTCTCATTTCCCCATTGAATCCTCATTCCCCCATCCATTCAGTTTCCTCAATAAATATCCTAAACCCATTTAATGTCTGGTCCTTAAACTCGTGAATGTCTGTTTGCTATTATAATTTAATCAATCTTGTTTTAGTTTTGTAATGTTAACAATCTTATAGTCATTAGACAATGAAAACCAGGTTACTCTGACAATATCGTCCAGCTAACAGCTTGGTTTCAGCATAGCTGGCTAACACAAGATTGAGTTATGTATGATATTTGTGCTGTGACCTGGATCCCACAGAAGAAATTACATAGAGTAGAGCTGACCCCAGAGTCCTATGAGGCCAAAGAGGTCTGATGAAGATGTGGAGGGTCCTTGGTTGTGAGTCTGAGTGGTGGTATCTGGGGGATCTCACCTCTGACCAGGTCCTTTACTATGCAGCCTAACAGGAGATAGATGTACCCTGCCACAGTGAAAATTGGCTGTCAGACACACGCCGTTGGGAAAGTGGTGAGCGCCAGGAAATTAGCTGGGAGTGAGCTGACGGAGAGATGGAGACAGAGGTCAGTTTCAAACTGCTGGCCTGGGGGTTGTACTACAGGTTAGGAAGAGAACAGACATACTGGCGAGTTTGGGATTGATGTTACAGCCAGGATATGAAAAATACAAGCGAGATGGATAACAAATGAAGATAAGTTGGATCACATCGAGGGGGTGCATATCCTCAATTGCTACCTCTCAAGCCATTTAGGTCTATATTGCAATCGTGGACAAACAGACTTGGGTTAGAGTTAGGTATACAGTTAGGATGAGGGTTAGGGTTAGGATTGAGGCTAGAGTTAGAGTTGAGGGTCAGAGTTAGGTTTGAGGGTCAGAGTTAGGTTTGAGGGTTTGAGTTAGGGTGGAGGGTTAGAGTTAGGGTTGCGGGTTAGAGTTAGGGCTGAGGGCTAGATATAGGGTTGAGGGTTAGGGTTGAGGGCTATGTTTGAGGCGTGAGGTTTAGGATAAGGGTTAGAGTTAGGGCTGAGGGTTAGAGTTAGGGTTGAGGGTTACGTTTGAGGCTTTATGTTTAGGATGAGGGTTAGAGTTAGGGCTGAGGGTTAGAGTTAGGCTTGAGGGTTAGAGTCGAGGGTTATGTTTGAGGCTTGATGTTTAGGATAAGGGTTTGAGTTAGGGTTGAGGGTTAGGTTTGAGGGTTATGTTTGAGGCTTGAGGTTTAGGATAAGGGTTAGAGTTAGGGCTGAGGGTTAGAGTTAGGGTTGAGAGTTAGGTTTGAGGGTTAGAGTTAGGGTTGAGGGTTAGAGTTAGTATTGAGGCTTAGGTGTAAGGTTAGAGTTAGGTTTGAGGGTTAGAGTTAGGGTTGAGGGTTAGGTTTAAGGTTAGAGTTAGGGTTGAGGGTTAGGTTTAAGGTTAGAGTTAGGGTTGAGGGTTAGAGTTAGGGTTGAGGGTTAGGTTTAAGGTTAGGGTTAGGTTTGAGGGTTAGAGTTAGGGTTGAGGGTTAGGTTTAAGGTGAGCGTTAGGGTTGAGGGTTAGAGTTAGGGTGGAAGGTTAGAGTTGGGTTTGAGGGTTAGGTTTAAGGTGAGAGTTAGGTTTAAGGTTAGAGTTAGGGTTGAGGGTTAGAGTTAGGGTTGAGGGTTAGAGTTAGGGTGGAGGGTTAGAGTTAGGGTTGCGGGTTAGAGTTAGGGCTGAGGGCTGAGGGCTAGATAAAGGGTTGAGGGTTAGGGTTGAGGGCTATGTTTGAGGCTTGAGGTTTAGGATAAGGGTTAGAGTTAGGGCTGAGGGTTAGAGTTAGTGTTGAGGGTTACGTTTGAGGCTTGATGTTTAGGATGAGGGTTAGAGTTAGGGCTGAGGGTTAGAGTTAGGCTTGAGGGTTAGAGTCGAGGGTTATGTTTGAGGCTTGATGTTTAGGATAAGGGTTTGAGTTAGGGTTGAGGGTTAGGTTTGAGGGTTATGTTTGAGGCTTGAGGTTTAGGATAAGGGTTAGAGTTAGAGTTAGGGCTGAGGGTTAGAGTTAGGGTTGAGAGTTAGGTTTGAGGGTTAGAGTTAGGGTTGAGGGTTAGAGTTAGTATTGAGGGTTAGGTTTAAGGGTAGAGTTAGGTTTGAGGGTTAGAGTTAGTATTGAGGGTTAGGTTTAAGGTTAGAGTTAGGGTTGAGGGTTAGAGTTAGGGTTGAGGGTTAGGTTTAAGGTTAGAGTTAGGGTTGAGGGTTAGAGTTAGGGTTGAGGGTTAGGTTTAAGGTTAGGGTTAGGTTTGAGGGTTAGAGTTAGGATTGAGGGTTAGGTTTAAGGTGAGCGTTAGGGTTGAGGGTTAGAGTTAGGGTGGAAGGTTAGAGTTGGGTTTGAGGGTTAGGTTTAAGGTGAGAGTTAGGTTTAAGGTTAGAGTTAGGGTTGAGGGTTAGAGTTAGGGTTGAGTGTTAGAGTTAGGGTGGAGGGTTAGAGTTAGGGTTGAGGGTTAGGTTTAAGGTTAGAGTTAGGGTTGAGGGTTAGAGTTAGCGTTGAGGGTTAGAGTTAGGGTGGAGGGTTAGAGTTAGGGTGGAAGGTTAGAGTTAGGGTTGAGGGTTAGGTTTGAGGGTTAGATTTAGGGTTGAGGGTTAGGTTTAAGGTGAGAGTTAGGTTTGAGGGTTAGAGTTAAGGTTGAGGGTTAGGTTTAAGGTTAGAGTTAAGGTTGAGGGTTAGAGTTAGGGTTGAGGGTTAGGTTTAAGGTTAGAGTTAGGGTTGAGGGTTAGAGTTAGGGTTGAGGGTTGAGGGTTAGAGTTAGGGTTGAGGGTTAGGTTTAAGGTTAGAGTTAGGTTTGAGGGTTAGAGGTAGAGTTGAGGGTTAGGTTTAAGGTTAGAGTTAGGATTGAGGGTTAGGTTTAAGGTTAGAGTTAGGTTTGAGGGTTAGAGGTAGAGTTGAGGGTTAGGTTTAAGGTCAGAGTTAGGGTTGAGGGTTAGGTTTAAGGTTAGAGTTAGGGTTGAAGGTTAGAGTTAGGGTTGAGGGTTAGGTTTAAGGTGAGAGTTAGGTTTGAGGGTTAGAGTTAGGGTTGAGGGTTAGGTTTAAGGTGAGAGTTAGGTTTGAGGGTTAGAGTTAAGGTTGAGGGTTAGGTTTAAGGTTAGAGTTAGGGTTGAGGGTTAGAGTTAGGGTTGAGGGTTAGGTTTAAGGTTAGAGTTAGGGTTGAGGGTTAGAGTTAGGGTTGAGTGTTTGAGGTAGTGTTGAGGGTTAGAGTTAGGGTTGAGTGTTAGAGTTAGGGTGGAGGGTTAGAGTTAGCGTTGAGGGTTAGAGTTAGGGTGGAGGGTTAGAGTTAGGGTTGAAGGTTAGAGTTAGGGTTGAGGGTTAGGTTTAAGGTGAGAGTTAGGTTTGAGGGTTAGAGTTAGGGTTGAGGGTTAGGTTTAAGGTGAGAGTTAGGTTTGAGGGTTAGAGTTAAGGTTGAGGGTTAGGTTTAAGGTTAGAGTTAGGGTTGAGGGTTAGAGTTAGGGTTGAGGGTTAGGTTTAAGGTTAGAGTTAGGGTTGAGGGTTAGAGTTAGGGTGGAGGGTTAGAGTTAGGGTTGAGGGTTAGGTTTAAGGTTAGAGTTTGGTTTGAGGGTTAGAGGTAGAGTTGAGGGTTAGGTTTAAGGTGAGAGTTAGGTTTGAGGGTTAGAGTTAAGGTTGAGGGTTAGGTTTAAGGTTAGAGTTAGGGTTGAGGGTTAGAGTTAGGGTTGAGGGTTAGGTTTAAGGTTAGAGTTAGGGTTGAGGGTTAGAGTTAGGGTTGAGGGTTAGAGTTAGGGTTGAGGGTTAGGTTTAAGGTTAGAGTTAGGTTTGAGGGTTAGAGTTAGGGTTGAGGGTTAGGTTTAAGGTTAGAGTTAGGGTTGAGGGTTAGAGTTAGGGTGGAGGGTTAGAGTTAGGGCGGAAGTTTAGAGTTAGGGCTGAGGGTTAGGTTTGAGGTGAGAGTTAGGTTTGAGGGTTAGAGTTAAGGTTGAGGGTTAGGTTTAAGGTTAGAGTTAAGGTTGAGGGTTAGAGTTAGGGTTGAGGGTTAGGTTAAGCTTAGAGTTAGGGTTGAGGGTTAGAGTTAGGGTTGAGTGTTAGAGGTAGGGTGGAGGGTTAGGTTTAAGGTTAGAGTTAGGTTTGAGGGTTAGAGGTAGAGTTGAGGGTTAGGTTTAAGGTCAGAGTTAGGGTTGAGGGTTAGGTTTAAGGTTAGAGTTAGGGTTGAGGGTTAGAGTTAGGGGTGTGTGTTAGAGGTAGTGTTGAGGGTTAGAGTTAGGGTTGAGTGTTAGAGTTAGGGTGGAGGGTTAGAGTTAGCGTTGAGGGTTAGAGTTAGGGTGGAGGGTTAGAGTTAGGGTGGAAGGTTAGAGTTAGGGTTGCGGGTTAGGTTTAAGGTGAGAGTTAGGTTTGAGGGTTAGAGTTAGGGTTGAGGGTTAGGTTTAAGGTGAGAGTTAGGTTTGAGGGTTAGAGTTAAGGTTGAGGGTTAGGTTTAAGGTTAGAGTTAGGGTTGAGGGTTAGAGTTAGGGTTGAGGGTTAGGTTTAAGGTTAGAGTTAGGGTTGAGGGTTAGAGTTAGGGTTGAGGGTTAGAGTTAGGGTGGAGGGTTAGAGTTAGGGTTGAGGGTTAGGTTTAAGGTTAGAGTTTGGTTTGAGGGTTAGAGGTAGAGTTGAGGGTTAGGTTTAAGGTGAGAGTTAGGTTTGAGGGTTAGAGTTAAGGTTGAGGGTTAGGTTTAAGGTTAGAGTTAGGGTTGAGGGTTAGAGTTAGGGTTGAGGGTTAGGTTTAAGGTTAGAGTTAGGGTTGAGGGTTAGAGTTAGGGTTGAGGGTTAGAGTTAGGGTGGAGGGTTAGAGTTAGGGTTGAGGGTTAGGTTTAAGGTTAGAGTTTGGTTTGAGGGTTAGAGGTAGAGTTGAGGGTTAGGTTTAAGGTTAGAGTTAGGGTTGATGTTTAGGTTTAAGGTTAGAGTTAGGTTTGAGGGTTAGAGTTAGGGTTGAGGGTTAGGTTTAAGGTTAGAGTTAGGGTTGAGGGTTAGAGTTAGGGTGGAGGGTTAGAGTTAGGGTGGAAGGTTAGAGTTAGGGCTGAGGGTTAGGTTTGAGGTGAGAGTTAGGTTTGAGGGTTAGAGTTAAGGTTGAGGGTTAGGTTTAAGGTTAGAGTTAAGGTTGAGGGTTAGAGTTAGGGTTGAGGGTTAGGTTAAGGTTAGAGTTAGGATTGAGGGTTAGAGTTAGGGTTGAGGGTTAGAGTTAGGGTTGAGGGTTAGAGTTAGGGTTGAGGGTTAGGTTTAAGGTTAGAGTTAGGTTTGAGGGTTAGAGGTAGAGTTGAGGGTTAGGTTTAAGGTTAGAGTTAGGGTTGAGGGTTAGGTTTAAGGTTAGAGTTAGGTTTGAGGGTTAGAGTTAGGGTTGAGGGTTAGGTTTAAGGTTAGAGTTAGGGTTGAGGGTTAGAGTTAGGGTTGAGTGTTAGAGGTAGGGTGGAGGGTTAGGTTTAAGGTTAGAGTTAGAGTTAGGTTTGAGGGTTAGAGGTAGAGTTGAGGGTTAGGTTTAAGGTCAGAGTTAGGGTTGAGGGTTAGGTTTAAGGTTAGAGTTAGGGTTGAGGGTTAGAGTTAGGGTTGAGGGTTAGAGGTAGGGTTGAGGGTTAGAGTTAGGGTTGAGTGTTAGAGTTAGGGTGGAGGGTTAGAGTTAGCGTTGAGGGTTAGAGTTAGGGTGGAGGGTTAGAGTTAGGGTGGAAGGTTAGAGTTAGGGTTGAGGGTTAGGTTTAAGGTTAGAGTTAGGGTTGAGGGTTAGAGTTAGGGTGGAGGGTTAGAGTTAGGGTTGAGGGTTAGGTTTAAGGTTAGAGTTTGGTTTTAGGGTTAGAGGTAGAGTTGAGGGTTAGGTTTAAGGTTAGAGTTAGGGTTGAGGGTTAGGTTTAAGGTTAGAGTTAGGTTTGAGGGTTAGAGTTAGGGTTGAGGGTTAGAGTTAGGGTGGAGGGTTAGGTTTAAGGATAGCGTTAGGATTGAGGGTTAGAGGTAGAGTTGAGGGTTAGGTTTAAGGTTAGAGTTAGGCTTGAGGGTTAGGTTTAAGTTTAGAGTTAGGGTTGAGGGTTAGAGTTAGGGTGGAGGGTTAGAGTTAGGGTTGCGGGTTAGGTTTAAGGTTAGAGTTAGGGTTGAGGGTTAGAGGAAGGGTTGAGGGTTAGAGTTAGGGTGGAGGGTTAGAGTTAGGGTTGCGGGTTAGGTTTAATGTTAGAGTTAGGGTTGAGGGTTAGAGTTAGGGTTGAGTGTTAGAGGTAGGGTTGAGGGTTAGAGTTAGGGTTGAGGGTTAGGTTTAATGTTAGAGTTAGGGTTGAGGGTTAGAGTTAGAGTTGAGTGTTAGAGGTAGGGTTGAGGGTTAGGTTTAAGGTTAGAGTTAGGGCTGAGGGTTAGGTTTAAGGTTAGAGTTAGGTTTGAGGGTTAGAGTTAGGGTTGAGGGTTAGGTTAAGGTTAGAGTTAGGATTGAGGGTTAGAGTTAGGGTTGAGGGTTAGGTTAAGGTTAGAGTTAGGATTGAGGGTTAGAGTTAGGGTTGAGGGTTAGAGTTAGGGTTGAGGGTTAGAGTTAGGGTTGAGGGTTAGGTTTAAGGTTAGAGTTAGGTTTGAGGGTTAGAGGTAGAGTTGAGGGTTAGGTTTAAGGTTAGAGTTAGGGTTGAGGGTTAGGTTTAAGGTTAGAGTTAGGTTTGAGGGTTAGAGTTAGGGTTGAGGGTTAGGTTTAAGGTTAGAGTTAGGGTTGAGGGTTAGAGTTAGGGTTGAGTGTTAGAGGTAGGGTGGAGGGTTAGGTTTAAGGTTAGAGTTAGAGTTAGGTTTGAGGGTTAGAGGTAGAGTTGAGGGTTAGGTTTAAGGTCAGAGTTAGGGTTGAGGGTTAGGTTTAAGGTTAGAGTTAGGGTTGAGGGTTAGAGTTAGGGTTGAGGGTTAGAGGTAGGGTTGAGGGTTAGAGTTAGGGTTGAGTGTTAGAGTTAGGGTGGAGGGTTAGAGTTAGCGTTGAGGGTTAGAGTTAGGGTGGAGGGTTAGAGTTAGGGTGGAAGGTTAGAGTTAGGGTTGAGGGTTAGGTTTAAGGTTAGAGATAGGGTTGAGGGTTAGAGTTAGGGTGGAGGGTTAGAGTTAGGGTTGAGAGTTAGGTTTAAGGTTAGAGTTTGGTTTTAGGGTTAGAGGTAGAGTTGAGGGTTAGGTTTAAGGTTAGAGTTAGGGTTGAGGGTTAGGTTTAAGGTTAGAGTTAGGTTTGAGGGTTAGAGTTAGGGTTGAGGGTTAGAGTTAGGGTGGAGGGTTAGGTTTAAGGATAGCGTTAGGATTGAGGGTTAGAGGTAGAGTTGAGGGTTAGGTTTAAGGTTAGAGTTAGGCTTGAGGGTTAGGTTTAAGTTTAGAGTTAGGGTTGAGGGTTAGAGTTAGGGTGGAGGGTTAGAGTTAGGGTTGCGGGTTAGGTTTAAGGTTAGAGTTAGGGTTGAGGGTTAGAGGAAGGGTTGAGGGTTAGAGTTAGGGTGGAGGGTTAGAGTTAGGGTTGCGGGTTAGGTTTAATGTTAGAGTTAGGTTTGAGGGTTAGAGTTAGGGTTGAGTGTTAGAGGTAGGGTTGAGGGTTAGAGTTAGGGTTGAGGGTTAGGTTTAATGTTAGAGTTAGGGTTGAGGGTTAGAGTTAGAGTTGAGTGTTAGAGGTAGGGTTGAGGGTTAGGTTTAAGGTTAGAGTTAGGGCTGAGGGTTAGGTTTAAGGTTAGAGTTAGGTTTGAGGGTTAGAGTTAGGGTTGAGGGTTAGGTTTAAGGTTAGAGTTAGGTTTTAGGGTTAGAGGTAGAGTTGAGTGTTAGAGGTAGGGTTGAGGGTTAGAGTTAGAGTTGAGTGTTAGAGGTAGGGTTGAGGGTTAGGTTTAAGGTTAGAGTTAGGGCTGAGGGTTAGGTTTAAGGTTAGAGTTAGGTTTGAGGGTTAGAGTTAGGGTTGAGGGTTAGGTTTAAGGTTAGAGTTAGGGTTGAGGGTTAGAGTTAGGGTTGAGTGTTAGAGGTAGGGTTGAGGGTTGGGTTTAAGGTTAGAGTTAGGTTTGAGGGTTAGGTTTAAGGTTAGAGTTAGGTTTGAGGGTTAGAGTTAGGGTTGAGGTTTAGGTTTAAGTTTAGAGTTAGGGTTGAGGGTTAGAGTTAGGGTTGATTGTTAAAGGTAGGGTTGAGGGTTAGAGTTAGGGTTGAGGGTTAGGTTTAAGGTTAGAGTTAGGGTTGAGGGTTAGATTTAGGGTTGAGTGTTAGAGGTAGGGTTGAGGGTTAGGTTTAAGGTTAGAGTTAGGTTTGAGGGTTAGAGTTAGAGTTGAGGGTTAGGTTTAAGGTTAGAGTTAGGGTTCAGGGTTAGAGGTAGAGTTGAGGGTTAGGTTTAAGGTCAGAGTTGGGGTTGAGGTTTGAGGGTTAGGTTTAAGGTTAGAGTTAGGGTTGAGGGTTAGAGTTAGGGTTGAGTGTTAGAGGTAGGGTTGAGGGTTAGAGTTAGGGTGGAGGGTTAGAGTTAGCGTGGAGGGTTAGAGTTAGGGTGGAGGGTTAGAGTTAGGGTGGAAGGTTTGAGTTAGGGTTCAGGGTTAGGTTTAAGGTGAGAGTTAGGTTTGAGGGTTAGAGTTAGGGTTGAGGGTTAGGTTTAAGGTGAGAGTTAGGTTTGAGGGTTAGAGTTAAGGTTGAGGGTTAGGTTTAAGGTTAGAGTTAGGGTTGAGGGTTAGAGTTAGGGTTGAGGGTTAGGTTTAAGGTTAGAGTTAGGGTTGAGGGTTAGAGTTAGGGTTGAGGGTTAGAGTTAGGGTGGAGGGATAGAGTTAGGGTTGAGGGTTAGGTTTAAGGTTAGAGTTTGGTTTGAGGGTTAGAGGTAGAGTTGAGGGTTAGGTTTAAGGTTAGAGTTAGGGTTGAGGGTTAGGTTTAAGGTTAGAGTTAGGTTTGAGGGTTAGAGTTAGGGTTGAGGGTTAGGTTTAAGGTTAGAGTTAGGGTTGAGGGTTAGAGTTAGGGTGGAGGGTTAGAGTTAGGGTGGAAGGTTAGAGTTAGGGTTGAGGGTTAGGTTTGAGGGTTAGAGTTAGGGTTGAGGGTTAGGTTTAAGGTGAGAGTTAGGTTTGAGGGTTAGAGTTAAGGTTGAGGGTTAGAGTTAGGGTTGAGGGTTAGGTTTAAGGTTAGAGTTAGGGTTGAGGGTTAGAGATAGGGTTGAGGTGTAGAGTTCGGGTTGAGGGTTAGGGTTGAGGTTTGAGGGTTAATTTTGGGGGTTAGAGTTAGAGTTGAATGTTAGGGTTGAGGGTTAGGGTTGAGGTTTACGGTTGAGGGTTCGGGCTAGAGTTAAGCTTGAGGGTTTGATTTGAGGCTAGAGTTAGGGTTGAGTGCTAGAGTTAGGCTTGAGGGTTAGGGTTGAGGGTTAGGGTTGAGGGTTAGGTTTGAGGGTTAGAGTTGGGGTTGAGGCTAGTGGTAGGGTTGAGGGTTAGGGTTAGGATAGGGTTATGGTTGAGGGTCAGGAGTAAGGGTTAGAGTTGGAGGCTAGAGTTAGAGTTGAGGGTTAGGGTTCAGGGTTAGAGATATGATGAGACTAGAGTTAGGCTGATGGTTAGAAATGAGGGTTCGAGTTAGGTTTGAGGCTACAGTTAGCATTGCGAGTTAGAGTTGAGGTTTAGAGTTGAGGGTTAGCGCCAGAGTTAGGCTTGAGGGATAGAGTTGAGGCTAGAGTTAGGATTGAGTGCTAGAGTTAGAGTTGAGTCCTAGAGTCCTAGAGGATTGAGGGTTAGGATTAGGGTTGAGGGTAAGGAATGAGGGTTAGAGTTAGTGTTGAGGCAATAGTTAGTGTGGAGTTTAGGTTTGAGAGTTAGAGTTAGGGTTGAGAGATAGGTTTGAGTGCTAGATATAGGTTTGAGGGTTAGAGTTATGGTTGTAGGTTGAGGGTTAGGAATGAGGGTTAGAGATAGTTTTGAGGCTAAAGTTAGGGTTGAGGGTTAGGGTTGAGTGTTAGAGTTAGGGTTGAGGGTTAAGTTTACGATGAGTATTAGGATTAGGGTTGAGGCTTTGGTTTAGGATGAGTTTTAGGCGTGAGGCTAAAGTTAGGGTTAAGGGTTAGCTTTGAGGGTTAGGGTTAGGTTTAAGGCTAGATTTAGGGTTGGGTTTTAGAGTTAGAGTTGAGGCTAGAGTTAGGGTTGAGTGTTAGTGTTAGGGTTGAGTGTTAGGGCTAGTGTTAGGGTTATGGTTGAGACTAGAGTTAGAGTTAGGGTTAGGGTTGAGGGTTAGAGTTAGCGTTCAGGGTTAGGTTTGAGGGTTAGGTTTGAGGGTTAGAGTTGGGGTTGAGGCTAGTGGTAGGGTTGAGGGTTAGGGTTAGGATAGGGTTATGGTTGAGGGTTAGGAGTAAGGGTTAGAGTTGGAGGCTAGAGTTAGAGTTGAGGGTTAGGGTTCAGGGTTAGAGATATGATGAGACTAGAGTTAGGCTGATGGTTAGAAATGAGGGTTCGAGTTAGGTTTGAGGCTACAGTTAGCATTGAGAGTTAGAGTTGAGGTTTAGAGTTGAGGGTTAGCGCCAGAGTTAGGCTTGAGGGATAGAGTTGAGGCTAGAGTTAGGATTGAGTGCTAGAGTTAGAGTTGAGTCCTAGAGTCCTAGAGGATTGAGGGTTAGGATTAGGGTTGAGGGTAAGGAATGAGGGTTAGAGTTAGTGTTGAGGCAATAGTTAGTGTGGAGTTTAGGTTTGAGAGTTAGAGTTAGGGTTGAGAGATAGGTTTGAGTGCTAGATATAGGTTTGAGGGTTAGAGTTATGGTTGTAGGTTGAGGGTTAGGAATGAGGGTTAGAGATAGTTTTGAGGCTAAAGTTAGGGTTGAGGGTTAGGGTTGAGTGTTAGAGTTAGGGTTGAGGGTTAAGTTTACGATGAGTATTAGGATTAGGGTTGAGGCTTTGGTTTAGGATGAGTTTTAGGCGTGAGGCTAAAGTTAGGGTTAAGGGTTAGCTTTGAGGGTTAGGGTTAGGTTTAAGGCTAGATTTAGGGTTGGGTTTTAGAGTTAGAGTTGAGGCTAGAGTTAGGGTTGAGTGTTAGTGTTAGGGTTGAGTGTTAGGGCTAGTGTTAGGGTTATGGTTGAGACTAGAGTTAGAGTTAGGGTTAGGGTTGAGGGTTAGAGTTAGCGTTCAGGGTTAGGTTTGAGGGTTAGGTTTGAGGGTTAGAGTTGGGGTTGAGGCTAGTGGTAGGGTTGAGGGTTAGGGTTAGGATAGGGTTATGGTTGAGGGTTAGGAGTAAGGGTTAGAGTTGGAGGCTAGAGTTAGAGTTGAGGGTTAGGGTTCAGGGTTAGAGATATGATGAGACTAGAGTTAGGCTGATGGTTAGAAATGAGGGTTCGAGTTAGGTTTGAGGCTACAGTTAGCATTGAGAGTTAGAGTTGAGGTTTAGAGTTGAGGGTTAGCGCCAGAGTTAGGCTTGAGGGATAGAGTTGAGGCTAGAGTTAGGATTGAGTGCTAGAGTTAGAGTTGAGTCCTAGAGTCCTAGAGGATTGAGGGTTAGGATTAGGGTTGAGGGTAAGGAATGAGGGTTAGAGTTAGTGTTGAGGCAATAGTTAGTGTGGAGTTTAGGTTTGAGAGTTAGAGTTAGGGTTGAGAGATAGGTTTGAGTGCTAGATATAGGTTTGAGGGTTAGAGTTATGGTTGTAGGTTGAGGGTTAGGAATGAGGGTTAGAGATAGTTTTGAGGCTAAAGTTAGGGTTGAGGGTTAGGGTTGAGTGTTAGAGTTAGGGTTGAGGGTTAAGTTTACGATGAGTATTAGGATTAGGGTTGAGGCTTTGGTTTAGGATGAGTTTTAGGCGTGAGGCTAAAGTTAGGGTTAAGGGTTAGCTTTGAGGGTTAGGGTTAGGTTTAAGGCTAGATTTAGGGTTGGGTTTTAGAGTTAGAGTTGAGGCTAGAGTTAGGGTTGAGTGTTAGTGTTAGGGTTGAGTGTTAGGGCTAGTGTTAGGGTTATGGTTGAGACTAGAGTTAGAGTTAGGGTTAGGGTTGAGGGTTAGAGTTAGCGTTCAGGGTTAGGTTTGAGGGTTAGAGTTAGGGATGAGGCTAGAGTTGAAGGTTAGGGTTGAGGGTTAGAGTTAGGGTTGAGGCTAGAGTCATGGTTGAGGGTTAGGCTTGAGTGCTAGGGCTAGGGTTGAGTGTTACGGTTAGGGTTATGGCTGAGTGTTAGGGCTAGAGTTAGGGCTGGTTGTTAGGGCTAGGGTTAGGGTTAGGGCTAAGTTTTGGCTTAGTGTTGAGGCTAGACTTAGGGTTGAGTGTTAGGGTTTAACCAACATGTGGACATGAAGCTATGGTTACTGTTAGTGTTACTACTGTAAGTACTAATCTAGGGTTAGGGTGAAGATTAGGGATAGTGCTACTTGCCGGGTCAACCCTAACCCTAGCTTTATGTCCATGTCCCGGTTCAACCCTAACCCTAGCTTCATGTCCATGTCCCGGTTCAACCCTAACCCTAGTTTCATGTCCATGTCCCGGTTCAACCCTAACCCTAGCTTTATGTCCATGTCCCGGTTCAACCCTAACCCTAGTTTCATGTCCATGTCCCGGTTCAACCCTAACCCTAGCTTCATGTCCATGTCCCGGTTCAACCCTAACCCTAGTTTCATGTCCATGTCCCGGTTCAACCCTAACCCTAGCTTTATGTCCATGTCCCGGTTCAACCCTGACCCTAGCTTTATGTCCATGTCCCGGTTCAACCCTAACCCTAGCTTCATGTCCATGTCCCGGTTCAACCCTAACCCTAGCTTCATGTCCATGTCCCGGTTCAACCCTAACCCTAGCTTCATGTCCATGTCCCGGTTCAACCCTAACCCTAGCTTCATGTCCATGTCCCGGTTCAACCCTAACCCTAGCTTCATGTCCATGTCCCGGTTCAACCCTAACCCTTGCTTCATGTCCATGTCCCGGTTCAACGCTAACCCTAGTTTCATGTCCATGTCCCGGTTCAACCCTAACCCTAGCTTCATGTCCATGTCCCGGTTCAACCCTAACCCTAGCTTCATGTCCATGTCCCGGTTCAACCCTAACCCTAGCTTTATGTCCATGTCCCGGTTCAACCCTAACCCTAGCTTCATGTCCATGTCCCGGTTCAACCCTAACCCTAGCTTCATGTCCATGTCCCGGTTCAACCCTAACCCTAGCTTCATGTCCATGTCCCGGTTCAACCCTAACCCTAGCTTCATGTCCATGTCCCGGTTCAACCCTAACCCTAGCTTTATGTCCATGTCCCGGTTCAACCCTAACCCTAGTTTCATGTCCATGTCCCGGTTCAACCCTAACCCTAGCTTCATGTCCATGTCCCGGTTCAACCCTAACCCTAGTTTCATGTCCATGTCCCGGTTCAACCCTAACCCTAGCTTCATGTCCATGTCCCGGTTCAACCTAGCCATAGCCTCAACTAAAGGTTGACACAGGAGTGAAAATGTATTTCTGTCCCGTCTTGTCCTGTAAAATCTTTTTCGTACTGTCCCAATCCTGCAACAGTTCTATAAACCGACAACTTTTCTGTCCTGTCCTGATAAAAATCACTCCACTCCAGAAATACCTTCTCCTTTAGCTGCTTGTCTCTGCCTGCCCCCCTACCTGCACTCTGCTGCATGTGTGAGTTTCCATAGCAACGGCTCCGTTTTGGGCTGCTCTAGAGATGAGATGGGAGAGCGAACTGTTAGCTTGCTCTTAGATAGCTACTTTTCATTGCCCTGCCAGCAGATAAAGACTGAAATAGTGAAGACTGAAAAATATGTGCTACAGTTGGAAGGAGGGCCAGGGGAGAAAAACATTCAAAACAATATGTCCTATCAAAACTGCTTAAAACAAACAAAAATATGAATTATTCCTGTTCTACCCGTTCCTGTGGACTTTTTATCCTGTCCTGTCTTGTCCAGAACTTGACTATTCAATTTCACTCCCATTCCTGCAGGAACCCCGCAAGACCAACGGGAGTCCTGTTCCCGTGTCAACCTCAAGCCTTATCCTAACCCCAACCCTAACCCCAAACTCAACCATAACCCCAACCTTAACCCTAAGGTTAAGCAGCAGCTATGCAAAATAACCTGTGTGTAAAATAGACAATCCCGAGCATGCGCAGAAGCTTTGGTTATTTAGCTATTGGGAATAGGCATCAAAAGAATTCGGCAAGCAGCCAATCACCCAAAAAATATGTTTCATTACATTTACATTTACATTTAAGTCATTTAGCAGACGCTCTTATCCAGAGCGACTTACAAATTGGTGAATTCACCTTCTGACATCCAGTGGAACAGCCACTTTACAATAGTGCATCTAAATCATTTAAGGGGGGTTGAGAAGGATTACTTTATCCTATCCTAGGTATTCCTTGAAGAGGTGGGGTTTCAGGTGTCTCCGGAAGGTGGTGATTGACTCCGCTGTCCTGGCGTCGTGAGGGAGTTTGTTCCACCATTGGGGGGCCAGAGCAGCGAACAGTTTTGACTGGGCTGAGCGGGAACTGTACTTCCTCAGTGGTAGGGAGGCGAGCAGGCCAGAGGTGGATGAACGCAGTGCCCTTGTTTGGGTGTAGGGCCTGATCAGAGCCTGGAGGTACTGCGGTGCCGTTCCCCTCACAGCTCCGTAGGCAAGCACCATGGTCTTGTAGCGGATGCGAGCTTCAACTGGAAGCCAGTGGAGAGAGCGGAGGAGCGGGGTGACGTGAGAGAACTTGGGAAGGTTGAACACCAGACGGGCTGCGGCGTTCTGGATGACTTGTAGGGGTTTAATTTCACAGGCAGGGAGCCCAGCCAACAGCGAGTTGCAGTAATCCAGACGGGAGATGACAAGTGCCTGGATTAGGACCTGCGCCGCTTCCTGTGTGAGGCAGGGTCGTACTCTGCGGATGTTGTAGAGCATGAACCTACAGGAACGGGCCACCGCCTTGATGTTAGTTGAGAACGACAGGGTGTTGTCCAGGATCACGCCAAGGTTCTTAGCGCTCTGGGAGGAGGACACAATGGAGTTGTCAACCGTGATGGCGAGATCATGGAACGGGCAGTCCTTCCCCGGGAGGAAGAGCAGCTCCGTCTTGCCGAGGTTCAGCTTGAGGTGGTGATCCGTCATCCACACTGATATGTCTGCCAGACATGCAGAGATGCGATTCGCCACCTTGTCATCAGAAGGGGGAAAGGAGAAGATTAATTGTGTGTCGTCTGCATAGCAATGATAGGAGAGACCATGTGAGGTTATGACAGAGCCAAGTGACTTGGTGTATAGCGAGAATAGGAGAGGGCCTAGAACAGAGCCCTGGGGGACACCAGTGGTGAGAGCGCGTGGCGAGGAGACAGATTCTCGCCACGCCACCTGGTAGGAGCGACCTGTCAGGTAGGACGCAATCCAAGCGTGGGCCGCACCGGAGATGCCCAACTCGGAGAGGGTGGAGAGGAGGATCTGATGGTTCACAGTTTCGAAGGCAGCCGATAGGTCTAGAAGGATGAGAGCAGAGGAGAGAGAGTTAGCTTTAGCAGTGCGGAGCGCCTCCGTGATACAGAGAAGAGCAGTCTCAGTTGAATGACTAGTCTTGAAACCTGACTGATTTGGATCAAGAAGGTCATTCTGAAAGAGATAGCGGGAGAGCTGGCCAAGGATGGCACGTTCAAGAATTTTGGAGAGAAAAGAAAGAAGGGATACTGGTCTGTAGTTGTTGACATCGGAGGGATCGAGTGTAGGTTTTTTCAGAAGGGGTGCAACTCTCGCTATCTTGAAGACGGCAGGGACGTAGCCAGCGGTCAGGGATGAGTTGATGAGCGAGGTGAGGTAAGGGAGAAGGTCTCCGGAAATGGTCTGGAGAAGAGAGGAGGGGATAGGGTCAAGCGGGCAGGTTGTTGGGCGGCCGGCCGTCACAAGAAGCGAGATTTCATCTGGAGAGAGAGGGGAGAAAGAGGTCAGAGCACAGGGTAGGGCAGTGTGAGCAGAACCAGCGGTGTCGTTTGACTTAGCAAACGAGGATCGGATGTCGTCGACCTTCTTTTCAAAATGGTTGACGAAGTCATCTGCAGAGAGGGAGGAGGGGGAGGGGGAGGAGGATTCAGGAGGGAGGAGAAGGTGGCAAAGAGCTTCCTAGGGTTAGAGGCAGATGCTTGGAATTTAGAGTGGTAGAAAGTGGCTTTAGCAGCAGAGACAGAGGAGGAAAATGTAGAGAGGAGGGAGTGAAAGGATGCCAGGTCCGCAGGGAGGCGAGTTTTCCTCCATTTCCGCTCGGCTGCCCGGAGCACTGTTCTGTGAGCTCGCAATGAGTCGTCGAGCCACGGAGCGGGAGGGGAGGACCGAGCCGGCCTGGAGGATAGGGGACATAGAGAGTCAAAGGATGCAGAAAGGGAAGAGAGGAGGGTTGAGGAGGCAGAATCAGGAGAAAGGTTGGAGAAGGTATGAGCAGAGGGAAGAGATGATAGGATGGAAGAGGAGAGAGTAGCGGGGGAGAGAGAGCGAAGGTTGGGACGGCGCGATACCATCCGAGTAGGGGCAGTGTGGGAAGTGTTGGATGAGAGCGAGAGGGAAAAGGATAAAAGATAGTGGTCGGAGACTTGGAGGGGAGTTGCAATGAGGTTAGTGGAAGAACAGCATCTAGTAAAGATGAGGTCGAGCGTATTGCCTGCCTTGTGAGTAGGGGGGGGAAGGTGAGAGGGTGAGGTCAAAAGAGGAGAGGAGTGGAAAGAAGGAGGCAGAGAGGAATGAGTCAAATGTAGACGTGGGGAGGTTAAAGTCGCCCAGGACTGTGAGAGGTGAGCCGTCCTCAGGAAAGGAGCTTATCAAGGCATCAAGCTCATTGATGAACTCTCCGAGGGAACCTGGAGGGCGATAAATGATAAGGATGTTAAGCTTGAAAGGGCTGGTAACTGTGACAGCATGGAATTCAAAGGAGGCGATAGACAGATGGGTAAGGGGAGAAAGAGAGAATGACCACTTGGGAGAGATGAGGATCCCGGTGCCACCACCCCGCTGACCAGAAGCTCTCGGGGTGTGCGAGAACACGTGGGCGGACGAAGAGAGAGCAGTAGGAGTAGCTGTGTTATCTGTGGTGATCCATGTTTCCGTCAGTGCCAAGAAGTCGAGGGACTGGAGGAGGCATAGGCTGAGATGAACTCTGCCTTGTTGGCCGCAGATCGGCATTTCCAGAGGCTACCGGAGACCTGGAACTCCACGTGGGTCGTGCGCGCTGGGACCACCAGATTAGGGTGGCCGCGGCCACGCGGTGTGGAGCGTTTGTATGGTCTGTGCAGAGAGGAGAGAACAGGGATAGATAGACACATAGTTGACAGGCTACAGAAGAGGCTACGCTAATGCAAAGGAGATTGGAATGACAAGTGGACTACACGTCTCGAATGTTCAGAAAGTTAAGCTTACGTAGCAAGAATCTTATTGACTAAAATGATTGAAATGATACAGTACTGCTGGAGTAGGCTAGCTGGCAGTGGCTGCGTTGTTGACTTTGTAGGCTGTTTCCCTGATACAATTATATATTTTTACATAACAAAAAATATTTTACGTTTACACAATTCAAAAATATGTTTACCTTACATTTTTTTTTTACCCATATTAAAAATAGAAGTTTAACTAATCAAATTAATTATTTACCATTTATTGGGGTAGGAAGTAAGCACATGACACCAGGATACCATGAAGTCCAACAGTGGTACTGTTTCTAACAGCATCGACTATTGACGTTGACATATCACACTAATGACTCACCCAAGGGCTGTTACCCACCCAGAAAAATGAAGACCTGTGTTCACCTGCAATGTGATGCTTGTCTTTCCTGTTCCCCAACACGATGGTCCTGAGGCAATGCAGATGATCTTAACACAATAAATGATCTGTGAGTGGTTTGCTAAGAGTGTGTTGGTAATTGTCTGATGTGTCATATTGAAATGGATATGGGAGATATTCACAAGCCCAGGATACAATGCATTAATTACAGTTGACACTAAGTAACAGTGAATAGAGCTTTGCGTGCTGAGCCCCCCAGTGAAAAATGAG
Organism: Oncorhynchus masou masou; assembly: GCF_036934945.1. NCBI lineage: Eukaryota > Metazoa > Chordata > Actinopteri > Salmoniformes > Salmonidae > Oncorhynchus > Oncorhynchus masou. The sequence continues at coordinate 77,163,868 of NC_088220.1, read as the reverse complement.
ATGACAAAGAAGGTAATTTCCTCTTTCTGTCAAGCTGGTGTGTAATTGTGTGTGGTACAGATAGAAGGTGAATGGGCAGGGGAGGGTCTACCGTAGCCCTCTCCCTCTATGCTCACTTTGACAGACTTTAATTCAGCCTAATTATACAGATGGATTGAAATATACAGAAAGACAAGAAATCACTCCAATTAAGCCAACTTGATTAAAAGTTGGAGACCACTCCATGGACGCTGGGACGGAACTGGGAGGAGTCCTCTTTTACAGATAGGAACAGGACCATTACAACACGGCCGACTGCATTACACAAGAAAACCACAATGATATGGTACTAGTGAGGGAGACGGTTGAGGCTCTCTATGGCCTCAGACCTGAGACAGGAGGTTGAGTCTCTCTATGGCCTCAGACCTGAGACAGGAGGTTGAGTCTCTCTATGGCCTCAGACCTGAGACAGGAGGTTGAGTCTCTCTATGGCCTCAGAGTTGAGACAGGAGGTTGAGTCTCTCTATGGCCTCAGACCTGAGACAGGAGGTTGAGTCTCTCTATGGCCTCAGACCTGAGACAGGAGGTTGAGTCTCTCTATGGCCTCAGAGTTGAGACAGGAGGTTGAGTCTCTCTATGGCCTCAGAGTTGAGACTGGAGGTTGAGTCTCTCTATGGCCTCAGAGTTGAGACAGGAGGTTGAGTCTCTCTATGGCCTCAGACCTGAGACAGGAGGTTGAGTCTCTCTATGGCCTCAGAGTTGAGACAGGAGGTTGAGTCTCTCTATGGCCTCAGACCTGAGACAGGAGGTTGAGTCTCTCTATGGCCTCAGACCTGAGACAGGAGGTTGAGACTCTCTATGGCCTCAGACCTGAGACAGGAGGTTGAGTCTCTCTATGGACTCAGAGTTGAGACAATGAGGTTTAGTCTCTCTATGGCCTCAGACCTGAGACAGGAGGTTGAGTCTCTCTATGGCCTCAGACCTGAGACAGGAGGTTGAGTCTCTCTATGGCCTCAGAGTTGAGACAGGAGGTTGAGTCTCTCTATGGCCTCAGACCTGAGACAGGAGGTTGAGTCTCTCTATTTCCTCAGACCTGAGACAGGAGGTTGAGTCTCTCTATGGCCTCAGAGTTGAGACAATGAGGTTTAGTCTCTCTATGGCCTCAGACCTGAGACAGGAGGTTGAGTCTCTGTATGGCCTCAGACCTGAGACAGGAGGTTGAGTCTCTCTATGGCCTCAGACCTGAGACAGGAGGTTGAGTCTCTATGGCCTCAGAGTTGAGACAGGAGGTTGAGTCTCTCTATGGCCTCAGACCTGAGACAGGAGGTTGAGTCTCTCTATGGCCTCAGACCTGAGACAGGAGGTTGAGTCTCTCTATGGCATCAGAGTTGAGACAGGAGGTTGAGTCTCTCTATGGCCTCAGACCTGAGACAGGAGGTTGAGTCTCTCTATGGCCTCAGAGTTGAGACAGGAGGTTGAGTCTCTCTATGGCCTCAGACCTGAGACAGGAGGTTGAGTCTCTCTATGGCCTCAGACCTGAGACAGGAGGTTGAGTCTCTCTATGGCATCAGAGTTGAGACAGGAGGTTGAGTCTCTCTATGGCCTCAGACCTGAGACAGGAGGTTGAGTCTCTCTATGGCCTCAGACCTGAGACAGGAGGTTGAGTCTCTCTATGGCCTCAGAGTTGAGACAGAGGAGAAACCAGACTGTTGGTGCTGGAAGACATATCACTTTTCTTCCACAACAGAGTCCTTGTGGCTCCAATCTCACAGCCCACTAATGAAGATAGATCAATGCTATACTGACATTGACACAAGAGGCATGCAAACCCATCTCCTCTATTGTCTCAGTGCCATGGTCTGTTACGCACATTTTGGCCAAAGGCCGGGATTCAGTCCAAGACACATTGTTATTTACCTGTATTTAATCAGGGAATCACCATTGAGACCTGTGTCTCTTTTACAAGGGAGCCCTGCATATACAATTTATGAAATACATCAAAATCTAATCAAATATAAAACAAATCAGCTACAGCACAACACATATTGCACAGACACACATTCATATTCACAATATACACAAAACACAGTCAACTAAAACAAAGACATTGTTCAATATAAGAATCCTCTGTCTGCTGCCTGAACTGCTCCTAGGGACACAAACTCATCTATTCTAAATGTATTGTTGAGGTCAACTAAAGGCTGACTTATCTAACTCTGTAGACACAAAAGGAGTCTCAAGAGTTAACCAACCCTGTGAACAGGTTTGATAATTAGTCATTTTAAATCTTAACAGTGAAGTTAGGTGTGTCGGAAGCTTGTGGAGCAGGGCTTTGTAAACCATAAGAGCGTAATGATGTGACCGACGTGACTTCAAAGAGGTCCAGCCAACCTTTTGGTAAAGAATACAGTGATAAATAATGAAACTGTCGCCTGTCATAAAACGAAGGGCGCTAGAAAAACATCATCCATGGGGTTTAGCCTCTTACACTTATGGTGGCGCTATTTCATTTTTGGAAGAAAAACGTTCCCGTTTTAAACAAGATATTTTGTCACAAAAAGATGCTCGACTATGCATATAATTGCTACTGTTCGAAAGAAAACACTCTGACGTGTCCAGAAATACAAATATCTTCTCTGTGCGTGCCCTTTAACGTGAGCTTCAGGCAAAACCAAGATGACTTGGCATCCAGGAAATGACAAGGATTTTTGAGGCTCTGTCTTTCATGATCTCCTTATATGGCTGTGAACGCAAGAGGAATGAGTCTGCCCTTTCTGTCGTTTCCCCAAAGTGTCTGCAGCATTGTGACGTATTTGTAGGCAGATCGTTGGAAGATTGACCATAAGAGACCACATTTACCACGTGTCCGCCCGGTGTCCTGCGCCGAAATTGATGCGCAAAAGTCACCTGCCAGTATTTTTCCATGGGGCACAGAGAGAGAAGCAAGCTTCCATGAACTGCATGTCAATGAAGAGATATGTGAAAAAACACCTTGAGGATTGATTCCAAACAACGTTTGCCATGTTTCGGTCGATATTATGTAGTTAATCCGGAAAAAGTTTCACGTTGTAGGTGACTGCATTTTCGGTTCGTTTCGGTAGCCAGGCGTAATGTAGAAAACGGAACGATTTCTCCTACACACAGACGCTTTCAGGAAACACTGCGCATTTGGTATGTGGCTGGGAGTCTCCTCATTGAAAACATCAGAAGCTCTTCAAAGGTAAATGATTTTATTTATTTGGTTATCTGGCTTTTGTGAAAATGTTGCGTGCTACATGCTACACAAAATGCTATGCTAGCTTTGCATACTCTTACACAAATTAGTCAATTTCTATGGTTCAAAAGCATATTTTGAAAATCTGAGATGACAGTGTTGTTAAGAAAAGGCTAAGCTTGAGAGCAAACGCATTATTTTAATTTTATTTGCGATTTTCAGAAATCGTTAACGTTGCGTTATGCTAATGAGCCTGAGGCTTAGTCACAATCCCGGATCCGGGATGGGGAGTTTCAAGAGGTTAAGAGTAGAGGCAGCTGCACTTTGATAAATAGTATCACCAAAATCAAGACCAAGTAAAAGGTTTGACTGCACAATTATAGAGCAATGTACAGAAGACAATGTGCATTTTAGAGGCATTTTTCCAGACGTTCGCAGAGTTTACATTCAAAGCACATTGCCAGACAATACGACCTCACTAATGCTCTTGTGGCTGAATGGAAGTAAGTCCCCACAGCAATGTTCCAAAATCTAGTGGAAAGCCTTCCCATCAGAGTGGAGGCTGTTAAAGCAGCAAGGGGGACCAACTCCAAGATTTTGTAATGAGAGAGAGAGAGAGAGAGAGAGAGAGAGAGAGAGAGAGAGAGAGAGAGAGAGAGAGGGAGAGAGAGAGAGAGAGGGAGAGAGAGAGAGAGAGAGAGAGAGAGAGAGAGAGAGAGAGAGAGAGAGAGGCGCAGAATGAAAAGGGCAAAGCATTTGTCACCCTCTTCTGCAGGGACATGAGGGGACAAAACATATCATTAATCTCTTGACATTTCAATATTGTATTAACCTTTCTAGTGGAAATACTGGCCCTCATTGGTGTTTTTCGATATAAGGTCTGGACATTGTCTGAAATACACTGCAGTCTGTTAGATCATATCCTTTAGTCATTGATAATAGGCTATTGTACTGCCCTAAGCAATTATACACATGTTCCGCATCACCTTAGGTTACCATACAGACAGACATCAGACAGAAAAATGAGAGAGAGAATAGCAATGCTACTCTGAAGTAGTTCAGAATGATTAATTTATGATGAATTAATAACTAGTGAAAGAAGTATGTGAAGAAAAAGCAGTGGGGAAAAGCTGTGAGCCATTTTACATGCAGAGACAACATCTCCAAGGCCAAACAAAGCGTGCAGTGGCTGTGTCTATTCTCCCTGTCAGTCACCAACCTGTCAGAGAGACAAGAGAGATATTTGCACATTGTTACAACACTGTGTATAGCCATTTTATTATCTATTTCACTTGCTATGGCAATGTAAGCACATGTTTCCCATGCCATTAATGCCCCTCGAATTGAATTGAGAGAGAGAGAGAGAGAGAGAGAGAGAGAGAGAGAGAGAGAGAGAGAGAGAGAGAGAGAGAGAGAGAGAGAGAGAGAGAGAAGACGGGGAGATAGAGAGGGGGTGAGCTCGTGGGCTCCTGAGTTCTTCTGCAAAAAATATAGAGTTATAGTTGGATAAATGTAGGTCAACTATAATTTCACAAGGACTTATACAGGATACTAACCTCAACATTAAAACCTTCAATCCAAATCAGAATTCTAGGCCTAAAACTTGATTTTGGACAAAATTACCTGAATGGACTATTACTACCAAGAACTATCATTAAAAACCTCAAACAAAATAAAACCTGCAGAAGAAACAAAGCAGAACCTGGAAAAACCATCCAACACAAACTGAGTAATATTCAGTCTGAAGCTACTTCTGAAGCCAAAAAGTAAAATACAATAATTGTAAACTAATCTACCAAACTGGAGACAGTATTTGCTGACTGCTACAAAGAGGGATAACTTAATTTTCCACACAGACCATCCCCTATCAGGGAACAGTGCTAAAAGAGCACATTACCCCTATGTCAAGAGAGAGAGGGTATTGGCCCAGAATACTAGACATTGAGGAAATTGAAACAACATCTGTCAACGTGTACAAGTCTGGGTCAGTAATGGTGCAGGGCATCCTCATGCAGTTCCAGCAGGACTTTTACAGCATCAAAGAGAGAGAACAAGCAGGAAAAGCTCTCTCCCTGTGACGATTCCCCCATCCTGAGTGAGTCTGATCCCACCTCTTCAAACTGTCCTGCAGTTAACAATCATACAATGTGATTTTCTGGATTTTTGTTTTAGATTCCGTCTTTCACAGTTGAAGTGTACCTATGATAAAAATGACAGACCTCTACATGCTTTGTAAGTAGGAAAACCTGAAGAATCAGCAGTGTAGCAAATACTTGTTCTCCCCACTGTATATGATCAAATAAAATCTTAGAATCAACTATTAAAGACTAACAAAACCCACAGGAGTGTACCGTTACATTGACTGAACTACAGGACAAAATACAAACCCTCCAACCCAAAAAGGCCTTTGGGGTTGATGGTATCCTAAATGAATTGATAAAATAAACCGACCACAAATTCTAATTGGTTATACTTAAACTCTTTAACCTCATCCTCAGCTCTGGCATCTTCCCCAATATTTGGAACCAAGGACGGATCACCCCAATCCACAAAAGTGGAGACACATTTGACCCCAATAACTACCGGAGGATATGCATCAGCAGCAACCTTGGGAAAATCCTCGACATTATCATTAGCAGCAGACTCGTACATTTCCTCAGTGAAAACAATGTACTGAGCAAATGTCAAATTGGCTTTTTACCAAATTACTGTATGACAGACCACATATTCACCCTGCACACCCTAATTGACAAACAAACAAACCAAAACAAAGGCAAAGTCTTCTCACGCTTTGTTGATTTCAAAAAACTATTTTGACTCAATTTGGCATGAGGGTCTGCTATACAGATTGATGGAAAGTGGTGTTGGGGTAAAAACGTATGATATTATAAAATCCTTGTACACAAACAACAAGTGTGAAGTTAAAACTGGCAAAAGACACACATTTCTTTCCACAGGGCCGTGGGGTGAAACAGGGATGCAGCTTAAGCTCCACCCTATCCAACATATATATCAACGAATTGGCGAGGGCGCTAGAACAGTCTGCTGTACCCTGATAGTAAATCTCAATAAGACAAAAATAATGGTGTTCCAAAAAAAGTCCAGTTGCCAGGACCACAAATACAAATTCCATCTATACACTGCTGCCCTAGAGCACACAAAAAACTATACATACCTCAGCCTAAACATCAGCACCACAGGTAACTTTCATAAAGCTGTAAGCGATCTGAGAGACAAGGCAAGAAGGGCCTTCTATGCCATCAAAAGGAACATATAATTCAACATACCAAATAGGATCTGGCTAAAAATAATTGAATCATTTACAGAATGTGGTTGTGAGGTCTGGGGTCCACTCACAAACCAATAATTCACAAAATGGGACAAACACCAAATTGATACTTGAGAATTCTGCAAAAAGATCCCCTGTATGCAGAGCAGAAGTAGGCCGATAACCGCTAATTATCAAAATCCAGAAAAGAGCTGTGAAATTATTCAACCACCTAAAAGGAATCGATTCCCAAACCTTCCATAACAAAGCCATCACCTATAGAGAAATTCAACTTTTTTACACCTGCCTGTCCTGACCTTGAACCTCCCCACCTGACCACTCTGCTTGACCCTGACCCTGAGCCTGCCTGTTGTCTTGTACCTTTGCCCCTGTTGCTGTAATAAACTGTTGCTTTGACCCGGTCTGCATCTGGGTCTTACCTTACCTCCTGTCAAACGTATGACCTTATTAGAGACACACATTTCTCTCAGATTACACAGACCCACATCGAATTTGAAAAAAATGTAATTTTGATAAACTCCCATATCTATTGGGTGAATTGATACTGCCATAAGAAAACGCCATTGTAAATACAACCCATACAGTCATTTTCCCTCATTTGCACATCATTAAACACTGTATATAGACATAATATGACATTAGAAATGATTTTGGAAATTTTGTGAGCATAATGTTTACTGTCCATTTTTTATTACATATTTCACTTTTGTTTATTATCTATTTCACTGGCTTTGGCAATGTAAACCCATGTTTGCCGTGCCAATATATCCCCTTACCTTGAAAATGAGAGAGACAGTGGGGGAGGGGCTGGCACATTGGAGGTGATATGTGGGGAGGAGTAGAGGCAGGGGAAGAGTAGTACCCCCACCTCTCTAAATCCTTTAACACCTCTGCTGCCCACTCACCCCTGCCTTCACCTCCCATCCATCAGTGCCTGACATTCACATCCCCACCGTCTCTCCCAGGTCGTCTGACTGAGGAAACACTAACTGAGACCTATTATGTAGCCACACAGCACTCAGCATTAAGACCTACCAGACCTTCTGTCATCATTGTGCTACATCTCCCTGATTGCTTGTGTCAAGGTCTCGCTAGGCACGTTTGACAATGTTGTTACAAAAACAGAGCATTTTCAATAGCTTGATTGTATGTTTGCTTTGGACATTCCTAACCCGGAAGAATCGTACGGGTTCAATGGTTACTTTAATTCTAGCACTACGACGATACCTACCTACCAGCTGTATGTACAGTGATTAAAGTTAAATGATGTATTGACATTCATTTATTTAGTTATTCAGAGAGGAACCGTCTCTACTTGCTGATTCATCCCTATTCTAAAATAACTTTTAGAACAATTTTTATTCTGTTGCCAAAGCTACAGGGAGAGTTAAGAAAAGTTTGAGTCCACAAAAAGATGATGTAGCGGTTGTCAATCCATTGAAGTGTAGGTCGGTACATCCAGATCTTGGCAGTAGACTGTTGGTGCAGTTAGTCTGACTAATCACTTCATATGATGTCCGGTTGGTAAAAGAGAGGCAGTTTATAACATGAATATTGATGGAAGGTGTACCCATGACTCACTGGGACTTTAATAGTAAGGGTGACGTCAGCCTACAGATGCAGCGAGACAGCAGAGAAAGAGCTGAGAGAGAGAAGATTCTTTGGGCTGAGGACGGGCCAGGGAGGCTATATAACTCTGGGTTAATTGTGCGGACCCCGTGGGCACTAAATAAGGATGGTTAGAATGACTGGCTAAGTGACAAATGGATGTACAAATTACTGAGATTACTTCAGTTATTAAAAAAACTGTGAGCTGGCCCTCTTCCAGAATCACCCTCTCAGTTATATGAAGGAAACTGCCAACTGATGGCTATCTTTTACAATTACTCAAACTACTTTCAAAAGTTAAGTTTAAATATTCTTCAGTGTGTAAATCCATAAGAACATCGATGAGGAGACAGGTGTGTGAAGGCAAACCCATTTCTATGAGCTCTGATTGATTAGCTTGCGATGCAGCCACTGAGACTGGGGCGTGCCCTCCAGCTGCATGGTGAAAGGTTGTGTATGAATACTGCTAAAAGCTGTCTAAACAGTGTGCACATGTGATGGATCCCTCCCTGGCCTGGTGGTGGAGGGTGGAAGGAAGACTGGAGGAAGAGTTGTCAGACAGCATACAGCTGTTCAGATAATTACCTAGCAGGTTGGGAACGAGGTTAATGAAGCAGTTCGTAAACGAAAAACAGAAAGATCTCCTGAATTTAAACAAAGGAAATTACTTTCCCATTAGTGAAATTAGTTGGTGAGCGACAGGTCTCAAATATGTCCTAGTAAAATATTTTGGGGAAATGTGTAAACAAAAAGTTTTACTTTTAAAAGTTTAAAAGGTAGCTAAATATTAAAAAGTACCACAAGAGGAAGATCATCATTTCATGGGATGTGTGCATCTTCTTGTATTCTGACAAGAGTCCATCATAGAGAGAGCTGGGTCCTGGGCCCAGTTTTTCAAAAATGATCTACCTGGATTTTGGATAGGATAGGATTACATGCATAGAAATAAAACAAATAGAATGGACAAATCATTGTCTTGAATGGTTCTTTTAATTCTACTCCTTTTGAAAGACTGGGTCCTGAATACCAATCCTGATCCCTCTCCACCAGCAGACAGATAGGCTCTATATACTATCTCCTGGTTAACAAACATCTCCTCACAATTCAGTTGGAACTAGCTCATCTGATTCACCTATTCAAAGCAGTTGAATCAGGTGAGCTAGCTGTGGAATCGTTCAAATACATGGAATGTCTGGGGGTCCCAGGTTTGAAAACCCCTGTACGAACTCATAATGCCCAAGCAGGATGTATGAATGCTCTGGCCAGGCCTGCCTCATCTCTTAACCTTCTGCATATTCAAGTCCTTATGGGGAGTCTGGTCTGCAGTGTAACCCGGCCCAGTCAGCCTGTACGTGTATCTATCTGTCTAATGGGCTCCCAAGTGGCACAGCAACCTAAGTCACTGCATCTCAGTGCTAGAGGTGTCACTGCAGATCCTGGTTTGATCCGGGGCTGTATCATACCGGCTAGGATCGGGAGTCCCATAGGGCAGCGCACAATTGGCCCAGCGTCGTCCGGGTTAGGGGAGGGTTTGGCCCAGCGTTGTCCGGGTTAGGGGAGGGTTTGGCCGGGGTAGGCCGTCACTGTAAACTAAGAATGTGTTCTTACCTGACTTGCCTATTTAAATAAAGGTTCAATAAAATGTCAGTAATCACCTGCATCTCATTGAGAGGTGTGGACACACCCCTCCCTCCTTCCCTCTGCTCTTTAGAATGACGGATGATGGCATAAGGGATGCTCTCCCCCGCTCAAAATGTGTTCTCGTATAGAAAGGTGCTTATTAGGGAACACCTGGGGGAATGGTTAGGGAGTGGCCGGCTCAGAGCACAGACTAAAAGGGAGGAGGAGGAGGAGGAAGAGGGGAAATATATTGGAGACAACCACAATACTACAGTACCTTACTGACTTTAAATGTTCATATTGTCGTTAAATAATATAGTTTAAAAACAGTAATATTTTTGGGGACATGTTGAATACATATTGGCCTAGAATAATTCCATTAAGCCCACTGAGCAGTGCATTTAGAATAGACAGCAGACTCCTGCTTTGGATTGATTTTGTGCTGTTTAATTATTTATATGGTTATGTACATACTATTAATTGTGCACATCTTACCATTGTATTAAGATCTGTACATTTAACTGTCAGTGTAACAACGTTCTTCTGTTGAAGGAGGAGCGGACCAAAATGCAGCGTGGTGGTTACTCATATTTATTGTTGAAAAATGACTAGACGTGAAAATACTGAAATGTACAAAAAAACAACAGATGGAAACGTGAAAAAACTATACAGCCTATCTAGTGAAACTAAACACAGAGACAGGAACAATCACCCACGAAACACTCAAAGAATATGGCTGCCTAAATATGGTCCCAATCAGAGACAACGATAATCACCTGACTCTGATTGAGAACCGCCTCAGGCAGCCAAAGACGACGCTAGACACCCCACAAAACCCCAAGACAAAAACACACCACAATAACCCATGTCACACCCTGGCCTTACCAAATAAATGAAGATAAACATAATAAATTTTGACCAGGGCGTGACAGAACCCCCCTAAGGTGTGGACCCCCGGACGCACATCAAAACAATAGGGAGGGTCCGGGTGGGCGTCTGTCCATGGTGGCGGCTCCCCCTCCTCGCGTCCTAGGATAGTCCACCCTCGCCGCCGACCATGGCCTAGTAGTCCTCACCCAGAACCCCACTGGACTGAGGGGCAGCTCGGAACTGAGGGGCAGCTCGGGACTGAGGGGCAGCTCGGGACTGAGGGGCAGCTCGGGACAGAGACAGCTCGGGACTGAGAGGCAGCTCGGGACTGAGGGGCAGCTCGGGACTGAGGGGAAGCTCGGGACTGAGGGGAAGCTCGGCACTGAGAGGAAGCTCGGGACTGAGAGGAAGCCCAGCACTGAGAGGAAGCCCAGCACTGAGAGGAAGCTCAGCCAGGTAGTTGGATCCGGCAGATCCTGGCTGGCTGGTGGTTCTAGCAGATCCTGGCTGACTGGCGGATCTGGAAGAGTCTGGTTGACAGGCGGATCTGGAAGAGTCTGGCTGACTGGCAGATCTGGAAGAGTCTGGCTGACTGGCAGATCTGGAAGAGTCTGGCTGACTGGCGGATCTGGAAGAGTCTGGCTGACTGGCTGATCTGGAAGAGTCTGGCTGACTGGCAGATCTGGAAGAGTCTGGCTGACTGGCAGATCTGGAAGAGTCTGGCTGACTGGCGGATCTGGAACAGTCTGGCTGACTGGCTGATCTGGAAGAGTCTGGCTGACTGGCGGATCTGAAAGAGTCTGGCTGACTGGCGGATCTGGAAGAGTCTGGCTGACTGGCGGATCTGGAAGAGTCTGGCTGACTCATCTGGAAGAGTCGGGACTCTGATTGGTTCCCAATCAGAGACAACGATAATCACCTGACTCTGATTGAGAACCGCCTCAGGCAGCCATAGACGACGCTAGACACCCCACAAAACCCCAAGAAAAAAACACACCACAATAACCCATGTCACACCATGGCCTGACCAAATAAATGAAGATAAACATAATGCATTTTGACCAGGGCGTGACAGTCAGTCTGTTGGCGATAGCTGTAGAATCCACATCTCTCTCTGATCGGCTTCTATTAGGAGTTTCAGAGGCCTCCCCAGCAGAGGTGTGCAGTACTGATTATTCGCTTATGAAAACACAACTTCCATCCAATTCTGCCTAGCCCAGAAGGGAGCATGATAACGGGACATGAGTCCTTATCAATTCAGTGAATGTTTTTCAAATTACCCCAGACAGAGAAAGCGGTCCTCACAGGAGTCCCAACGGTGAGGTTATGGCCACTGTGCGATCAGAGAGAAGCTAGGTTTAGGTTCAATAAACTGGATCAAATGCATTTCCCTCTCCAATTAGGCTAAACCACTATCCAGAGTCACACTATGGAGACACTGGCATCTTTCATCTTCATGGACACTTTGTTTAGCTAAGTCAGCAGCTAAAGCAAGTGATGGGGAGATGAGACCAGTCAGCTTCAATGGGATGCTACTACTGTCTGTAGGCACTTAACCTCATAAAAGCACTTTGGCCCCATACGCCTAATTGAAAACAACCTAAGCTTGTCAATAAGCTTCGCTATGGCTCAATATAGGTTTATTGCATGTCATAAGAAAAGAGATATCGTGAATAATGGAATGTAATCATGGAATTGGCATGGTATGTCTTATATGTTATATTAATATGTTGTAAAATTATTATCTTGTTTTGTTCTATGTTTTTGATAGTTTCACATTCACATTAGCATATTGCCTTGGTGTGGTTCTGATCCTACAGTATATTGTGGGTCAGGGTTGGGTTCTGATCCTACAATATATTGTGGGTCAGGGTGGTGTTCTGATCCTACAGTATATTGTGGGTCAGGGTGGTGTTCTGATCCTACAGTGTATTGAGGGTCAGGGTGGTGCTCTGATCCTACAGTATATTGTGGGCAGGGTGGTGTTCTGATCCTACAGTATATTGTGGGTCAGGGTGTTGCTCTGATCCTACAGTATATTGTGGGTCAGGGTGGTGTTCTGATCCTACAGTATATTGTGGTCAGGGTGGTCTTCTGATCCTACAGTGTATTGAGGGTCAGGGTGGTGCTCTGATCCTACAGTATATTGTGGTCAGGGTGGTGTTCTGATCCTACAGTGTATTGAGGGTCAGGGTGGTGCTCTGATCCTACAGTATATTGTGGGCAGGGTAGTGTTCTAATCCTACAGTATATTGTGGTCAGGGTGGTCTTCTGATCCTACAGTGTATTGAGGGTCAGGGTGGTGCTCTGATCCTACAGTATATTGTGGTCAGGGTGGTGTTCTGATCCTACAGTATATTGTGGTCAGGGTGGTCTTCTGATCCTACAGGTTATTGAGGGTCAGGGTGGTGCTCTGATCCTACAGTATATTGTGGGCAGGGTGGTGCTCTGATCCTACAGTGTATTGAGGGTCAGGGTGGTGCTCTGATCCTACAGTGTATTGAGGGTCAGGGTGGTGCTCTGATCCTACAGTGTTTGTAGCCTTTGAGGCAAGTGAAGTTGTTAAACCAAGGCCTCATACCTTTTATAGGGTTAATGAATTGTGTTATGATAAACTGTAAAGTCTCCTCTTTAGGAGCCCTCTGTGTGTGTATTAATTAACACCTGTTTTGAGTGTTGTGCCCTTCAGACACTATCAGAAGGTGGAAACCTCCTATGCTCATACTCCTCCTGTCTGGGCCCCACCTGGCTATCTGCGGTTCTGAGAATACGACTGGTTTTCTGAAAACACAAGGCGGACGCAGACCTGATGAAAACAGCCACCTGACAGAAGATGCTTAGACTCGTTCACCTTGTTAAGACCCTATACTTGTGATGAAAGGTAAAGTTTCGGTCAAACCCACTTCTGAGCTTTTAATTGCTGACAAGATGGTTGCTGCTGTCAGGGGAAGTTAGATTTATTAAAATGTTGTTGCCAGGGAAACTCACGCAAGGGGGACTGGGGAGGCTATATGAGTTACAGGATATCTTAGACATTTTACAGAACCTGGGGAGAGCTACCATATACCGTATTCTGTACCAACTTTCTGCTTACAATTGTATTACTAAATAATCATTTTAATACTTAAACAAAGATTATGTTTCATTTCTATTACTAATGTATGTTTGATAATTATATAGACCTGATTATCTGTTGAAGAAATTGACCAACACAAGGAAGACTCGAGTGGATTTCAATTGCTTTTTCATTATACCTATGATGAAAATGTCAATACAAGTAGTGTCATCTGTCAGAATATTATTTTCCTATTAATTTGATGAATAGTGTTGCATGCTATGGTTCCTCTCTAGGTTTCTTCCTGGGTTTTGGGCCTTTCTATGGAGTTTTTCCGAGCCGACGTGCTTCAACACCTGCATTGCTTGCTGTTTGGGGTTTTAGGCTGGGTTTCTGTACAGCACTTTGAGATATCAGCTGATGTAAGAAGGGCTATATAAATACATTTGAGTTGATTTAGGAGTAGCAGACCCAGGCGTCACACATACTTCCAATATCAACCAAAATGCCTGAGCTCTGATCTTCAAATGTAGCCAGGAGAGCTTCAGCGAGAGAGAGGCCCCAGGGGACACCCTAGGGGACACCCTAGGGGACATGCAGTCCCCCCATGTCCCTCTGATATCAGAAAAAAAGGAGGGAGCGCTAACAGTTTGAACATTTTTTATTCATAAAGTTATTTAGCTTTTTGCTTTACGAAACAAATGTTTGCAGATGTCCTACGAATAAACAACAGAACCCTCTCTCCTCAGAGAAGGGATCCACCGACCAAACCCTTCTCTGGAAAAGAGACTCTCCTTGTCCAATCACGGCCTCTCCAGATTCACAAGGTGTCGCCCATTTTCTGTATGTTACATTCTTTTAAGTGCATTAGTAGACAATGTCACCGTTTGAATTAATGTGCAATGGCTGGAACTACGGTCAATTCAAAAAGACATTTACATTGCTGCTATGAACCACAATAACTGTCTGTGTTGAAGGTCCTCACATGAGCTAGCATCAGAATCTGAAATGAGCCAATCATGACACAGGAAGTCTCCTTTCAATCCACGCCCATCATAAACAGACTATGACCTTTACCAACATCATCATCATCATCATCATCTTCGTCATCATCAGGATTAACAAGACTCTTTTGTCATACCTGTATTCCACCAGTAAGACAAAAAGGTTAATAGATAAAATGGCTTAAAATAAAGTTTAGTGATTGTGCTTTTAAAACCAAAGTAAAACAAATAAACATTGACTCAAAAAAATAACAGTGCATTAGAAAAAGAACAATCCCAAAGTGGCACTTTCTTGGGACAGCTAAATAATATAGCATTTTACAACATGGATGGAAAATGATAAAATAATTATATTTACTGGCATAATAAAATAATAATTCACAAAACAAAATAAAACGAAGAACAATAAGAAAACGAGGTACCACGATGGATGCTATACAAAAGGACATTATGTGTACAGGTATATTTACAAGACAGTCTGCTTGTAGCTCATCTCATTACAGTAACACCTGGCTGTAAGGTCAAGGCTTCCCACAGTGCTTGCCGAGGCAAGCCAAGTCGATCTTGTCAATACTTGGAGTCCACTGTTACTCCCTATTGCCTTGGAATAAAACATTACATACTACTGGGTATTTTGCTTGGCATTATTTTTTTCTTGTTTAAAATGGACATAGAAAACGATAAACTAGAAAAACAATTGGTATTTTTTCCAGATGTATTGAAACACAATTGATGGACAGTATTGTTCAGCAAACATGATGGTGAGATACTGAGATACTTAAAAGCGGCAGAGGAACGATCACAGCATTCCTCTTCTTGGAAACTTAATTCTGGACAGTACTTCCTGTTCTTCCTGTCTAGTACTTCAGCTCTCCACCATCTTGGGAAAGACACAACAAAACAGACATTTCAGCAAGCATACAAATATACACACAGCATGTAATCTAAGCCATTGCTCAGTAATCTACAAATACTAAATCTGCGGTAACACCGAGTTAGCCAGTCGGCAAGTGTTGTACCTCTAAGTCATCGTCTCCTTGCTGGAAGGCTCCCAAGGTGTTGAGGCCCATGTCGTTCGGGTTCCTGCGGGCCCCTGCCCCACCCTCTCCTCTCCGCCGCCCCCCTGAGCCCCGGGAGGACATAGAGCTGGGGGATCTGGGGTCAATGTCTCGGGGACTGTGGACCGTGGGGAAGGAGGGGCGGCTGTAGGGCAGGATGTCCTCTGGCCCTGGGACAAAAGAGGAGAGAAGACACACTGAGAACTCATGTCCTTCAACACAATGCATACAGCTATTCACAATCTAAAGTTGCACTGTCAGAGCGGCATGTCTACAGAACAGAAAGAACAATATACTGCTAGGTTAAATGTCATTACTTCCATGTCCCTAGGTGTTCTCTGTACCTGGGTGTTGGCGTGCCTTGGTGCTGCCCCCCTCCTGTTTGTTCCCTTTCCCTGTGCGAGAGTTTTTCTGTCTGTCCTGGGTCTCCCGGCGCTCTGAGGAGCTGGTACGGGGGTCCGAACCCTCCCGTGGCCGGTACCCTCCTCCTGAGCCCCCTCTCCTGTCCCTGCCCTCGCCTGCCTTGGGGGACATCACCCCCCGGGTCTCCAGGGCTGTCTTGGAGGGGTGAGTGGGAGACTTGAGCCCCGCTGGAGGGGGATGGGAGGGGGGCAGATCTGGAAGATAAAGACAGGCAGAGGAGGACATTAGATACTCAGTTCAAAACTCATGTTAGGGTGTGTGATGTAAGAGACATGAGTCAATATGCTCTGGATTAGAGCCTAGCCATTAGAGCCTAGCCATTAGAGCCGTTAGAGCCATTAGAGCCATTAGAGCCATTAGAGCCTAGCCATTAGAGCCGTTAGAGCCTAGCCATTAGAGCCGTTAGAGCCTAGCCATTAGAGCCTAGCCATAAGAGCCATTAGAGCCTAGCCATTAGAGCCTAGCCATTAGAGGCTAGCCATTAGAGCCTAGCCTTTAGAGCCTAGCCATTAGAGCCTAGCCATTAGAGCCGTTAGAGCCATAAGAGCCATTAGAGCCTAGCCATTAGAGCCTAGCCATCAGAGCCTAGCCATAAGAAATATTAGAGCCTAGCCATTAGAGACTAGCCATAAGAGCCATTAGAGCCTAGCCATTAGAGCCTAGCCATTAGAGCCTAGCCATTAGAGCCTTTAGAGCCATAAGAGCTATTAGAGCCTAGCCATTAGAGCCATTAGAGCCTAGCCATTAGAGCCTAGCCATTAGAGCCTAGCCATACGAGCTATTAGAGCCTAGCCATTAGAGCCGTTAGAGCCATAAGAGCTCTTAGAGCCTAGCCATTAGAGCCGTTAGAGCCATAAGAGCTATTAGAGCCTAGCCATTAGAGCCATTAGAGCCTAGCCATTAGAGCCTAGCCATTAGAGCCTAGCCATACGAGCTATTAGAGCCTAGCCATTAGAGCCGTTAGAGCCATAAAAGCCATTAGAGACTACCCATTAGAGCTACCAGCTAACATACTATACATTAACAATCACTCAGTTGTCTTGCACTTGCAAGGTGAGACCAAAAAAAGCTATACAATGTTCACACAACCTGACCAAGTGGAAGTACTCTGGAATTTACTGTGTTTACACAACCTGGCTGAGCGGAAGTACTCTGGAATTTACTGTGTTTACACAACCTGGCTGAGCGGAAGTACTCTGGAATTTACTGTGTTTACACAACCTGGCTGAGCGGAAGTACTCTGGAATTTACTGTGTTTACACAACCTCACCAAGTGGAAGTACTCTGGACTGAACTGTGTACACACAGCCTGGCCAAGTGGAAGTACTCTGGGCTGAGACGACAGAGAGGGGAGATAGTGTGGAGATAAGGTGGAATAGTAGGAAGATAGGGATAAATGGAATATGGAGGAAGGGAGAGAGGGGTGAAGGGAAAGAGATGAGAGAGAGGAGATGAAGGGGAGATAGAGGTGAAGCAGAGGTGGGAGATAAAGAAGACAGAGGAGAGAAGGAGGAGAAAGAGAGATGGAGGAGAAAGAGAGAGATGGAGGAGAGAGAGAGCTGGAGGAAAGAGAGTGGGAGGAGAAAGAGAGAGATGGAGGAGACAGAGAGAGATGGGGGAGAGAGAGATGGAGGAGAGAGAGATGGAGGGAGAGAGAGAGATGGAGGGAGAGAGAGAGACGGAGGAGAGAGAGATGGAGGAGAGAGAGAGATGGAGGAGAGAAAGATAGATGGAGGAGACAGAGAGATGGGGGAAAGAGACGGGGGAGAGAGAAAGAGAGAGAGAGAGAGAGAGAGAGACGGAGGAGAGAGAGACGGAGGAGAGAGAGATGGAGGAGAGTGAGAGATGGAGGACAGAGATGAGGATGTAGGAGAGAGAGATGGAGGAGAGAGAGAGATGAAGGGAGAGAGAGATGGAGGAGAGATAGAGATGGAGGAGAGAGAGATGGAGGAGAGAGAGAGATGGAGGAGAGAAAGATAGATGGAGGAGAGAGAGAGATGGGGAGAGAGAAGGAGGGAGAGAGAGAGATGGATGGAGGAGAGAGAGATGGAGAAGAGAGAGATGGAGGAGAGAGATAGACGGAGGAGAGAGAGAGATGGAGGAAAGAGAGAGATGAAGGAGAGAGAGAGATGAAGGAGAGGAGAGAGAGATGGAGGACAGAGATGAGATGGAGGAGATGGAGATGAAGGAGATAGAGATGGAGGAGATAGAGAGAGATGGAGAGAGAGATGGAGGAGAGAGAGAGAGATGGAGTAGAGAGAGAGAGATGGAGGAGAGAGGTGGAGGGAGAGAGAGAGATGGAGGATAGAGATGGGGGGAGAGAGAGAGATGGATGGGAGAGAGAGAGAGATGGGGGAGGGAGATGGAGAGAGAGAGATGGAGGAGAGAGAGAGAGATGGGGGAGGGAGATGGAGGAGAGAGAGAGATGGAGGGAGAGAGAGAGATGGGGGAGGGATATGGAGGAGAGATATGGAGGAGAAAGAGAGATGGGGGAGAGAGAGAGAGATGGAGGAGATTGAGAGAGATGGGGAGAGAGATGGAGGAGAGAGAGAGAGATGGGGGAGGGATATGGAGGAGAGATATGGAGGAGAAAGAGAGATGGAGGAGAGAGAGATGGAGGAGAGAGAGAGAGAGAGAGGAAAGAGACGGGGGAGAGAGAAAGAGAGAGAGAGAGAGAGAGAGAGAGACGGAGGAGAGAGAGACGGAGGGAGAGAGATGGAGGAGAGTGAGAGATGGAGGACAGAGATGAGGATGTAGGGAGAGAGATGGAGGAGAGAGAGAGATGAAGGAGAGAGAGAGATGGAGGAGAGATAGAGATGGAGGAGAGAGAGATGGAGGGGAGAGAGAGAGATGGAGGAGAGAAAGATAGATGGAGGAGAGAGAGAGATGGGGAGAGAGAAGGAGGAGAGAGAGAGAGAGATGGAGGAGAGAGAGATGGAGAAGAGAGAGATGGAGGAGAGAGATAGACGGAGGAGAGAGAGAGATGGAGGAAAGAGAGAGATGAAGGAGAGAGAGAGAGATGAAGGAGAGAGAGAGATGGAGGACAGAGATGAGATGGAGGAGATGGAGATGAAGGAGATAGAGATGGAGGAGATAGAGAGAGATGGAGGAGAGAGAGAGATGGAGGAGAGAGAGAGATGGAGTAGAGAGAGAGAGATGGAGGGAGAGGTGGAGGAGAGAGAGAGAGATGGAGGATAGAGATGGGGGGAGAGAGAGAGAGATGGAGGAGAGAGAGAGATGGGGGAGGGAGATGGAGGAGAGAGAGATGGAGGGAGAGAGAGAGATGGGGGAGGGAGATGGAGGGAGAGAGAGATGGAGGGAGAGAGAGAGAGATGGGGGAGGGATATGGAGGAGAGATATGGAGGAGAAAGAGAGATGGGGGGAGAGAGAGAGATGGAGGAGATTGAGAGAGATGGGGAGAGAGATGGAGGAGAGAGAGAGAGATGGGGGAGGGATATGGAGGAGAGATATGGAGGAGAAAGAGAGATGGAGGAGAGAGAGATGGAGGAGAGAGAGAGAGAGATGGAGGATAGAGATGGGGGAGAGAGAGAGAGATGGGGAGAGAGATGGAGGAGAGAGAGAGAGATGGGGGAGGGATATGGAGGAGAGATATGGAGGAGAAAGAGAGATGGAGGAGAGAGAGATGAGGAGAGAGAGAGAGATGGAGGATAGAGATGGGGGAGAGAGAGAGATGGAGGAGAGAGAGAGAGATGGGGGAGAGAGATGGAGGAGAGAGAGAGATGGGGGAGGGATATGGAGGAGAGATATGGAGGAGAAAGAGAGATGGAGGAGAGAGAGAGATGGAGGAGTGAGAGAGCGATGGAGGATAGAGATGGGGGAGAGAGAGAGATGGAGGAGAGAGAGAGAGATGGGGGGGAGATGGAGGAGAGAGAGAGATGGAGGAGAGAGATGGAGATGGAGGAGAGAGAGAGAGATGGAGGGGAGAGAGAGAATTGGAGGAGAGAGAGATGGAGGAGAGCGTGACGATCAGCAGCTGCTCCACTTCCCCTGTCGATGAATCAATGATGTCTGTCCTTGAGCCATTATTCATATGAGCCTGACTGGTGGGCTGCCTGAGTGCTCAAACATCTAGACACACACAGACACACACAGACACACCCGTCCAAGCAAAACAAGCTGCCTGAGAAAAGCTTTGTCTGCGTTGCTTTCGATCGATGGCTTTTCATCTTTTAATCAGCCTCCCAGTTGAGTGACGGGTCAGCTCTGTCGGCCGGCACGACCCATAATCCACACAGGATAACAAAGTTCACTTCCAGCATCCCAACACCGCTCACACCTACCACCCCATTGCTGCTCACACCCAATACTGTTCACCGTACACATGCCAATGTCGCTCACACCCAGCATATCAATGTCACTCCCACCCAGCATCCCGATGCTGATTAGACCAAGCTTCCCAATGTCACTCCCACCCAGCATCCCGATGCTGATTAGACCCAGCTTCCCAATGTCGCTCACACCCAGCATCCCGATGCTGATTAGACCCAGCTTCCCAATGTCGCTCCCACCCAGCTTCCCAATGTCGCTCACACCCAGCATCCCGATGCTGATTAGACCCAGCTTCCCAATGTCGCTCACACCCAGCATCCCGATGCTGATTAGACCCAGCTTCCCAATGTCACTCCCACCCAGCATCCCGATGCTGATTAGACCAAGCTTCCCAATGTCGCTCACACCCAGCATCCCGATGCTGATTAGACCCAGCTTCCCAATGTCGCTCACACCCAGCATCCCGATGCTGATTAGACCAAGCTTCCCAATGTCGCTCACACCCAGCATCCCGATGCTGATTAGACCCAGCTTCCCAATGTCGCTCACACCCAGCATCCCGATGCTGATTAGACCCAGCTTCCCAATGCCGCTCCCACCCAGCATCCCGATGCTGATTAGACCCAGCATTCCAATGTCTATTATATCCAGCATCCCTATGCCACTCACACCCAGCATCCCAATATCCATCATGTTTTCCACCACTGTTCCACTGTGTATGCTCTGAGCTGAATCACACTGTAGGAACTTTTTATATACTCGGGGTCTAAAGGTGTTGTCATTGCGTTTTTACTATGGAGCTTTGGTTGAATCAGGAAGGTCTAATACACACATCCCCAAACGAGTTTCAACGCCATACAACTCTTCTTCCGTGGCCTCCAACTGCTCTTCAACGCTAGAAAAACTAAATGAACGCTCTTCAACTGATTGCTGCACACACCCGACTAGCTTCACTACTCTGGACCTGTATATATATATGTGGACAACTACAAATACCTAGGTGTCTGGCTAGACTGTAAACTCTCCTTCCAGACTCATATTAATCATCTCCAATCCAAAATTAAATCTAGAATCAGCTTCCTATTTCGCAACAAGCCTCCTTCACTCATGCTGCCAAACATACCCTCGTAAAACTGACCATCCAAAGCCAACACCTCGTTTGGCCACCGTTCCTTCCAGTTCTCTGCTGCCAATGACTGGAACGAATTGCAAAAATCACTGAAGTTGGAAACTTATATCTCCCTCACTAACTTCAAGCGTCAGATGTCAGAGCAGCTTACCGATCGCTGCAGCTGTACACAGCACAACTACCTACCTCATCCCCATATTTGTTTTTGTTTTCTGCTCTTTTGCACACCGGTATATCTACTTGCACATCCTCATCTGCACATCTATCACTCCAGTGTTAATGCTAAACTGAAATGACTTCGTCACTATTGGCCTATTTATTGCCTTACCTCCTTACTTCATTTGCACACACTGTATACACATTTTCCTATTGTGTTTGTTTATCCCATGTGTAACTCTGTGTTGTTGTTTGTGTTGCACTGCTTTGCTTTATCTTGGCCAGGTCGCAGATGTAAATGAGAACTTGTTCTCAACTATCCTACCTGGTTAAATAAAGGTGAAATAAAATAAAATAAAAAAACACACCTCCTGAATACACATTGGGTCAGTCGATATCATACGGCAGAAAGTGTCTGCAGCTTCTTTTATGTCTCCCTGCCTCCTACCTCAGTCAGGATCCGATCAATGCCACTGTCTGTGAGATATAGCCCCCTACAGGAGGAGGAGGAGAGGAGAGGACAGCCAGCCAGATTTATGGACACATGGAGGTGAGGACAAAAACCTCTTTTAAGACTTAAAAAACTCTCAGCTCAGAGTAGGTTTTAGGATGACATTAAGACACTGCTCACACAAGCTCTGAGGCAGGAGTAAAATCAACTCAGAAAAGTGTAACTCAGCTGGTAATCATGATCGAAGTACCGCAAAGGAAAGATAGTGATGACGCTCAATGACCAAGTTGCAAATGTTGGAGAATAACAAATCCCGATGAGGCATCGGCAGCTGTGAACACTATAGCACGCGTGAGACAACCACAGAGAAAGTGACTCTACATCAAATGTTGCAATGCTCAAAAAGTTGGATAAAATCTTTGCCTGACATGATCACTTTGCCTAATTCTTGATTCATATGTTGGCATGTATAACCTTTTTTAACCAATGTGATAGGTTAAGGCTTGCTTGGACAGAACTGATCCGGCTGCACTGAGTTGTGAAGTGTGAGGTGCCCTTGAGGCCAACAATAGCAGGAGATTGTATTACTGTAGATGATATCTGGAAATGTGCATGTACACCCTGGCCAATCTACAGTAGCTAGCCCCAATTCTGCCTTGTGCTCTGATATCTGCTTCACTGATTTCTGCTCTTGTAAAAGCCTGGATTTTCTGCACTTATTAACTAAAATGTATCAATTGAAAGTGTGGGTTCACAGCTCCAATCCAGATGTGTTGGTCATTACTGAAATGTGGTTAGGAAAGAGTGTTTTGAACACTGATGTTAACCTTTCTGGTTATAAACTTTTTGGCAAGACAGATCTTCCAAAGGTTGTGGAGTGGCAATCTTTACCATGGATCACCTTCAGTGTTCGGTTGTCTCCACCATGTCTGTCCCCAAACAATTTGATTAGCTGGTTATAAGCATTCAAGTTTCAAATAGCTCTTTGTTGACTATTGCTGGGTGTTATCGTCTACCATCAGCACCGGCTTGTACCTTAAATGCTCTAAGCTCTCTCCTGGCCCCTTACACTAATTCTGAATTTGTCCTGCTAGGTGATCTAAACTGGGACAATGGGACTAAAGCAATGGGACTCCCTAAATCTTTCTCAGACGTTTACCAATCCCACAAGGTATGACTCCAAACACCCAGAAAAAGCTAAACTCCTTGATGTTATCCTCACAAATAATCCTGATAGGTATCAGTCTGGTGCTTTCTGTAACGACCCTAGTGATCACTGTTTTACAGCCTGTGTTCTTAAGGATTGCTCATTGAAATGATCTGTCCTGATATGTCATAGACGCTTGCTTAAAAACTTTAATGAGCAAGTCTTTCTTCATTACCTGGCCTCTGTAAATTGATATAGAATCAGCTTGATCCCCCCCCCTCTGTCGAAGACGCTTCAACCTTGTTTTGATATTTTCTGTGGTATTGTTAACAAATACAACCCCATGAAGAAAAATAGAATTAAAAACAGGTTCAGCCCCTGGTTCGACCGTGATCTGGCAGAGTTACTCAAGAATTGCATTTGGTGAAAGGCTCAGCACATGCATACTCAAGCTGACTGGCTCTCATTCAGGAAAATGATAAGTAAGCGCACTCAGGCTATCCAGGAAGGCCAAAGTTATTTTAAGGAGCAGTTCTCTCTCTGTGGGTCTAACCCCAAGAAGTTCTGTAAAACGATTAAACTTCTTGGTGACAGGGGGGCAGTATTGAGCAGCTTGGATGAATAAGGTGCCCAGAGTAAACTGCCTGCTACTCTGTCCCAGATGCTAATATATGCATATTATTAGTAGTATTGGATATAAAACACTCTGAAGTTTCTAAAACTGTTTGGATGATGAGTGTAACTGAACTCATTTGGCAGGCAAAAACCTGAGAAAAATCCAACCAGGAAGTGGGAAATCTGAGGCTTGTAGTTTTTTATCTCAGCACCTATTGTAGATACAGTGGGATGTTGGTTATGTTGCACTTCCTAAGGCTTCCACTAGATGTCACCAGTCTTTAGAACTTTGTTTGAGGATTCTACTGTGAGGTGGGACCGACTGAGAGAGGAATGAGCCAGGTGTCTGGCAGATTGCCCGAGGCTCTGAGGCGCAGTCACAAGAGAGTTAGCTCTCGTTCCATTGCTTTTCTACAGACAGGAATTCTCCGGTTGGAAAATTATTGAAGATTTATGATAAAAACATCCTAAAGATTGATTCTATACTTAGTTTGACAAGTTTCTACGGGCTGTAACGGAACTTTTTGTCCGACATTCGGCTGGACCAGAACGCGCTTTTGGATTTGTTTACCAAACGCCCTAACAAAAGAAGCTATTTGGACATAAATGATGGACATCATTGAACAAAACAAACTTTTATTGTGGAACTGCGATTCCTGTGAGTGCGTTCTGATGAAGATCATCAAAGGTAAGTGAATATTTATAATGCTATTTCTGACTTATGTCGACCACCCAATATGGCGGATATCTTTTTGGCTGCTTAGTTGTCTGAACGCTGTACTCAGATTATTGCATGGTTTGCTTTTTCCATAAAGTAAAAAAAAAATCGGACACAGTGGTTGCATTAAGGAGAAGTATATCTCTAATTCCACGTATAAACTGTTGTATTCTCATCAACATTTATAATGAGTATTTCTGTAAGTAGATGTGGCTCTCTGCACAATCACTGCATGTTTTAGAACTACTGAACGTAACGCGCCAATGTAAAATTAGATTTTTTTGATATAAATATGCACTTTATCGAACAAAACATACATGTATTGTGTAACATTAAGTCCTATGAGTGTCATCTGATGAAGATCATCAAAGGTTAGTGATTAATTTGACCTCTATTTGTGCTTTTTGTGACTCAGACACTGTGGCTGGATTAATAACAAGAATTGTATATTTAAAATGGTGTCAAATACTTGCATGCTTGAGGAATTTTAATTATGAGATTTTTGTTGTTTTGAATTTGGCACCATACACTTTCACTGGCTGTTGGCGAGGTGGGACGCTACCGTCCAAAATATCCCAGAGAGGTTAAAGACCTGGACAGTAAACCCTCCTCCTCACAGCTGCCCATGTCTCTTAATGTTGATTATGTGGTTGTTGCTAACAAGGAGCATATGGCTGAGCTCTTTAATCACCACTTAAATTAAGTCAGGATTCCTATTTGACTCAGCCATGTCACCTTGCATTTCAACATTTCCTCATCTCCCACCCCTTCTATTGCGTCTAGCCCCGATACTCCTCCCTCTCTTTCCCCTGCCCCGCTACAAAGTTTCTCTGTGCAGGTGTAACGTGAAACGGCTAGCTTAGTAAGCGGTGCGCGCAAAATAGCGTTTCAATCGGTGACGTCACTTGCTCTGAGACCTTGAAGTAGTGGTTCCCCTTGCTCTACAAGGCTTTTGTGGAGCGATGGGTAACGATGCTTCGCGGGTGACTGTTGTTGATGTGTGCAGAGGTTCCCTGGTTCGCGCCCGGGTATGGGCGAGGGGACGTCTAAAGTTATACTGTTACACAGACGGTCACTGAGTCCAAGGTGCTTAAAACCTCTCTGGGATTGGTGTACCGCTAGCGACCCACCTCGACAACATCCGATGAAATTGCAGAGCACCAAATTCAAAATACAGAAATAGTCATAATAAACATTCATAAAAGATACAAGTGTTATACATCGGTTTAAAGAATAACTTCTTGTTAATCCAGCAGCTGTGTCATATTTCAAAAAGGCTTTATGGCGAAAGCATGCCATGGGATTATCTGAGGTCAGCTCCCCGCTTACAAAAGCATACAAACATTTTCCAGCCAATTAGAGGAGTCACAAAATTCAGAAATAGGGATAAAATTAATCACTTACCTTTGATGATCTTCATCTGGTTGCAGTCACAAGAGTCCCAGCTACACAATAAATGTTTTTTTTGTTCGATAAAGTCCCTCTTTATATCCCCAAAACTCTGTTTTGTTGGCGCGTTTTGTTCAGTAATCCACAGGCTCAAAGGTGGTCAAAACATGCAGAAGAATACATCCTAATAGTACCGGTAATGTTCGTAGAAACATGTCAAATGATGTTTATAATTAATCCTGAGGTGGTCAATTGTTTAAATAATTGATAATATTTCAACCGGACAATAGCGTATTCAATAGAAAGGAAAAACAACGAAGGGTGCGCACTTAGTCACGCGCAAAACCAGCACTGCATGCTTCCGCAGTCCACTGACCAAAAAGTCTCATTCTTCCTAATTTTTCAGAAAACAAGCCTGAAACAATGTCTAAAGACTGTTGACATCTAGTGAATCCATAGGAACTGCAATCTGGGTCCCAACCCATTAGATACCGTATAGGCATTCAATTGAAAAGCACCCACATCAAGAAAATTCCACTTCCTGGATGGATTTTCCTCAGGTTTTCGACCGCCGTATCAGTTTTGTTATTCTCACAGACATCATTTGAACAGTTTTGGAAACTTTGGAGTGTTTTCTATCCAATATTACCAATTATATGCATATCCTAGCGTCTGGGCCTGAGTAACAGGCAGTTTACTTTGGGCACCTCAGTCATCCAAACTTCTGAATATGGCCCCCTATCCCTAAAAAGTTTTAAAGAGAGACTCAATGATGGCTCAGTTAGTAAGAGAATACACCACCAAGTATGTAGATTGATTTCCCACATTGGACGCCTATACAGATGTATGGATACATGTGTTTGCTAAATTAAGATTTTAGCAAAGACGGAATGGAAAGGGTTAACTTAAGTGTGGAAGTTAAAACAGGCATTACACCAGCATGTGAACCACATGGGGAAATAACCTCAAACCTGGTCATCTCACCATCAACTGAGCAAACAGGACTAAATGAGAATCAAAGAGGGGGAAGGGGGGTGGAGAGTGGAGAGAGGGGGTTTGGTCCACTTGTACCCCTGTCTTTTAATTTCCCTGCTAACTGATGCTTCTGGGTATTTATGGCTGTCCTGTCCTGGGTGGATTACTGCTCTCGCTTTGACCTCCAGGGCAATGGACAACATGGGGACACAGATAGCAGGGGGGGGGGGCAATCATCATACTAATATGGAAATAAAAACATGAAGATACATCAAACTCTCTCCTCCCCGTCACCTCTCTCCTCCCCGTCATCTCTCTCCTCCCCGTCACCTCTCTCTTCCCCGGGGAAGAAAAGGTGACGGGGAGGAGAGAGGTGACGGGGAGGAGAGAGCTGACGGGGAAGAGAGAGGTGACGGGGAGGAGAGAGTTTGATGTATCTTCATGTTTTTATTTCCATATTAGTATGATGATTGCCCCCCCCCCTGCTATCTGTGTCCCCATGTTGTCCATTGCCCTGGAGGTCAAAGCGAGAGCAGTAATCCACCCAGGACAGGACAGCCATAAATACCCAGAAGCACCTCTCTCTTCCCCGTCACCTCTCTCCTCCCCGTCACCTCTCTCCTCCCCGTCACCTCTCTCACCCCGTCACACCTCTCCTCCCCGTCACCTCTCTCCTCCCGTCACCTCTCTCCTCCCCGTCACCTCTCTCCTCTCCGTCATCTCTCTCCTCCGCGTCACCTCTCTACTCCCCGTCACCTCTCTCTTCCCCATCACCTCTCTCCTCCCCATCACCTCTCTCCTCCCCATCACCTCTCTCCTCCCCATCACCTCTCTCCTCCCCATCACCTCTCTCCTCCCCCATCACCTCTCTCCTCCCCATCATCTCTCTCCTCCCTATCACCTCTCTCCTCCCCATCACCTCTCTCCTCCCCATCACCTCTCTCCTCCCTATCACCTCTCTCCTCCCCATCATCTCTCTCCTCCCCATCATCTCTCTCCTCCCCATCACCTCTCTCCTCCCCATCACCTCTCTCCTCCCCATCAGCTCTCTCCTCCCCATCATCTCTCTCCTCCCTATCACCTCTCTCCTCCCTATCACCTCTCTGTCACTCACCCAGCCCCCCACTACAGTGCAATCAATATATTCAGATGGAATACAATCAGCGACCAGACCAGACTGGGGCTGGAGAACTGTCTTGTCTCCTCTCCTCCTCACTCCTCTCAGACACACATAGGGAACAAAGATTGGGAGTGAGGGAGGAGGGAGGGAGGAGAGATGGAGGGAGCTAGAAGAGAGCAGAGTGAGGGATGGAGAGTTTACTTCAAAGGGAGGGGATGGGGTGGAAGGCAGGATGAAGAGATGAAGGGAGAAGGGGTAGGATTTTTTGCTGCGATAGCTAGTCTGGCTCAGAGTGGGGCTGGATATTAAATCTGCCTGTCAAGTGCTTCCAACACACAAGGACACCTCACATATGCATGCATATGCACACACACAACTACACACACGCACGGACGCATCCATTCACACACACACAAACAATGCATAGACACACACACCTACACGCATCCAATCACACACACACACACACACACACACACACACACACACACACACACACACACACACACACACACACACACACACACACACACACACACACACACACACACACACACACAATCCCAGAGGAAAACATAAATAAAACTAACACATAGGCCACAAATAAAGCAACAATAAATACCCTTAAAGTTGACAACCTTCATTTTGACAAGGATAAATATATTCCCGTTGCTGTGCGTTGTTACTCTGTAGTTAGCCCCTGCTTTGTTTATTCCTGGCTTCTGGAGTGGAGGCCAGGGGGCCACTTCAATAAGAGCCAGAGCACCTGGGGTAATTTCATTAGTGGCTGGCTGGAGTGGAAGACATTCCAGTTTCAGCAGCAGGAGAACGGGCTGGAGCTGGACAGTAGTCCCCTGAGACAGGCCCCCTCCACACCCCTACCATCTAGGCTGCTCTGCTCAGCACCACCACAGATTGGAAGTGATCTCACACACACGAGGGGAAGATGATTAAAAGCTCTGACTTATGACACACTCACACTCAGTCCTGGACACTGTCTCAGGCAGGCACCATGCCATACATCACATGGGTGGGGCTGGGTACTGAGATATGACAGTATTAGTGGACTAGATTACAAATGGATCCATGGTACAACTCCAGTCCTCATTATGAGATATTACAGAATTAGTGGACTCGTTTACAAATGGATCCATGGTACAACTCCAGTCCTCATTATGAGATATTACAGAATTAGTGGACTAGTTTACAAATGGATCCATGGTACAACTCCAGTCCTCATTATGATATTCCACCTCGTACAGTACTTTAGTGATGAATGAGCAGAGTGTGGTTCTGTACTGTACCTTCAGGGTAGGCCTCTCGTCGCTGGAGCCCTGGGTGGCCCGCTGCAGGGTGCTGTTTCTGCTTCTTAGGAGGCCTCTTCTGCATGTTGGCCGTGCTCATGTTGCTGTCTGTGGACAGGGGGCTGCCAGGACGGTGGCCTGAAGGGGTCATTTGATACTTTCGTCCTGAAGGAAAATACACATTTGGTAAGGTACATGAAACCATGAAAAGGTTTCCCCTCTGTCAGTGGGCTTTCAGAATAAGAGATTCATAAACATGAGATATCAGTTTCATAAACTAGAGATACCAGTTTAAGCTAGAGATATCAGTATAAGCTAGAGATATCAGTTTATAAACTGGAGAAATCAGTTTAATCTGGATATATCAATTTAAGATAGAGATATCAGATTAAGATAGAGATATCAGTTTAAGCTAGAGATATCA
>NC_088220.1:76991336-77133530 GCF_036934945.1 Oncorhynchus masou masou | reverse complement strand
AAGCTAGAGATATCAGTTTAAGATAGAGATATCAGTTTAACCTGTTGAAACTCTAGGGGCGCAATTTCATTTTTGGATGAAAAACGTTCCCGTTTTAAACAAGATATTTTGTCACAAAAAGATGCTCGACTATGCATATAATTGATAGCTTTCGAAAGAAAACACTCTGACGTGTCCAGAACTGCAAAGATATTTTCTGTGCGTGCCCTAGAACGTGAGCTTCAGGCAAAACCAAGATGAGACGGCATCCAGGAAATGAGCAGGATTTTTGAGGCTCTGTTTTCCATTGTCTCCTTATATGGCTGTGAATGCGAGAGGAGTAAGTCTGCCCTTTCTGTCGTTTCCCCAAGGTGTTTGCAGCATTGTGACGTATTTGTAGGCATATCATTGGAAGATTGACCATAAGAGACCACCTTTACCAGGTCTCCGCCCGTTGTCCTGCGCCGAAATTGGTGCGCAAAAGTCAGCTGCAAGTATTTTTCCATGGAATTTAGAGAAGAATACAGGCTTCCACGAACGATATATCAATGAAGAGATATGTGAAAAAACACCTTGAGGATTGATTCCAAACAACGTTTGCCATGTTTCGGTCGATATTATGGAGTTAATTCGGAAGAAGTTTGACGTTGTAGGTGACTGAATTTTCGGTTCGTTTCGGTAGCCAAATGTGATGTACAAAACGGAGCGATTTCTCCTACACACAGACGCTTTCAGGATAAACTGCGCATTTGGTATGTAACTGAGAGTCTCCTCATTGAAAACATCCGAAGCTCTTCAAAGGTAAATGATTTTATTTATTTGGTTATCTGGTTTTTGTGAAAATGTTGCGTGCTAAATGCTACTCAAAATGCTAAGCTAGCTTAGCATACTCTTACACAAATTAGTCAATTGCTATGGTTCAAAAGCATATTTTGAAAATCTGAGATGACAGTGTTGTTAAGAAAAGGCTAAGCTTGAGAGCAGGCGCATTATTTTCATTTTATATGCGATTTTCAGAAAGCGTTAACGTTGCGTTATGCTAATGAGCCTGAGGCTTTAGTCACGATCCCGGATCCGGGATGGGGAGATTCAAGAGGTTAAGATAGAGATACCAGTTTAAGCTAGAGATATCAGTTTAAACAAGAGATATCAGTTTAAGCTAAAGGTATCAGTTTAAGCTAGAGATATCCGATTAAGCTAGAGATATCAGTTTGAGCTAGAGATATCCGTTTAAGATAGAGATATCCGTTTAAGGTAGAGATATCCATTTAAGATAGAGATATCAGTTTAACCTAGAGATATCCCTTTAAGATAGAGATATCTGTTTAAGATAGAGATATCAGTTTAAGCTAGAGATATCCGTTTAAACTAGAGATATCAGTTTAAGATAGAGATATCAGTTTAAGATAGAGATATCAGTTTAATATAGAGATATCAGTTTAAGTTAGAGATATCCGTTTAAGATAGAGATATCTGTTTAAGCTGGAGATATCCGTTTAAACTAGAGATATCCGTTTAAGATAGAGATATCCGTTTAAGCTAGAGATATCTGTTTAAGATAGAGATATCAGTTTAAGCAAGAGATATCCGTTTAAACTAGAGATATCCGTTTAAGATAGAGATATCAGTTTAAGCTAGATATCTGTTTAAGATAGAGATATCTGTTTAAGATAGAGATATCAGTTTAAGCTAGAGATATCCGTTTAAGCTAGAGATATCTGTTTAAGATAGAGATATCAGTTTAAGCTAGAGATATCCGTTTAAGCTAGAGATATCTGTTTAAGATAGAGATATCAGTTTAAGATAGAGATATCAGTTTAAGATAGAAATATCTGTTTAAACTAGAGATATCCATTTAAGCTAGAGATATCCGTTTAAGATAAAGATATCCATTTAACTTCTTTGATATAGGGGGCGCTCTTTTAATTATTGGATAAAAAATCATTCTCGTTTTAAACAAGATATTTTGTCACAAAAAGATGCTCGACTATGCATATAATTGACAGCTTTGGAAAGAAAACACTCTGACGTTTCCAAAACTGCAAAGATATTGTCTGTGAGTGCCACAGAGCTAATGCTACAGGCGAAACCAAGATGAAATTTCATACAGGAAATGCACCAGATTTTGAATGTGCTGTGTTCCAATGTCTCCTTATATGGCTGTGAATGCGCCAGGAATGAGCCTACACTTTCTGTCGTTTCCCCAAGGTGTCTGCAGAATTGTGACGTATTTGTAGGCATATCATTGGAAGATTGACCATAAGAGACTACATTTACCAGGTGTCCGCTTGGTGTCCTCCGTCGAAATTATTGCGCAATCTCCAGCTGCGTCCACTTTTCCATTGGGTTCAGAGGAGAAAGGCAACTGCCACAAATGATTTATCATCGAATAGATATGTGAAAAACACCTTGAGGATTGATTCTAAACAACGTTTGCCATGTTTCTGTTGATATTATGGAGTTAATTTGGAAAAAAGTTTGGCGTTGTAATGACTGAATTTTCGTTTTTTTTTCCAAACGTGATGAACAAAACGGAGCGATTTCTCCTACACAAGTAATCTTTTGGGAAAAACTGAACATTTGCTATCTAAATGAGAGTCTCATCATTGAAAACATCCGAAGTTCTTCAAAGGTAAATGATTTTATTTGAATGCTTTTCTTGTTTTTGTGAAAATGTTGCCTGCTGAATGCTAGGCTTAATGCTATGCTAGCTATCAATACTCTTACACAAATGCTTGTGTAGCTATGGTTGAAAAGCATATTTTGAAGATCTGAGATGACAGTGTTGTTAACAAAAGGCTAAGCTTGTGAGCCAATATATTTATTTCATTTCATTTGCGATTTTCATGAATAGTTAACGTTGCGTTATGCTAATGAGCTTGAGGCTATGATTACGCTCCCGGATATGGGATTGCTCGACGCTAGAGGTTAAGATAGAGATTTCAGTTTAAGATAGAGATATCAGTTTAAGATAGAGATATCAGTTTAAGATAGAGATATCAGTTTATGCTAGAGATATCTGTTTAAGATAGAGATATCAGTTTAAGCTAGAGATATCCGTTTAAGCTAGAGATATCCGTTTAAGCTAGCGATATACGTTTAAGATAGAGATATCAGTTTATGCTAGAGATATCTGTTTAAGATAGAGATATCAGTTTAAGCTAGAGATATCCGTTTAAGCTAGAGATATCCATTTAAGCTAACGATATACGTTTAAGATAGAGATATCAGTTTATGCTAGAGATATCTGTTTAAGATAGAGATATCAGTTTAAGATAGAGATATCAGTTTAAGCTAGAGATATCCGTTTAAGATAGAGATATCCGTTTAAGATCGAGATATACGTTTAAGATAGAGATATCAGTTTAAGCTAGCGATATACGTTTAAGATAGAGATATCAGTTTATGCTAGAGATATCTGTTTAAGATAGAGGTATCCGTTTAAGATAGAGATATCAGTTTAAGCTAGAGATATCCGTTTAAGATAGAGATATCCGTTTAAGATAGAGATATACGTTTAAGATAGAGATATCAGTTTAAGCTAGCGATATACGTTTAAGATAGAGATATCAGTTTAAGCTAGAGATATCCGTTTAAGCTAGAGATATCCGTTTAAGCTAACGATATACGTTTAAGATAGAGATATCAGTTTATGCTAGAGATATCAGTTTAAGCTAGAGATATCCATTTAAGATAGAGATATCCGTTTAAGATAGAGATATACGTTTAAGATAGAGATATCAGTTTAAGCTAGCGATATACGTTTAAGATAGAGATATCAGTTTATGCTAGAGATATCTGTTTAAGATAGAGATATCAGTTTAAGCTAGAGATATCAGTTTAAGATAGAGATATCAGTTTAAGATAGAGATATCAGTTTATGCTAGAGATATCCGTTTAAGATAGAGATATCCGTTTAAGATAGAGATATCTGTTTGTATTGGCTGCGTCTCAATCCAGCTCGTCCTCCAGTGTCACAGTTCCGCATCTGCGGTGAAGGTGCAGTGTTTGTCAGATCATGAGACATCCTGAAAATCAGTCTTCTCACGAAAACGTCTGTAGTGTCCGAACAGCGTTCAAACTATTCTGACTATTCTATGGAAAGGGGAGACTCTCACGAACACGATGGTGTTCTCCATTTGGCTCTATGACCCCCACAAGTGTCATGTGACTCGTCTGAAGGTAATCGTTTTTTTTATTATCGAAGTTTGAAGGTAGTTTTGTGCCTACCTAAAAACATTGGTTAAATATGTGTAAATAAATATATACAGTATACTGTATTTTTAATTTCTCTTAGATTTAGGACAGACACTTCAAAACCTTGTTTCTTATGATGTAGTTTTTCACTGTCCATTTAGCCATTTATGAATTTGTAGTTCAATGCATTTCCATTGGCTTTAGTAGTAAAGGCCAAAATCAATATTTTATCCCCAAAAAATGTATACCTAAAGGGGCCCTCAAATTAAAAATAAAATAGCTAAATGACCATCATACCGTATATCAATACCATTTGTCAGCTTAGCACCCACCCTCCCCCAACGTCTTAGACTCTAAGGAATTAATGTGCTCATTATCTTGTATTCTCTTCTTCTTGATAAAGTGCCGTTATATTAGTGAGGAATAGATGTGCTTACCTCCAGGGCCTCCCTCCTGGCCTTGCGTGGGGTTGGTGTACTTGGCCACCTTCAGCCCTGCGTACTCTGCAGCAGACGCCACGGCCTGGGCAAAGTCGGCATCTGTGAAGAAGGATCCGTCTGAGGAGCTGACGGCGCTGGAGCGCCCTGACGAGGCGTTATCCTCCTCGGATGCCGAACCCCAGCCGTTGATCATGGAGCCCGTCACAGAGCTCTCCAGGTCCCCCATGCTGGAGGCTGGCGTCTGCTCCAGGCCCCGCAGCAACAGCCTCCTGGGGTGCATCTGCTGGGGGTGGTGGGGGTGGTGAGGGTGGGTGTGGTGGTGGTGCACCTTAGCCACCTCCGCGTCTGTCTCGTCCCCTTCCTCCTCCTCCTCCTCCTCTTCCTCCAACATCTCCCCCTCTTCCTCCATGCCGTCTGTGTCCAGGGACATGGGGCTGGAGATGTAGCCGTAGGTGTGTGAGGGGGAGAGGGGTCGGGGAGGGGGGCTCACTGCATGGCGTCTGAAACAGCAGGAGACATGTTCTTAATGTAGGGTATGAGAAATCAATTATAGAAATCAATTATAAAATATGATTGCATTTTTTTGCAGAGACTATTGAAATCATTACTACAGTGTGTATCACCCATTTATTGTCTTACAAAGTGGGAATAAAATATATTTGGTATCGTTTTTTGTCAACGATCAAAACAAAAGATGAATGAAAGATAAATCAATAATACACCTTGAATAAATAAGCACTAACAGTATACTTCAGAAACAGCTCTTTGCATGACTTTAGTGCCTTGCTCCATAAAGGATACATGTTTTGATATATTCTGATGCAGTATACTTGATTCTGTATATGTTTCACTCTGTCATTTAGGTCTAACTGAACTCATTTATGGGTGAATACTTACGCAACGACCATATTTGTATTTTATTGTACATTTATAGAATGTTCTTTTCACTTTAACATTATGGAGTTTCTTGTGTAGATCAATGACCCCGAAAAAAAATCACAATTAAATATATATCAATCCCACTTTGTAGCACAATAGACTGTTAAAATATCTAAGGGGGAGGGTGAATACTTATGATACCCACTGTATATCAGTATATCAGCCAATCAGAGTCTATTTTAATCCAGAATAACACCTCCTAGTACCTGCGCTCGTGTCCAGAGCCAATGCTGTCTGCAGTGTCTTGGAGCATGGGTTGCAGCTCATCCTGGGGGAGGGGGTGAGGGTGGCTGTGGACTGGTGGCTGTAGGACACCGCGGCGGGGGACGAGGCAGCCCCTCTGACAGGTGGAGTGGGACCCCTCTCCATCTCCTCCTCCTCCTCTTCCTCCTCCTCCAGTTCGTCTGGCTGCAGGTACATGCGAGAGGGGGGCAGGGAGCACTGCATGTCTGGGTCATAGCTGTCAACACAGTGAAACAAGCTGGTTAGTTGGATGTCACTCAACGTGACAATAACATTAATAGCTGGAACAATGTCGCAAGTATATATTCATGTTGTGCTGCTACCAAGGTAAAGGAAAAGGTTTGACATGGAACCTAGCACTGATACACAATAGAACAAAAATGCTTAGGACAAATCTAACACTCTTTCAGTAAATGAAAGGAAAGGGTCGAGTGGCAGGGAGGTGTGTGTGTGTGTGTGTGTGTGTGTGTGTGTGTGTGTGTGTGTGTGTGTGTGTGTGTGTGTGTGTGTGTGTGTGTGTGTGTGTGTGTGTGTGTGTGTGTGTGTGTGTGTGTGTGTGTGTGTGTGTGTGTGTGTGTGTGTGTGTGTGTGTGTGTGTGTGTATGTGTGTGTGTGTGTAGACATGTCCCACCTCTCGTCCATAGACAGGGAGTACTCCTCCATGTTGTGGCAGGGAGTATGTGTGTATATGTGTGTGTGTGTAGACATGTCCCACCTCTCGTCCATAGACAGGGAGTACTCCTCCATGTTGTGGCAGGGAGTATGTGTGTATATGTGAGTGTGTGTAGACATGTCCCACCTCTCGTCCATAGACAGGGAGTACTCCTCCATGTTGTGGCAGGGAGGTGGGTTAGCAGGGGGAGGAGGCAGAAGGTCAGCCCAGTTCATTGCACTCTGTTTGGGTAGTTTGGGGGTGCGCACTCCCTTCTTTTGACCTTGACTCCCTGGAAAAACATGAACAAAGAACTTCTTCAGTCAGAAACATGCAGACACACATCCCCACTCCCACATCCTCCTCTGTCTCA
Organism: Oncorhynchus masou masou; assembly: GCF_036934945.1. NCBI lineage: Eukaryota > Metazoa > Chordata > Actinopteri > Salmoniformes > Salmonidae > Oncorhynchus > Oncorhynchus masou. The sequence continues at coordinate 77,126,707 of NC_088220.1, read as the reverse complement.
CAACCATTTACATTGTTGAATAATGTTAAATCAGCAGCGAAATTAATACATCGACAGCATATAATAGAATATGAACAAACAGGGCTAATTACAGCGTGGGATTTACACAGATAAAAAAATATATAATTTTACACGAGAGCATGTCAGCTAATGGCAACCCCTTACTTTATGGACGTTGCGAAAATGCACCACGCACATTATCTCTCAATGTGTAATTAATGCCAGCCATGCCATCAAAAACACAGTCATTTTTCAACTAATGTTCACCATTGCCAAGAGAAAAAAGAAAAACGTGAAAAAAAGCAGAAAACATCAGAGGCCAATTAACAGCAGCCAATTAGAATGAGAAACCAATGAGCTGTGAGCTCAGCGAGCACAGAGGGCTGCTCTTTAATGAGCTGAACTTCATATACAATATCAGAATGGATCCTGGGCGTTATGGAGTCAGTGTTGCATTCCCTCTGGAATGTGTGTGTCATTAGTCCTTGTCCAGAAACAAACACTGCAGCTCTGATGAGATTATCCTTCTCTTTGCCGGAATGAAGGGGACGGTAATTAATGTTTTTTTACAAAAAACTGTCTGAGCAACAAGGAAGAACCAACGTCCAGTGACTAAATACACGACAGAAAAACACTCACAAACGAGGTATTTCATTTTCTGTTAACAACCCATGGGATTGAATTTTGCTCACAAACACTTCAACTTCAGCATATGTATACACACACAGACTGGGAAACTGACACAGACTGGGAAACTGACACAGACTGGGAAACTGACACAGACTGGAAACTGACACAGACTGGAAACACACAGACTGGAAACACACACAGACTGGAAACACACACAGACTGGAAACACACACAGACTGGAAACTGACAAAGACTGGAAACACACACAGACTGGAAAACAGACACAGACTGGAAACACACACAGACTGGAAACACACACAGACTGGAAACTGACACAGACTGGAAACACACACAGACTGGAAAACTGACACAGACTGGAAACACACACAGACTGGAAAACTGACACAGACTGGAAACACACACAGACTGGAAACAGACACAGACTGGAAACTGACACAGACTGGAAACACACACAGACTGGGAAACTGACACAGACTGGAAACACACACAGACTGGGAAACTGACACAGACTGGAAACACACACAGACTGGGAAACTGACACAGACTGGAAACACACACAGACTGGAAACACACACAGACTGGAAAACTGACACAGACTGGAAACACACACAGACTGGAAACACACACAGACTGGAAACTGACACAGACTGGAAACAGACACAGACTGGAAACAGACACAGACTGGAAACACACACAGACTGGAAACTGGAAACTGACACAGACTGGAAACACACACAGACTGGAAACTGACACAGACTGGAAACACACACAGACTGGAAACACACAGACTGGAAACACACACAAACTGAAACTGGGAAACTGACACAGACTGGGAAACACACACAGACTGGAAACACACACAGACTGACTGGAAACACACACAGACTGGAAACACACACAGACTGGAAACACACAGACAGACTGGGAAACTGACACAGACTGGAAACACACACAGACTGGAAACTGACACAGACTGGAAACACACACAGACTGGAAACTGACACAGACTGGAAACTGGAAACACACACACTGGAAACTGACACAGACTGGAAACACACACAGACTGGAAACACACACAGACTGGAAACACACAGACTGGAAACACACACAGACTGGAAACACACACAGACTGGAAACACACACAGACTGGAAACTGACACAGACTGGAAACACACACAGACTGGTAAACTGACACAGACTGGAAACTGACACAGACTGGAAACACACACAGACTGGAAACACTGACTGGAAACACACACAGACTGGAAACACACACAGACTGGAAACACACACAGACTGGAAACACACACAGACTGGAAAACTGAACAGACTGGAAACACACACAGACTGGAAACAGAAACACACACAGACTGGAAACACACACAGACTGGGAAACTGACACAGACTGGAAACACACACAGACTGGAAACACACACAGACTGGAAACACACACAGACTGGAAACACACACAGACTGGAAACACACACAGACTGGAAACACACACAGACTGGAAAACTGACACAGACTGGAAACACACAGACTGGAAACACACACAGACTGGAAACACACAGACTGGAAACACACACAGACTGGAAACACACAGACTGGAAACACACAGACTGGAAACTGACACAGACTGGAAACACACACAGACTGGAAAACTGACACAGACTGGAAACACACACAGACTGGAAAACACAGACTGACACACACAGACTGGAAACAGACAAACACACACAGACTGGAAACAAACTGACACAGACTGGAAAACTGGAAAACACAGACTGGAAACACACACAGACTGGAAACACACACAGACTGGAAAACACACAGACTGGAAACACACACAGACTGGAAACACACACAGACTGGAAACACACAGACTGGAAACAGACACAGACTGGAAACTGACACAGACTGGAAAGAAACTGGACACACAAGACTGGAAACAGAAAGACTGGGAAACTGACACAGACTGGAAACACACACAGACTGGAAACACACAGACTGGAAAACTGACACAGACTGGGAAACTGACACAGACTGGAAACACACACAGACTGGAAACACACAAAGACTGGGAAACTGACACAGACTGGAAACACACACAGACTGGGAAACTGACACAGACTGGGAAACTGACACAGACTGGAAACACACACTGGAAACAGACACAGACTGGAAACTGACACACAAATTGACACAGACTGGAAAACTGACACAGACTGGAAACACACACAGACTGGAAAACTGACAGACTGGAAACACACACAGACTGGAAACACACACAGACTGGAAAACTGACACAGACTGGAAACTCACACAGACTGGGAACACACTGACACAGACTGGAAAACTGACACAGACTGGAAACACACACAGACTGGAAACACACACAGACTGGAAACACACACAGACTGGAAACACACACAGACTGGAAACACACAGACAAACTGACTGGAAAACACACACAGACTGGAAACACACACAGACTGGAAACACACAGACTGGAAACACACACAGACTGGAAACACACAGACTGGAAACACACAGACTGACTGGAAACACACACAGACTGGAAAACTGACACAGACTGGAAACACACACAGACTGGAAACAGACACAGACAAGACACACACAGACTGGAAACACACACAGACTGGAAAACACAGACTGGAAACAGACACAGACTGGAAACACTGACTGGGAAACACACAGACTGGAAACACACACAGACTGGAAACACACAGACTGGAAACACAGACTGGAAACTGACACAGACTGGAAACACACAGACTGGAAAACACACAGACTGGAAACACACACAGACTGGAAACACACACAGACTGGAAACACACACAGACTGGAAACACACACAGACTGGAAACACACAGACTGGAAACACACACAGACTGGAAACACACACAGACTGGAAACACACAGACTGGAAACACACAGACTGGAAACACACACAGACTGGAAAACACACAGACTGGAAACACACAGAAACTGGAAACACAGACTGGGAAACTGACACAGACTGGACACACAGACTGGAAACACACAGACTGGAAAACTGACACAGACTGGAAACACACACAGACTGGAAACACACACAGACTGGAAACAGACACAGACTGGAAACTGACACAGACTGGAAACACACAGACTGGAAACACACACAGACTGGAAAACTGACACAGACTGGAAACACACACAGACTGGAAACACACACAGACTGGAAACAGACAAAGACACAGACTGGAAAACTGACACAGACTGGAAACACACAGACTGACTGGAAACACACACAGACTGGAAACAGACACAGACTGGAACACACAGAGACTGGGAACACACAGAATGGAAACACACAGAATGGGAACACACAGACACAGACTGGAAACACACACAGACTGGGAAAACACACAGAATGGGAAACACACAGAACAGACTGGGACTGGAAACACACACAGACTGGAAACACACACAGAATTGGAACACACAGACTGGAAACACACAGACTGGGAACACTGGAAACAGAATGGGAACACACAGAACTGGAAAACTGACACAGACTGGAAACACACACAGACTGGAAACACACACAGACTGGGATTGGAACACACAGAATGGGAACACACAGAATGGGAACACACAGAATGGGAACACAGACTGGAAACACACACAGACTGGAAACAGACACAGAATGGGAACACACAGAATGGGAACACACAGAATGGGAACACACAGAATGGGAACACACAGAATGGGAAACAACACAGAATGGGAAACAACAGAATGGGAAACAACACAGAATGGGAACAAACAGAATGGGAACACACAGAATGGGAACACACAGAAAACACAGACTGGGAACAAACAGAATGGGAACACACAGAATGGGAACAAACAGAATGGGAACACACAGACTGGAAACAAACAGAATGGAAACAAACAGAATGGGAACAGAATGGGAACACACAGACTGGAAACACACAGAATGGAAACACACAGAAGACACACAGAATGGGAACACACAGAATGGGAACACACAGAATGGGAACACACAGACTGGAACACACACACACAACAAACACAAACAGAATGGGAACACACAGAATGGGAACACACAGACTGGAAACACACAGACTGGGAACACACAGAATGGGAACACACAGAATGGGAACACACAGAATGGGAACACACAGAATGGGAACACACAGAATGGGAACACACAGAATGGGAATACACAGACTGGAAACACACACAGACTTGGAACACACAGAATGGGAACACACATGGGAACACACAGAATGGGAACACACAGAATGGAAACACACGAATGGGAACACACAGAATGGGAACACACAGAATGGTAACACACAGAATGTAAACACACAGAATGGGAACAAACAGAATGGGAACACACAGAATGGGAACAAACAGAATGGGAACACACAGAATGGGAACAACACAGAATGGGAACACACAGAATGGGAACAAACAGAATGGGAACACACAGAATGGGAACAAACAGAATGGGAACACACAGAATGGGAACACACAGAATGGGAACACACAGAATGGGAACAAACAGAATGGGAACAAACAGAATGGGAACAAACAGAATGGGAACACACAGAATGGGAACACACAGAATGGGAACACACAGAATGGGAACAAACAGAATGGGAACAAACAGAATGGGAAAAAACAGAATGGGAACACACAGAATGGGAACACACAGAATGGGAACACACAGAATGGGAACACACAGAATGGGAACACACACAGACTGGGTAACTGACACAGACTGGGAAACTGACACAGACTGGAAACACACACAGACTGGAAACACACACAGACTGGAAACAGACACAGACTGGAAAACTGACACAAACTGGAAATTGACACAGACTGGAAAACTGACACAGACTGGAAACACACACAGACTGGAAAACTGACACAGACTGGAAACACACACAGACTGGAAACACACACAGACTGGAAAACTGACACAGACTGGAAACTCACACAGACTGGGAACACACAGACTGGAAACACACAGAATGGGAACACACAGAGACTGGAAAACTGACACAGACTGGAAACACACACAGACTGGAAAACTGACACAGACTGGAAACACACACAGACTGGGGAACACACAGAGACTGGGAACACACAGAATGGGAACACACAGAGACTGGGAACACACAGAATGGGAACACACAGAATGGGAACACACAGACTGGAAACACACAGACTGGGAACACACAGAATGGGAACACACAGAATGGGAACACACAGACTGGAAACACACACAGAATTGGAACACACAGACTGGAAACACACAGACTGGGAACACACAGAATGGGAACACACAGAATGGGAACACACAGAATGGGAACACACAGACTGGAAACACACACAGAATTGGAACACACAGAATGGGAACACACAGAATGGGAACACACAGAATGGAAACAAACAGAATGGGAACAAACAGAATGGGAACACACAGAATGGGAACACACAGAATGGGAACACACAGAATGGGAACACACAGAATGGGAACAAACAGAATGGGAACACACAGAATGGTAACACACAGAATGTAAACACACAGAATGGGAACAAACAGAATGAGAACACACAGAATGGGAACAAACAGAATGGGAACACACAGAATGGGAACACACAGAATGGGAACACACAGAATGGGAACAAACAGAATGAGAACACACAGAATGGGAACAAACAGAATGGGAACACACAGAATGGGAACACACAGAATGGGAACACACAGAATGGGAACAAACAGAATGGGAACATACAGAATGGGAACAAACAGAATGGGAACACACAGAATGGGAACACACAGAATGGGAACACACAGAATGGGAACAAACAGAATGGGAACAAACAGAATGGGAACAAACAGAATGGGAACACACAGAATGGGAACACACAGAATGGGAACACACAGAATGTGAACACACAGAATGGGAACAAACAGAATGGGAACAAACATAATGGGAAGAAACAGAATGGAAACAAACAGAATGTGAACACACAGAATGGGAACAAACAGAATGGGAACACACAGAATGGGAACACACAGAATGGGAACACACAGAATGCGAACTGAAGCCTGACGTTTCTTTTCTCTTTCTTTGTTTTCTCCATTTTCCCTCCACTGAAGGCTGCTTTTCATTCCTCTTCAAGAGACTGACATGGAAATTAATCAAAATTACCATTTTAAAGCATCATGCATTATTAGTCCCACTATGATTTATTGCTTTTGAGGAAACAAATGATTTAGAAATGGAGCTTCTGGGTTGAAAGTGATTAAGTGGTTTTATAGAAATAATAATGAACTGGAAACAACAACAACAAGAGCGATTGAGTGAACATCCAGGCAGTAAAACAGCAGCCATCTGGCTGTGGATATGATAACCCCTGTCTGCCCCTGTCCCCCTTCCTTCCCCCCTCTCTCACCAGAGGTGCTGCTGCTGCCACGGTCAGAGCTGTTGTAGGATCCCCCTGTGTGGGCCTCGTGGGCCTGGTTATAGAGGATGGTGGTAGCCATGGGACTGTCCCCTCCTCTATAGTGGTCTGGTAGGGGAGAGGAGGAGGATGGTAAGCATGATGAAGGTGGGTCGCAGGGCAGCATACACTACATTATCGCATTAGAAAAGTACAGATAACTTATGAAAAGGAATGAAAGAAGGGGACATTATGATATCAAAAGATGCATAGAGACTGTTTGAGTTTAACTGACTAATGATCACAGTTAGGCTTACATAAGTGCTAACATTGTAACAACACATCTTAATAATGATCTTAACCAGCGATGTGTTTAAATGTCTGTCATACACATCTAATAAGTTGAAATGTAATTTTAAACTGTCACAACAAACAGTCTGGAGTAATATCATGCAATAACATGATGTTGTCTTCCTAATAGTGCTGAAAGAGAAGACAAGCAGTTTCTGTTCCACACAAGAGACCATGACCAAACTGAAAACAGTGTTACTAAAGCAGCAACTCTTTCCTGCAGGTAAGAACAAGGTGACGATAGTTTAGTTCAGTGGCTGTCAGTTCCAACAGAAATGTTTCTCTCTCCTTCAGATAACTGACACCTGGAGAAAATCCTTCCACCTGTTGTGAACGTGACTTTACCCATGAAGAACAACCCAGACTGAAAAGACAGAAACTGACACAGAATGTAGAGCAGAGATTATATATGAACACAGAGAGGAAAGAGGAGCTAAGTAAATGCATAACAGACAATGAGAGAGAGACTGATGATGGTCTCTATCAATATGACTGGATGTGGGGCAACAGGGAAGCGAGTGAAAAAAGGAACATTCTTCGGCATGGTGGGTCCATCCACAGAGATAAAGGGAAAGAAAGAAGGGAAGAAAGAAAGATGGAAGGCGGCTATGTTTTGACCTCGTAACCTCCACCGATTCCCACCACACACTCACCCTTGTTTAGCTTGTTCTGCTCCATGATGTTATACTGGTGGAGCTGTGAGGTCATTTCCTGTTGCTTCTGCAGCTGAACCGGGGTGGGTTTCCAGCCGTGTTTCTCGTTCATCTCCCCTCCCCCTCCTCCTCCTCTCCCTCTGTCTCTGTCTGTGTTGATGTTGTTGCCCAGGATAGACGACTGGATGAGCTGTGTGGTGGCGTACGGGGTGGGCTGTCCCCCTGGTCCACCCGGCCCAACGAAGCGTCCGTCCTTCAGGTTGGGGCTGTTGAAGGTCTTCATCTCGTTGATCTTGTTGGAGAGGTCCACGTCTCCGTACACTCCTCCCTCCGGCACCATCAGGTTGGTCTGTTTGCTCTCCATCTGGTTGTTATAGTTGGCGATGCAGTCAGCTGGATAACATGGGGAGCGGGTGCAGGGTGCAGGGTTTAGTCAAAGACCAGACTAGATTCTATAGCTGGGTTCAGAAGAAGAGGTTGGCCAAGTGCACGAACGGCACGAATGGCATTGTATTCAGTTGTATTCACTGGCATCACATTCCCATAAAAAAATAAGATGAAAAGATTAACATTTCAGAATGACACAGAAATAAATCAGCCCGAGTCATTTGTACCTTTCAACAGATCACTGTGCGTTCAGTCTAGACATATATATATATATATATATATATATATATATATATATATTTCAGTGCAAACTACAGTTCATTATGTCAGATATCCCCATCTGGTTCAGTTGACTGGAGCTTTATTATACTTCCACTGTCTGCTCTCTCTGTCCTTCTGTCTCAATAATGCCTCCGTCTTATCCACAGCTCAACGTGGGTGGCGTGTCTATCCTCCCTGTCAGACGCCAGGCGAGGAGGCTTTGCTCATTGAGAAGGACAGTGGAACATGTCTGTATCAGAAGGTTGGAGGGAAGCGTGCAGCAAAGAACAAAGCTCCACTGTCAGATCCAATGTTCTCTGGCTCATAAAATATTCAAATCCTCCAGCAGATCTGAGAGACAGCCTTGCAGTAAATATCAAGGGCGGCTGTAGGTGGAACAACCGAGCGCACGTGAGCCTCACATTTCCAAGAAGCGAGGGATATCTGAGGCACTTCAGAGGCAGATGTGGAGAAAGGGCCTCTATGTGGTAGATAAAGGGACATTAACTCGTATCACTCGGCTCCGTCACCTAGCCGCTGATCCTGTTAAACCTTCACAGGGTTTAGGTTGGCCACACAAAGCAGCCAGCACCAGGCATGCTCCTTAACGTCTTATACTGGGGATGAGTGAGAAGTGATTTTACCAAATTACCCCTTCTCAAACAAACTCACACAATGTTAGGGAAATGTAAAACACAGCACGGAATGGAAAGTTGGATTAGGTTTTCTCATGTTGACTGTCATGGATAACTTTAGAAGTTGGGTATGTATTTGATGGGTACAGTGTTTCTTTGTCCTTGAGTAAGATGCTTAACCCAGCAGTAGCACAGCACTTAGTACAACACTACATCTACTACAATAAGAGAGTGGGTAAGATGCTTAACCCAGCGGTAGCACATCACTTAGGTGAGGGCCCTCGGAGTGTGGTGTCAGGACAATAACCTCACACTCAACGTCAACAAAACTAAGGAGATGATTGTGGACTTCAGGAAACAGCAGAGGGAACACCCCCCTATCCACATCGATGGAACAGTAGTGGAGAGGGTAGTAAGTTTTAAGTTCCTCGGCATACACATCACAGACAAACTGAATTGGTCCACTCACACAGACAGCATCGTGAAGAAGGTGCAGCAGCGCCTCTTCAACCTCAGGAGGCTGAAGAAATTCGGCTTGTCACCAAAAACACTCACAAACTTCTACAGATGCACAATCGAGAGCATCCTGGCGGGCTGTATCACCGCCTGGTACGGCAACTGCTCCGCCCACAACTGTAAGGCTCTCCAGAGGGTAGTGAGGTCTGCACAACGTATCACCGGGGGCAAACTACCTGCCCTCCAGGACACCTACACCACCCGATGTTACAGGAAGGCCATAAAGATCATTAAGGACAACACCCACCCGAGCCACTGCCTGTTCACCCCGCTATCATCCAGAAGGCGAGGTCAGTACAGGTGCATCAAAGCTGGGACCGAGAGACTGAAAAACAGCTTCTATCTCAAGGCCATCAGACTGTTAAACAGCAACCACTAACATTGAGTGGCTGCTGCCAACACACTGACTCAACTCCAGCCACTTCAATAATGGGAATTGATGGGAAAGGATGTAAAATATATCACTAGCCACTTTAAACAATGCTACCTAATTTAATGTTTACATACCCTACATTATTCATCTCATATGTATACGTATATACTGTACTCTATCATCTACTGCATCCTTATGTAATACATGTATCACTAGCCACTTTAACTATGCCACTTTGTTTACATACTCATCTCATATGTATATACTGTACTCGATACCATCTACTGTATCTTGCCTATGCTGCTCTGCACCATCACTCATTCATATCTTTATGTACATATTCTTTATCCCCTTACACTGTGTATAAGATATTAGTTTTGGAATTGTTAGTTAGATTACTTGTTGGTTATTACTGCATTGTCGGAACTGGAAGCACAAGCATTTCGCTACACTCGCATTAACATCTGCTAACCATGTGTATGTGACAAATAAAATGTGTGTGCCCATCGGATTTCAGAGACAAACTCACTCTGTATTGTTTATAGAAAGTACTTTTGACTGAGCGGGTGTGTACCATAACTCCCTCTTTGTCTCCATCACTGTCCATCATCTCGTCTGCTCTCTTGACTTTCCTCCCCACTCCCTCGCTCTTTCTCTCTTCCTTTATCTCTGTTTATGCTACTTATCCTCCCCACTCCCTCGCTCTTTCTCTCTTCCTTTATCTCTGTTTATGCTACTTATCCTCCCCCTCCCTCGCTCTTTCTCTCTTCCTTTATCTCTGTTTATGCTACTTATCCTCCCCACTCCCTCGCTCTTTCTCTCTTCCTTTATCTCTGTTTATGCTACTTATCCTCCCCCCCTCGCTCTTTCTCTCTTCCTTTATCTCTTTTTATGCTACTTATCCTCCCCACTCCCTCGCTCTTTCTCTCTTCCTTTATCTCTGTTTATGCTACTTATCCTCCCCACTCCCTCGCTCTTTCTCTCTTCCTTTCTCTCTGTTTATGCTACTTATCCTCCCCACTCCCTCGCTCTTTCTCTCTTCCTTTATCTCTGTTTATGCTACTTATCCTCCCCCTCCTCCCTTTCGCTCTTTTATGCTCTCTTCCTTTATCTCTGTCTTATGCTACTTATCCTTCCCACTCCTCGCTCTTTCTCTCTTCCTTTATCTCTGTTTATGCTACTTATCCTCCCCACTCCCTCGCTCTTTCTCTCTTCCTTTCTCTCTGTTTATGCTACTTATCCTCCCCACTTATCTACTTATCCTCCCACTCCCTCGCTCTTTCTCTTTCCTTTATCTCTGTTTATGCTTTATCCTCCCCTCCCCCCTCGCTCTTTCTCTCTCCTTTTCTCTGTTTATGCTACTTATCCTTCCCACTCCTCGCTCTTTCTCTCTTCCTTTATCTCTGTTTATGCTACTTATCCTCCCCCTCCCTCGCTCTTTCTCTCTTCCTTTCTCTCTGTTTATGCTACTTATCCTCCCCACTCCCTCGTTCTTTCTCTCTTCCTTTCTCTCTGTTTATGCTACTTATCCTCCCCACTCCCTCGCTCTTTCTCTCTTCCTTTATCTCTGTTTATGCTACTTATCCTCCCCACTCCCTCGTTCTTTCTCTCTTCCTTTATCTCTGTTTATGCTACTTATCCTTCCCACTCCCTCGTTCTTTCTCTCTTCCTTTATCTCTGTTTATGCTACTTATCCTCCCCCCATCGTTCTTTTTCCTCCCCATTCCCTTTCTTTCTATGCACTCTTCCAGGTACCCCCCCTCCCTCTCTCCACCCATCTCTCCCCATCTCTCCATCCAGTGTTGGCTGTAGTCTGCAGTCCTGCCCTGACCTCAACCATTGCTCCACATTTCTTAAATAACTGAGCACTTAGTGGGAATGACATTATTGGCTATAACAACAGTATGGAAATTAGCAGAGCAATTCGATTTGCAGCAGAGTAAACCAGTAAGGACCTTCCAGGGCACTCCTTTTATTTCCTGCCTAAAACAACCCTGCTTTAACCTGACATAAATCAAACACACACACTACTCCTACTCCTAAGCCACATATCCCAGGTTTTTCTTCTAGAGACCTCTCAAGGAGAGAGGTAAAGCGAGACTCCAGGGAGCTAACCCAGATATGAGATTTCACTTCTCTCTGTTTTCTACCAAATAGATCCGCTTGTTTTGATGATTCTTATCTATGCTTGGTTTTGAGAGCAGGTGCGTGAGTCATGCAACCTGGATATCTGAGGAGGCACAAAGTCGGTGAGAATGGCTGGGTGGTGGTCCTGAGGGGGCTAGGCCCCATGACCCTGAAATATGTTTATTTGTATGCATATCTAAGCATACCTCTGTCTGTATCCTCCAGGTAGTTCTTTAAAAATATATATATTATTAAATATGCTTCACTTTATCTCTGCTAGAATCTGGGTGAAATATTTTTCAATATATTTAGTTATTGCTTGCTTTTCTGAAGTCTGCCAACCTTGTTATTAGATTGGGAACCTATCTGGGCTAAAGACAACTTTTAACAAGGCTAGTAGTACTACAAAAATTAATAATAATATATACAGTACCAGTCAACATTTTGGACACACTTACTCATTCAAGGGTTTTAATTTATTTGTTTTATGTTCTACATTGTAGAATAATAGTGAAGACATCAACACAATGAAATAACACATGGAATCATGTAGTAAACAAAAAATATAGTTGATTTTTCAAAGTAGCCACCGTTTGTCTTGATGACAGCATTGCACTCTTGACATTCTCTCAACCAGCTTCACCTGGAGTGCTTTTACAACAGTCTTGAAGGAGTTCCCACATATGCTGAGCACTTATTGGCTGCTTTTCCTTCACTCTGCGGTTCAACTCATCCCAAACCATCTCAATTTGGTTGAGGTTAGGTGATTGTGGAGGTCAGGTCATCTGATGCAGTATTCCATCACTCTCCTTCTTGGTCAAATAGCAATTACACAGCCTGGAGGTGTGCTGGGTCATTGTCCTGTTGAAAAACGAATGATAGTCCCAATAGTCTCAAACCAGATGGGATGGCGTATTGCCGCAGAATGCTGTGGTAGCCATGCTGATTAAGTGTGCCTTGAATCTGAAATAAATTACAGACAGTATCACCAGCAAAGCACCATCAAACCTTCTCCTCCATGCTGAGTTCATCTATTCACCTACTCTGCGTCTCACAAAGACACAACGGTTGGAACCAAAAATCTCAAATTTAGACTCCAGACCAAAGGACCGAGTTCCACTGGTCTAATGTCCATTGCTTGTGTTTCTTGACCCAAGAAAGTCTCTTCTTCAATTTGATGTCTTTCAGTAGTGTTTTTTTGCAGACATTTGACCATGAAGGCCTGATTCAAGCAGTCTCATCTGAACAGTTGATGTTGAGATGTGTGTTACTTGAATTCTGTGAAGCAGTTATTTGGGCTGCAATTTCTGAGGTTGGTACCTCTAATGGTACCTCTTCCAATCCTGTGGCGGTCCACATGAGAGCAAGTTTCATCATAGCGCTCAATGGTTTTTGTGACAGCACTTGAAGAAACTTCAAAAGTTCTTGAAGTTTCCGGATTGACTGACGTTCATGTCTTAAAGCAATGATGGACTGTTTCTCTTTGCCTATTTGAGCTGTTCTTGCCATAATATGGACTTGGTCTTTTACCAAATAGGGCTGTCTTCTGTATACCAGCCGTACATTGTCACAACACAACTGATTGGCTCAAACTCATTAAGAAGAAAATATTTTTCACAAATTAACTTTTAACAAGACACACCTGTTACATGAAATGCATTCCAGGTGACTACCTCATGAAGCTGGTTGAGAGAATGCCAAGAGTGTGCAAAGCTGTCATCAAGGCAAAGGGTGGCTACTTCGAAGAGTTTCAAATATATAATATATTTTCATTTGTTTAACACTTTTTTGGTTATTGCATGATTCCATATGTGTTATTTCATAGTTTTGATGTCTTCACTATAATTTTACAATGTAGAATATAGTAAAAATAAAGAAAAACACTTGAATAAGTAAGTGTGTCCAAACTTTTTACTGGTAGTATTCTTATTATTACTATTAAAAAAATGTAACATGACAAACCTGAGGGGGCACGTGCCCCTGTGCCCCCTATCGACATGATGCCTCAGAGTTATTTTGATAACTGCTTTAGGCCAGTGTATGTTTGGGTGTGTTGTTCCAGTGCGTAGCGTACTCACCTGGGCGGCTGTATGTAGCCAGGTTGCTGTCACTGTTGCCCTGTCCTGCGGTGCAGCAGTTCATGCTACAGTCATTGTGATTGGAGCAGGAGTTGGGCCAGGTATCAGCCAACCAGGGCTGGGTAGCAGACTCCCCAATGTTCAGCAAACCTGGCCTGGAAGGATGGGGCACAAAACAGTCAACACTGACTAACAATGGAACATGCTGCCCCATTGTAACACAGGTTTTAGGCAGATCGATGGGGATTCAGTCAATACTAAATTATTATTTAGAAATTGTTACACTTCCATATGGCTAGGTCCTAGGCTGTTGTTTTACAGAAAATATCACTCCCTCTCCTCTCTCTCTCTCTCTCTCTCTCTCTCTCTCTCTCTCTCTCTCTCTCTCTCTCTCGCTCTCTCTCTCTCTCTCTCTCTCTCACACCTTTCTCTCACCTTTCTCTCCCTGCTCCATTGGCCTTGGATACGTATTAGAGGAGAGCTGAACAGCCCTCGTCTGAGCTAAATAACATTATGTGCGCTCTGAACAGACCACCATGACAGACTACATCTGTCCATGTCTGAACAGACCAAAGACACAATCTCTCTACTGTCTGAACAGACACCATGTTTCACTGAGCCCATCTCAGACCACCATCTCTGAGCATTAGCGATCTCTGTGCTGTCTGAACAGACCACCATTAACAGAAAGCCAGATCTCTGTGCTGTCTGAACAGAATTCAACAGACCACCATCCCATCATGTCTGAACAGACACAAACGCTCCAGACCACCATCCAGTCTGAACAGATTCCATGGTGTCACAGACCACCATCTTCTGCTGTCTGAACAGACTCCATCTCTCTCTTTATCAACAGACCACCATCCTTTAAAGTTTAGTAGAAATACACAACTACAGTCAAGGACTGAAAGTACTGAACAGAACTGAGATCAAACAGACCACCATCTCTCTACTGAGGTCATGGACATCTCAACTTTCCCTGAACAGACCACCATACATCTCTCTACTGCTTCTGAGAAGAGGAGTCTCTCTGCAGTAGTCTGAACAGACCATCCATGTCTCAGACCACCATCTCTGTGCTGTCTGATCTCTCTACTGTCTGAACAGACCACCATCTCTGTGCTGTCTGAACAGACCACCATCTCTCTACTGTCTGAACAGACCACCATCTCTCTGCTGTCTGAACAGACTACCATCTCTCTGCTGTCTGAACAGACCACCATCTCTCTACTGTCTGAACAGACCACCATCTCTGTGCTGTCTGAACAGACTACCATCTCTCTACTGTCTGAACAGACTCTCTCTGCTGTCTGAACAGACATCTCTCTGCTGTCTGAACAGACCACCATCTCTCTGCTGTCTGAACAGACCACCATCTCTCTACTGTCTGAACAGACCACCATCTCTCTGCTGTCTGAACAGACTGTCTGAACAGACCACCATCTCTCTGCTGTCTGAACAGACCACCATCTCTCTGCTGTCTGAACAGTCTGAACAGACCACCATCTCTCTGCTGTCTGAACAGACCACCATCTCTCTGCTGTCTGAACAGACCACCATCTCTCTGTCTGAACAGACCACCATCTCTCTGCAGACTGTCTGAACAGACTACCATCTCTCTGCTGTCTGAACAGACCACCATCTCTCTGCTGTCTGAACAGACCACCATCTCTCTACTGTCTGAACAGACTACCATCTCTCTACTGTCTGAACAGACCACATCTCTCTGCTGTCTGATCTCTCTGCTGTCTGAACAGACCACCATCTCTCTACTGTCTGAACAGACCACCATCTCTCTACTGTCTGAACAGACCACCATCTCTGTGCTGTCTGAACAGACCACCATCTCTCTCTCTCTACTGTCTGAACAGACCACCATCTCTCTGCTGTCTGAACAGACCACCATCTCTCTGCTGTCTGAACAGACCACCATCTCTCTACTGTCTGAACAGACCCATCTCAACAGACCACCATCTCTCTGCTGTCTGAACAGACCACCATCTCTCTGCTGTCTGAACAGACTCTCTCTGCTGTCTGAACAGACCATCTCTCTGCTGTCTGAACAGACCACATCTCTGTGCTGTCTGAACAGTCTGACAGACACCATCTCTGAACAGACCACCATCTCTCTGCTGTCTGAACAGACCACCATCTCTGCTGTCTGAACAGACTACCATCTCTCTACTGTCTGAACAGACTACCATCTCTCTACTGTCTGAACAGACCACCATCTCTCTACTGTCTGAACAGACCACCATCTCTGTCTGAACTGTCTGAACAGACCACCATCTCTCTGTGTCTGAACAGACCACCATCTCTCTGCTGTCTGAACAGACCATCTCTCTATCTGAACAGACCACTCTCTCTACTGTCTGAACAGACCACCATCTCTCTACTGTCTGAACAGACCACCATCTCTCTGTCTGAACAGACCACCATCTCTCTGCTGTCTGAACAGACCACCATCTCTCTGCTGTCTGAACAGACCACCATCTCTCTACTGTCTGAACAGACCACTGTCTGATCTGTCTGAACAGACCTCTCTGTGCTGTCTGAACAGACTACTGTCTGATCTCTCTGCTGTCTGAACAGACCACCTCTGCTGTCTGAACAGACCACCATCTGTCTGAACAGACAGACACCATCTCTGTCTGAACAGACCACCATCTCTGCTGTCTGAACAGACTACCATCTCTCTGCTGTCTGAACAGACCACCATCTCTCTGCTGTCTGAAGACAGAACAGACTACCATCTCTCTACTGTCTGAACAGACTACCATCTCTCTACTGTCTGAACAGACCACCATCTCTCTACTGTCTGAACAGACCACCATCTCTCTACTGTCTGAACAGACCACCATCTCTGCTGTCTGTCTGAACAGACCACCATCTCTCTCTGTCTGAACAGACCACCATGTCTGAACAGACTACCATCTCTCTGAACAGACCACCATCTCTGTCTGAACAGACTACCATCTCTCTGCTGTCTGAACAGACCACCATCTCTCTGCTGTCTGAACAGACTCTCTCTACTGTCTGAACAGACTACCATCTCTCTGCTGTCTGAACAGACCACCATCTCTCTGCTGTCTGAACAGACCACCATCTCTCTGTCTGAACAGACCACCATCTGAACAGACCACCATCTCTCTGCTGTCTGAACAGACTACCATCTCTCTGCTGTCTGAACAGACTACCATCTGAACAGACCACCATCTCTCTGCTGTCTGAACAGACTACCATCTCTCTGTCTGTCTGAACAGACTACCATCTCTCTGCTGTCTGAACAGACCACCATCTCTACTGTCTGAACAGACTACCATCTCTCTACTGTCTGAACAGACCATCTCTCATGTCTGAACTCTCTCTGCTGTCTGACTCTCTCTCTGAACAGACCACCATCTCTCTGCTGTCTGAACAGACTACCATCTCTCTGCTTTCTGAACAGACTACCAGCTCTCTGCTCGTTAGGGCTGTCCCCAACTAAAAAAAATCTTTGGCGACCGAAAGTCGTCTCTTCTTTCGACAAATCGATTGCTTAAAATTTTTAAATGTGTAATTTTCCATATATAGACACACCCTATGGGTTTTAATAAAATTAACTATATGCATTGAGCTTGTCTGATGCTTTAAGCTTACGGTTTGATGCCTCAAGAGGGCACCAAAGATGTAGATAACCAGAAAAAAAACTTAACCTGATCCAACTATTCTCCTCCAACTCCGGCTGGCTTTCACAGATTCTGCAAAATCAAATCAAATCCAATTTTATTGGTCACATACACATGGTTAGCAGATGTTATTGCGAGTGTAGCAAAATGCTTGTGTTTCTAGTTCTGACAGTGCAGTAATATCTAACAAGTAATCTAACAATTCCACAACAACTCCCTAATACACACAAATCTAAAGGGATGGAATAAGAATATGTACATATAAATATATGGATGAGCGATGTCCGAGCGGTATATGCAAGGTGCAAAAGATGGTATAAAAATACAGTGGAGAGAACAAGTATTTGATACACTGCCAATTTTCTAGGTTTTCCTACTTACAAAGCATGTAGAGGTCTGTAATTTTTATCATAGGTACACTTCAACTGTGAGAGACGGAATCGAAAAGAAAAATCAAAAAATCACATTGTATGATTTTTAAGTAATTAGTTTGCATTTTATTGCATGACATAAGTATTTGATCACCTACCAACCAGTAAGAATTCGGGCTCTCACAAACCTGTTAGTTTTTCTTTAATAATTAAGAAGCCATCCTGTTCTCTACTCATTACCTGTATTAACTGCACTTGTTTGAACTCTTTACCTGTATAAAAAATACCTGTCCACACACTCAATCAAACAGACTCCAACATCTCCACAATGGCCAAGACCAGAGAGCTGTGTAAGGACATCAGGGGGAAAATTGTAGACCTGGGATGGGCCACAGGACAATAGGCAAGCAGCTTGGTGAGAAGGCAACAACTGTTGGCACAATTATTAGAAAATGGAAGAAGTTCAATATGACGGTCAATCACCCTCAGTCTGTTGCTCCATGCAAGATCTCACCACGTGGGGCATCAATGATCATGAGGAAGGTGAGGGATCAGCCCAGAACTACACGGCAGGACCTGGTCAATGACCTGAAGAGAGCTGGGACCACAGTCTCAAAGAAAACCATTAGTAACACACTACGCCGTCATGGATGAAAATCCTGCAGCGCACGCAAGGTCCCCCTGCTCAAGCCAGCGCATGTCCAGGCCCATCTGAAGTTTGCCAATGACCACCTGGATGATCCAGAGGAGGAATGGGAGAAGGTCATGTGGTCTGATGAGACAAACATAGAGCTTTTTGGTCTAAACTCCACTCGCCGTGTTTGAAGGAAGAAGAAGGACGAGTACAACCTCAAGAACACCATCCCGACCGTGAAGCATGGAGGTGGAAACATCATTCTTTGGGGATGCTTTTCTGCAAAGGGGACTGGACGACTGCACCTTATTGAGGGGAGGATGTATGGGGCCATGTATCACAAATTCTTGGCCAACAACCTCCTTCCCTCAGTAAGAGCATTGAAGATGGGTTGTGGCTGGGTCTTCCAGCATGATAACAACCTGAAACACACAGCCAGGGCAACTAAGGAGTGGCTCCGTAAGAAGCATCTTAAGGTCCTGGAGTGGCCTTGCCAGTCTCCAGACCTGAACCCAATAGAAAATCTTTGGAGGGAGCTGAAAGTCCGTATTAGCCAGCGACAGCCCCAAAACCTGAAGGATCTGGAGAAGGTCTGTATGGAGGAGTGGGCCAAAATCCCTGCTGCAGTGTGTGCAAACCTGGTCAAGAACTACAGGAAACGTATGATCTATGTAATTGCAAACAAAGGTTTCTGTACCAAATATTAAGTTCTACTTTTCTGATGTATCAAATACTTATGTCATGCAATAAAATGCAAATTAATTACTTAGAAATCATACAATATGATTTTCTTGTATTTTTGTTTTAGTGTACCTATGATAAAAAAATTACAGACCTCTACATGCTTTGTAAGTAGGAAAACCTACAAAATCGGCAGTGTATCAAATACTTGTTCTCCCCACTGTACATATGAGATGAGTAATGGAAGATATGTAAACATTATTAAAGTAGCATTTTTAAAGTGACTAGTAATCTATTTATTAAAATAGCCGAGGATTTCAAGTCTGCATGTCTGTTAGTGACAGTTGTTTAACAGTCTGATGGCCTTGAAATAGAAGTAATTTTTCAGTCTCTACATTTGTACCGATCTGTGTGCCAGGTATGGTCTTCGCATGCAAATTTTTATGAAACAGTTTTACTTAATTTAGAATAATGTCTTCATATCTCAAAATGTCATGTGGTTAATAAATATTATATCTACATGTAAATGAAAATGACACAAACCTAGAAAGTATCTTCTATTGCCAACTATATAAAATCATTGCAGCCTGCACTGCAGGTAGAAAATATCCTGATAAAAATAAATATCCTATGAATCATATTGGCTACACATGGCCTGTCTGCAACAAACTTGAAACATTAAATCAACTTTGGGTCCAGCCGGAAGATTGTGCAAGCAAACTTGCAACATTGTATAAAATATTCTGGGCCCTCAGAGTTTCCCTGTCAGTGAGCTTGGGACAGACACAGCTGGAGGCTATTTGCACGCAAGGGATAAGAAGCAGTGCTTGACTTGGGCAGGATCTCACCAGAGCTGAGTAACAGCACCTCAAATGTTCTACTGCTTGGGCTCCTGTTCTTCTCATAGAATATTAGCTCAAAAGTAGTGTGGACCTCCTGGACCTAAACATAAACAGTACCAACACCCAAAATGAGTACCGGAACCTATTTCAGTCCAAGTCAAGATAAAAAGCCTATTTAATGACATTTCCACCGGATAAGAGTATGACATTTTTACCTTTCACGCTGAGTGGTTATCGAACTATAGGAACTATTGTAATTCTCAATTTATGTAAAAATAGACTTTGTTTGCTTGCTGTTTCAGGTGAAGAAAACATCACTTTGTGCAAAGCTGTCATCAAGGCAAAGGGTGGCTACTTTAAAGAATCTCAAATATAAAATATATTGTGATTTGTTTAACACTTTTTTGGTTACTGAATGGTTCCATATGTGTTATTTCATTGTTTTAATGTCTTCACTTTTATTCTACAATGTAGAAAATAGTACAAATAAAGAAAAAGCCTTTTGACCGGTAGTGTATATACACACACACACACACACACACACACACACACACACACACACACACACACACACACACACACACACACACACATACACACACACACACATACATACATACATACATGAATATACATACATGAATATATATATATATGTTACTGCTCAACTAAAACAATCAGCCTAATGACCAAACAATCAAACAATCGACCAGTCGACTAATTGGGGTCAGCCCTACTTCTCGTCCACACTTCCACATCATGAACCCAGGGCTGACATTTTACATTTGAAGCAGCCGGACTAAATAGCCTTATAATTCTCATGAAATGGGGTGATTTATTAGAGCCCAAAGGCTATACTAGCACAACATCACAAAAGCCTTTAACTGTTATTTCTCTCCCATCACTACCACTGGAACAATCACACTTGTCAGACATTCGCATTGTGCTGAGTTTTTTTCCCATTTCCTATTCAGATGACTTAGTCTCCGCTTACAGTCTCCACATTCATTTTGCGTAGTGAACACATTTGTCTTGAAGAGACAAATACAATCTCAAAATGGCTCCTCAATCATCTGAGTGGTTCAGTGGAGATATGTAGAGAATGGACATTGTCGTTGAGCAGAGCTCCTATGTTCAGGCTGTAGACCTGACTCAATCACAGAGCAGGGTAATAACATGATTGTATAGATAGACACATAATGGCTATAGAACAATATGCAACCATAGAGATACCTTTTGCACAAAGAGGGGACAATAACAAAACACTGCTTTAATTCAAACAAGTCTGAAGATACACTGCCATCAACGTGGGTTCTAGATGATTGAGGAGACTATAACATCAGTGTCTGAATGTATGAGTGTCTCAGTACGCGTGACTAGTAGGTAGTCTGGAAAACAACACATAGGCTACTGTCACACCCTCTCCTGTATCAATCCTCCCATCTATTTACATAGGGCCCTCCATTCTAAAGAGTAGGGTGTGTGCAAACTCAACTATCGTCATCTCTGTGTATGTTAGAGATGATGCTATGGCACAGCCTTGTGGCCAGACATGGTGCTCTTCTATGTGGGATGAGGAGGATAGGGGTTTGGGCAAATGAGAAAATAATTTGTTCCTGTTGGTATCAAAGTGTTTTCTGCACCTCCTTGCCGTCTCCTCCACTCCCATCCTCTATTCTCTTCTCCCTCCCCTCTTCTCTCCTCTGCTCTCCTCCCTTCTTTTCCACCCCCTCCCTCTCCTCTCCTCCTCTCCCCTCTGCTCCTCTCCCTCCCCTCTGCTCTCCTCACTTCTTTTCCACCCCCTCCCTCTCCTCTCCTCCTCTCCCCCTCTGCTCTTCTCCCTCCCCTCTTCTCCCCCTCTGCTCCCTCCCTTCTTTTCCACCCCCTCCCTCTCCCTCCTCTCCCCCTCTGCTCTTCCCCTCCCCTCTGCTCTCCCCCTCCCTTCCCTCCCTCCCTCCCACTCTCTCCCTCCCTCCTCTCTTTCCCTTCCCCCCATCCTCTCCTTCCAATTTCCTTCCTCCTCTCCCTCCCCTCTGCTCTCCTCCCTTCTTTTCCACCCCCTCCCTCTCCTCTCCTCCTCTCCCCTCTGCTCTTCTCCCTCCCCTCTGCTCTCCTCACTTATTTTCCTTCCCCTCCCACTCTCCCACTCTCTCCCTCCCTCCTCTCTTTCCCTTCCCTCCCCTTTCCTCTCCTTCCAATTTCCTTCCTCCTCTCCCTCCCCTCTCCTCTCCTCCCTTCACTTCCCCTCTCCTCTCCTCTCCACCTCTGCCTGTGCTGTAAGCTTTATGAAGTAAAAGCCCTCCCCCTAGTGCCCTTCAGAGGAAGGTACACCTTCCCTCACATTCTACCATGTACCCACTCCTCACCAAATGTCCATCTGTCTCTTGGAATATGATACTATGATCCATATATTATGTTATTTTATTTGATGTCTCATATTCATACAGAAGAGATTAATATACATGTAGATAACACCCCTCTCATAGTAGACATGTATTCTTACCTTCCAGCACTGCTGACAGCCTCTCCCCCTCTCTGGTACGCCACTGAGAACAGAGAAAAGGTACAGACATGAACACCATAATCACAATCGTCATCAGAGTAACAGGCTTATCAAAACACAATAACATGGACTGTGGAGTGTGTTTGGCTCTCCTGTAAGCCTGTGTTTGTATGTGTGCGGTGTGTGGTATTTTTGATAGTGTGAGTGCATGTTTACGCATGTATGTGTGTGTGTACTACACCCTGTGTATAGATCGATGGAGACTGAGTCACTGTGTGTGTGTGTGTGTGTGTGTGTGTGTGTGTGTGTGTGTGTGTGTGTGTGTGTGTGTGTGTGTGTGTGTGTGTGTGTGTGTGTGTGTGTGTGTGTGTGTGTGTGTGTGTGTGTGTGTGTGTGTGTGTGTGTGTGTGTGTGAAAGGCTTAGGGGGCTGCACAGTGCTTTGGTCTCCTGCCATGGCTGGCGTGTGTTTGAAGCGCAGCACGCTGGAAGTTGGACTCTTTCAAGGAGCTTTAAGCTGCAGGTGTGAAGGAGAGATAAACTCCAACTTTAATTACAATATCTTCTCTGAGAAAGGGGTGGGAGGGTTTTTGGGCTGGCTGGCTGGCTGAGTACAGTAGTACAGTACTTTGGCTTTCTATCACTGGGACCTCAGGACATACATGGCTCACTAAGATTAATTTGTGAGTTTATGCTCCCATCAAAACATGACAGATGGAGTTTTTTAAAACTCTGAATTCCTTTGGTCATGGTTTTGCAAAGATAACTTAATGGGTGAGGAAATGCAGTGCTTTTATACTGAGAGAATGTTTTGCAATGTTAGGTGTGTAGTTTTGTCCTCTCAAGGTCTGACCCTTTCTCTCGTTCCTCAGATCCGGGGAGGAAAGCTGATGATAACCAATGCCAGAAAAGGCGACGCTGGGAAGTATGTGTGTGTCGGGACCAATATGGTGGGAGAGAGGGAGAGTGAGATCGCTGAGCTCACTGTGCTAGGTAAGTAACCTTCCTCACAGTCTTTGCCTCTCGCTCTCTTGCTCTCTCTCGCTCTCTTCGCAGTGCATGCTGGGAGTTTTTTGGGAGTTTGAGTGTTTGGTGTGGAGCGCTCTGTCCTAACCTTTTTCTAGATTCTGTCTTGGTCTTTTCTTAAAATTGTTATTTTCTATGGTGGAGGGTTAATGCACTATTTGTTTCAGCGGTATCCACAGATTTTTTCAAAATGAGGGTGGAGGAGGACAGTTAGTTCCCTGGGGTTTGGAAGGTGTGGTGTGTGCGATGGCTTCTCAGCCTGGTGCGGAGGAGATGCTGTCGATGCGGCATGGATTCAGGTGTGTTCCTGAGAATGGAGTTAAGGTGGAGGAGGTTCTGCTCGCAGTCGGTGAACAGGTAGGAGCTGGAATTATATATTCTGCTTGTGTTCATGAAAAGACATTGGGTTGGTAGGCCAATTGCTAGTGAAATACTTGTAAGGGTTGTGTTGGTGTCAATTTTGCCTCTTTCTACCCCTTTGACAAGGGTGGCAGTTGAAAATTTGCCTCAGTTTATTACGGATGATCAAATCAGGAAAGAGCTGAGTCGTTTTGGTAAGTTTGTTAGCGGTTTTCGTTGTACCGTCGGCAGGTTTTCAGGCGGATGCTGTTAACCTCTTGAAACTCTAGGGAAATTGTTAACGCATTATAATCTTGAGGCTTTTTACAGGATAAAAAGAACAAAACGGAGCGATTCCTACACAAATTTTTTTTGAAAAACTGAACATTTGCTATCTAACTTTTGAAAACATCACAAAAAATGATTTTATTTGAATTATTTTCTTGTTTTTGTGAAAATGTTGCTGGCTGAATTCATATAATTGGTAGCTTTGGAAAGAAACAGTGTTGTTAACACTCTGACGTTTCCAGAACATGAATAGTTAACAAATGATATTTTCTGTTTTAAACAAGGTATTTTGTCACAAAAAGATGCTCGACTATGATATAATTGCGTGAGCACTACAGTCCAGCAAAATCCAAGATGAAACGGCATCCAGGAAATGACAGGATTTTTGAGGCTCTGTTTTCCATTGTCTCCTTATATGGCTGTGAATGCGAGAGGAATGAGTCTGCCCTTTCTGTCGTTTCCCCAAGGTGTCTGGAGCATTGTGACGTATTTGTAGGCATATCATTGGAAGATTGACCATAAGAGACCACATTTACCAGGTGTCCGCCCGGTGTCCTGCGCCGAAATTGGTGCGCAAACCTCAGCTGCAAGTATTTTTCCATGGAATTCAGAGAAGAAAGCAAGCTTCCATGAACGATATATCAATGAAGAGATATGTGAAAAAACACCTTGAGGATTGATTCCAAACAACGTTAGCCATGTTTCGGTGGATATTATGGAGTTAATTCGGAAAAAGTTTGACGTTGTTGGTGACTGAATTTTCGGTTCGTTTCGGTAGCCAAATGTGATGTACAAAATGGAGCGATTTCTCCTACACAAAGATGCTTTCAGGAAACACTGCGCATTTGGTATGTGGCTGGGAGTCTCCTCATTGAAAACATCAGAAGCTCTTCAAAGGTAAATGATTTTATTTATTTGGTTATCTGGCTTTTGTGAAAATGTTGCGTGCTACATGCTACACAAAATGCTATGCTAGCTTTGCATACTCTTACACAAATTAGTCAATTTCTATGGTTCAAAAGCATATTTTGAAAATCTGAGATGACAGTGTTGTTAAGAAAAGGCTAAGCTTGAGAGCAAACGCATTATTTTAATTTTATTTGCGATTTTCAGAAATCGTTAACGTTGCGTTATGCTAATGAGCCTGAGGCTTAGTCACAATCCCGGATCCGGGATGGGGAGTTTCAAGAGGTTAACGTTGCGTTATGCTAATGAGCTTGAGGCTATAAATAGAATCCCGGATCCGGGATTGCGCGA
Organism: Oncorhynchus masou masou; assembly: GCF_036934945.1. Taxonomy (NCBI): domain Eukaryota; kingdom Metazoa; phylum Chordata; class Actinopteri; order Salmoniformes; family Salmonidae; genus Oncorhynchus; species Oncorhynchus masou. Next base: position 77,100,576 of record NC_088220.1, on the reverse strand, counting down.
CGCAACAGGTTAAGCATGTTGTTTCGTTCCATAGGCAAGTGTTTATGTTTCTGAATTACAATGCGCAACAGCTAAATGTGCATTTTAAAGTCAGGCATGGGGAGGGGCTCTATGCAGGGTTTGCTGCACAGATAGTCTACGGTGTTTTGAGTGTGGGGATTTGGGGCATAAAAGCTTTGCGTGCCAAATAAAGCCCGTAGACAAGGTGAGGGTACAAGCGCCAGTGGGGGAATTCGAGGTCAACGTGCAAGGGGTAATGAGACACAGACAGCAGAGGCTGGGCCTAGTCATGCCAGAGATGGTCGGGTAGCTGAGGCTGGGCCTAGTCATGTTATGGATGGTGGTGTAGATGAGGCTGGGACTATTCAGGCTAGAGATGGTGGTGTAGATGAAGCTGGGCCTAGTCAGGCTAGAGATGGTTTTGTATATGAGGCTGGGCCTAGTCAGGCTAGAGATGGTGGTGTAGATGAGGCTGGGTCTAGTCAGGTTATAGATGGTGGTGTAGATGAGGCTGGGCCTAGTCAGGCTACAGATGGTGGTGTAGATGAGGCTGGGCCTAGTCAGGCTACAGATGGTGGTGTAGATGAGGCTGGGTCTAGTCAGGCTACAGATGGTGGTGTAGATGAGGCTGGGTCGAGTCAGGCTACAGATGGTGGTGTAGATGAGGCTGGACCTAGTCAGGCTACAGATGGTGGTGTAGATGAGGCTGGGTCTAGTCAGGCTACAGATGGTGGTGTAGATGAGGCTGGGTCTAGTCAGGTTATAGATGGTGGTGTAGATGAGGCTGGGTCTAGTCAGGCTACAGATGGTGGTGTAGATGAGGCTGGGTCTAGTCAGGTTATAGATGGTGGTGTAGATGAGGCTGGGCCTAGTCAGGTTATAGATGGTGGTGTAGATGAGGCTGGGTCTAGTCAGGTTATAGATGGTGGTGTAGATGAAGCTGGTCCTAGTCAGGCTACAGATGGTGGTGTAGATGAGGCTGGGTCTAGTCAGGTTATAGATGGTGGTGTAGATGAGGCTGGGCCTAGTCAGGCTACAGATGGTGGTGTAGATGAGGCTGGGTCTAGTCAGGCTACAGATGGTGGTGTAGATGAGGCTGGGTCTAGTCAGGTTATAGATGGTGGTGTAGATGAAGCTGGGCCTAGTCAGGCTACAGATGGTGGTGTAGATGAGGCTGGGTCTAGTCAGGCTACAGATGGTGGTGTAGATGAGGCTGGGTCTAGTCAGGTTATAAATGGTGGTGTAGATGAGGCTGGGTCTAGTCAGGCTATAGATGGTGGTGTAGATGAGGCTGGGTCTAGTCAGGTTATAAATGGTGGTGTAGATGAGGCTGGGTCTAGTCAGGCTATAGATGGTGGTGTAGATGAGGCTGGGTCTAGGCAGGCTATGCTAGTGGAGAGTATAGTGGGGAAGTGTAAGAGACTGGGGGGAGGAGGAGGGTGTCAAGCAGAAAGGAAAAAGGGGGAGAAGAAAGAAGGTGGGAGGGGAGAGGCTGGTGTGGTCAAAGTCACCAAGGAACCTTTGCCTGGTGCTGGGGGGAGGCCCTGACCAGAGAGGAAGGGCAGGTGGTCAGGATGGGAGATGGAGATGAGGAGGAAAGTGAGTCTGAGGAAGAGGATGATGAGGAGGCCTTTTTTTCAGACTCCTCTTCAATGGGTCCGGAGCTGACAGCCAGTCAAGCAGAGGGGTCTAAGTACACGTTGAGGGAACTGACAAAGTTCCTGAATGAGTCTAAGGGGAAAAAAGTTAATCTTGAGGCTTTTTTTCTGATCCTAGAAAGTTTGTAAGTTCAGTACAACATGCTATGAAAAATGAGGGGCATGGTGTCCTGTCACCCAGGAAACGGTTTAGGTTGGAAGTGGGTCACAACAGTGCACAAAGGTCAACTTTCAGACACGGTTTAGATGTATAGTTCCTTCCTGGCACTGGGGATTTTTGACCTTTGCTATTGGTCTCTTTCTTTGCTGGCTTTTCACCCACTTCCTATGGAGACTCTTCGGGTCGGCTCGCTCAATATAAATGGAGACTTCTTATGGAGACTCTTCGGGTCGGCTCGCTCAATATAAATGGAGACTTCTTATGGAGACTCTTCGGGTCGGCTCGCTCAATATAAATGGAGACTTCTTATGGAGACTCTTCGGGTCGGCTCACTCAATATAAATGGAGACTCTTCGGGTCGGCTCGCTCAATATAAATGGTGCCAGAGATGCGGGAAAGACAAGTGTGTTGGGTGAATATGTAAAACAAAACAAAGTACAGGTGTTGTTTCTGCAGGAGACACAGTGATGTGGTGAATGAAGTCGATTTGGGGCTCTGGTGGAAAGGAGCAAGTGTGTTGAATTTGCCATGGGACAATTTCTAGTGCAGGGGTGGCAGTCCTTTTTGTACTGGGTCTGTCTGTAAAAATGTGCTCCTCAAAGGAGGTGTGTAGGGGTAGGCTGCTTGTTGTAAAAGCAGAAATTAACAACATGGGTTTTGTCTTTATAAATGTGTATGCCCCTAACACAGTGAGAGAGAAGGGGGTTCTATTTGGGTCTTAGACAGGAACTCTCACAGACGCTGGTGGTCGGCGAGGACTGGAACTCTCACAGGTAGCGCCTGAGGAGACGCTGGTGGTCAGCGAGGACTGGAACTGTACAATGGATTTTACGAAAGACAGAATTGGGGAAGAGCCTCATTCAGTGTCAGTTGGAGTGTTAAGGGATATCATTAATCAGTTCGACTTAGTGGATGTTTGGAGAACTAAACATCCCAACACAAGACAGTATACATTTTTAGGTGTCCAGGAATCAGAGCAATGGGCTGTTGGTACCATTCTCTCGGTGGGTTTTTTGGATAATCACATAACCATTGTTCAGCTGTCTATTTCACCAGGGCCTCGGCAGGCATCCTATTTGAAGTTTAATGTGAAGCTCTTACTAGATGCTACTTTGTGCTCAGGTTTCCAGACTTTTTGGGAAAGGTGGGGGCAGCGAAGAGAGGATTATGAGTAGGATGTGGGGAAAGTCCAAACAGTTTACAGCTCTCTCAGAGGCTAGGAGAGAATTGGGGGAACTAGAGCGTTGTATCAGTGATGTGGAGGTAGAGCTGGTGGGGCAAGGCAATGTAGGCCTCCAGACTAATTTAGCTGAATTACGTAGAGACCTGGGCAGTTTTTTCCAGATGTTACTTTTTTACCTTTATTTAACTAAGCAAGTCAGTTATTTTCAATGACGGCCTAGGAACAATGGGTTAACTGCCTGAAAGACAGGGCGGGGAAGACAACTTGTTCTTAATCAGGGACATGCTGGACTTGTCAAGAGGTTCTAATGTGAACTTTGGACTGGTCTCTTTAGATCAAGAGAAGGCTTTTGATAGAGTGGACCACGAGTATCTGTTTAATAGGTTTTGTGTTTGGGGAAAAGTTTTTGACTTTGTGAAGATGTTGTATGCTGGGGCATCATGTATGGTCTAGTTGGGAGGGGGGCTCAGTAGGCCAGTCTTGGTGAGACGGGGCATTAGACAAGGATGCCCTCTATCGGGCCTGCTACACAGGAGACTGCAGGGAGTGTGCTGGACCGGTATGGGTGTGGTGACAGGCATAGCAGTGTCAGCGTATGCAGATGAAGTTTCTGTGATGGTCAGGGATGGAGCCTATCTTCCACAACCCAGCCATTCATTTGAGATCGGTTCAGTCGGCCAACCTACAGAGGCAGCTGTTGGCATCGGGTTTACAAAGGCTGAGTGACCTGCGACTGTTGAGAGAGGAGGGTTGAAAACCCCGGAATTCCTGGCACATCAAACAGGAATAATGTCTCTTAGGCTGCTGGACAGATTACTGGAGGAGGTCCATGAGGCACTGTCTGAGCCAGTAAGGGGGGTGTTTGAGCGGCCAAAGAGGGACGGGCCACCAATATTTCCGCCACTGCAGGTGACGGCAGAGACTGGCTACTGGCAAGGGAGTCTGGAGGACTTGTTAGATTTTAACACTCCGAGCCTGGGGAAGTTTGATGGGGTGGGATTTAAAGTCCTCTACAACCTCTGCATTAAAGTGAGGAACATTAGGAGCCTAACAGGAGTGAAGGCACATCGGTGGCAGGGGGTATGTGGGGCGGAGAGTATGGTGGGTTGGGGAAGATGTTTTGGAAATATGTTTGTAGAAGTGGCAAGGTTTTTTGGATATTGTGATGTGTGGTGTGTTTTTGTATCGTGGGGTACAGGGAAAGGTGAGTATGTATGCATGTATGTCTACATGTATGCAGTACAGGATATATTTCTGTGTTTTATTTTAAGGGGGGATGACATTTTAATGAAATTAGAATGTTTCATTAAAGAAAGACAAAAAGTCTCTCACTCTCTCTCTCGCTCTCCCCCTCTACTGTTGAGAGAGAGGAAGTCTACATTTGGCTTCTGTATATAGAGCATTCAGGAATTCCACAACAAAAACCATGTAGTGCCTCTCAAATCAGCATCTCGTGGAAGATTAGCACCGACAACATCCTGTCTTTTCTTTCAGCGTCATGGCAGCTTCTAGGATTGTAAACTTCAACAAGCAGAAACTCTAACCTCAAGCATTAAGGAAGTGGCCCAAAACTAACCAGCTGACTCAATAGGTTTCACCTGAAAGAGTTCCAGCAGTTCAGAACAGAGGACTGAAACACTCAAACTATTAGACGTGATCCTAGGGCCCGAAGCTGACGAGGAGGAGAAAAACAACCCGCACAGTTTAGATACAGCCTCTGCTCTGCACAGATTGGCTTAGTCACCATAACCACAAGCCTCACATAACTCCCCTCTCTCTCTCTCTCTCTTCTCTCCTCTCACTCTCTTTTGCTCTCTCTCTGATTTACAAGGATGAGCACAGGTGTTGTGACACAAGTGCCAACTACACATGCATCTCGGCAGGAGAGAGGGGGGAGAGAGAGATAGAAAGAGAGAGAGTGAATGAGTGAGAAGAGAGATAGAAAGAGAGGGAGTGCGAGAGAGAGAATAGAGAAAGAGAGAGAGGGTTAAACACACAGAAAGAGAGAGAGAGAGAGAGAGAGAGAGAGAGAGAGAGAGAGAGAGAGAGAGAGAGAGAGAGAAAGAGAGTGCTCTGTTATGTCCGTGTCAGTCCAGTTCACATCTACCCTCAGTCGCTCCTTTCTCCCTGTCCACAGCTCTGTCTAATCGGTCCATGTGACTGGAGATGTGTCATCATCATAAATGCCATAAGAGGCAGAGAGGCGGGCAGCGGCAGCCCTTTGATGAAGTCCCCGCCAGTTGTAACAGTTTCTTAGTAGCGTGGATGCACGGCTCGCTCCTCTTTAAGTGCTTAACTCTGAAGGCACTGCCTGCACCAGTTGGTAAAACATCTCTGTTATTGTTCTTTAAACCTGACACCACACTGCTCCCTTTCTTGTGGCTTAGTATTTTTAACTAAAGAGTGTCTCTTCCGACTGACGGAGCAGAATGACTGCTAGATCTGTTCAGGCCATCACTGTGTGACTCAGTGTGTGCAGTCTTGCATTGAAAGACGTATATACTGTACTCTATATCATCTACTGCATCTTTATGTAATACATGTATCACTAGCCACTTTAACTATGCCGCTCTGTTCCATCACTCATTCATATATCTTTATGTACATATTCTTTATCCCCTTACACCTGTGTCTGTAAGGTAGTACTTTTGGAATTGTTAGCTAGATTACTTGATGGTTATTACTGCATTGTCGGAACTAGAAGCACAAGCATTACACTCACATTAACATCTGTTAACCATGTGTATGTGACAAATAAAATGTGATTTGATTTGTTATGAGGTTTTATAGAGAAGGTGCTATGAAATTAAATGAAGAGTTATCAGGAGGGTTTACCTGTAGGAGTGAAGGTAAAGGACGGCACTGTAGGTTGAAGCAGAGGCCCAAGAAAGAGGAAAGAGAGAGAAAACACCATTAATATAGAATAGCAACATGTATATTTCTCTTGAATCAAATGAGATACACACAACAGGGTTCTCTTCATTGTGTTTGTAACATCAAAACTAATGCAAAGGAGACAAACCTTAACTTTGCTGGTGTATTGAAACACATCATCCTGAGATGTTTTGAAACATGACATGGTGTGTTGTAACATTACTTGTGCAACACCTTGCCAGGGACTAAGAGCTCTACCGGAAAAGGTTGAAAACACTATTTTGGTGTTTCAAGACCTGTTTAGTGCAGGATTAGTTACCTTCTCTGTTGGTGCCATTTCCTCTTCTGAATCTTCTAACACCTCTACGATGTTTCAAATCCTGACTAGTACAGAATTAGATCTGAGTATTTTAATGTATATACAGTACGTATCTGATCATTGGCCAATTTAACCCATTTTGGCAGGCATTGTTGAGCACCGTGCTCAATCCATCAGCAGTAACTGACAGCACATATTAAACATGAAACATTTGTGGGAATGGGTTGTCTCATCATTGAACGTAATTTTGCCCAACGGTTTTGATGTCCGTTCATCATGATCCATTACACCTCATGTCACAACAAGCTGCTTAATACTTATATGGAAGTGTACCATTCTTTCTTCAAACAAGATAGGAGGAGATTGCAAAGAGATTAAAACCCGACTTCAAATTAGTTCAATGACCCAATTTTCTCTATCTTTGTTTATCCTCTTATAAAATGTATGAGGTTGGATTATTATTATTATTTATATATTTTAAAAAAATCATAAATGTTTATTAAGTACATGTAAGTTGTTGTTTTTGCTGTTGCCAATTTCAATTCACCCCAGAATAATTGAATATCCCTGAATATGGTGAAGTTATTAATTTTACGATTGATGGTGTATCAACACACCAGTCACTACAAAGTTAAAGGCATCCTTCCTAACTCAGTTGCCGGAGAGTAAGAAACCGCTCAGAGATTTCACCATGAGGCCAATGGTGACTTTAAAACAATGACAGAGTTGAATGGCTGTGATAGGAGCAAAATGGGGATGGATCAACAACATTTGAGTTACTCTGACAAGGTAAAAATCTGTCATTCCACCCCTGAGCAAGGCAGTTCCCAACCTTGGGTTAAATGTGGAAGACATATTTCAGTTGAATGCATTCAATTGTACAACTGACTAGGTATCAAAGAGTGAAAAGAAGGAAGCCTCTACAGAAAAATATTCCAAAACTGGCATCTTGTTAGCAAGAAGGCACTATAGTAATACTGCAAAAAAATCACTTTTTGTCCTGAATACAAATTGTTACATTTGGGGCAAATCCAATACAACACATTACTGAGTACCACTCTCCACATATGTTTAAGCATAGTGGTGGCTGCATCATGTTATGGGTATGCTTGTAATCGTGGAGGACTGGGGAGTTGTTCAGGATAAAAAATAAATTAATTGGAGATAAGCACAGGCAAAATCCTAGAAGAAATTCTGGTTCAGTCTGCTTTCCACCAGACACTGGGAGTTGAATTCATCTTTCAGCAGGATAATAACCTAAAACATAAGGCCAAATCTACACTGGAGTTGCTTACCAAGAAGACAGTGAATGTTCCTGAGTGACCAAGTTACAGTTTTGCCTTAAATCTACTGGTTGTCTAGCAATGATCAACAATCAATTTGACAGAGCTGGAATAATTGTGAAAATAATAAATGGGCAAATATTGCACAATCCAGGTGTGGGAAGCTCTTAGAAACTTACCCAGAAAGACTCACAGCTGTAATCACTGCCAAAGATGCTTCTACAAAGTATTGAGTCAGGGGTGTGAATACTTACTTTTGTAATTAGATATTTCTGCATTTAATTTTCAACAAATTTGCTAAAATGTCAAAAAACTTATTTTCACTTTGTCGTTATGGGGTTTTGTGTGTAGATGGGTGAGAAATGTTTTATCCATTTTGAATTCAGGCTGTAACACAACAACATGTGGAATAGGTATGACGGGGTATGAATACTTTCTGAAGGCACAGTAGCTATCACTGATGTACAGCTGTCCTCACCTCTTCATCTCCTTTTATTTATGGAAACACAACCTTTCAAATGTCCCTTTAATGCCACAATTATTTCCTCTTGTTTGGAATCCTGCTCTTTTCCACTTGAAGCTCAGAGCAGCTGAATAGATTGGTCCGTTTGGAATCTTTTATCTGTTTGCGTTTCGACTTTGAAGAGGAGAGAGATTGACACTTGGCATGCGAGGTGCTCGTGAGAAATATTAACATGATTGAAATCAATCAAATAACCACAGTGACAAGAGACCGTCACAGACAGCTTATTCACTGGCTGGATGAGACATCTTGGCGGTGTTACTAATGTCACACAGACCCACGCACACACCCAAGAACAAACACAGGCACATAGGCACGCACGCATGCACACACACACACACACACACACACACACACACACGCACACACACACGCACACACACACGCACACACACACACACACACACACACACACACGCACGCACACGCATGCACGCACACACACACACACACGCACACACACACGCACACACACACGCACACACACACACACACACACACACACACACACACACACACACACACACACACACACACACACACACACACACACACACACACACACACACACACACACACACACACACACGCACACACACACGCACACACACACGCACACACACACACGCACACACCTATATCTCAACTTCCAATTCTCCACAACTCCAATTCAACCCACTTCACACTGAGTGCTGCTTGTTGCTTCATGTGGTTGCAATTATCCTCTTCTTCTCTTCTCAAAACATTCTTGGTTACCAGTTCCAACAAAGACCATGGCCTCTTGTGGTTTTAAAGAGCAAAAAGAGGGGATGAGAGAGAGAGAAAAGACATATTTGCCTGCTGTGCCCACATGAGCTCAGAGAGTTACAGAGTTAATGTGAGGAAACACTGATGCACTGCTCGGCTCCTCTGGAAGAAGGAAGGGCTCCTTAAAGGTGTGTGGAGCCAACCTCAGCCTCTACAGTAGCCTCTCTCTCTACCAACCTCAGCCTCTACAGTAGCCTATCTCTGTGTACCAACCCCAGCCTCTACAGTAGCAATCCTCTAACAACCCCAGCCTCTACAGCAGCCTCTCTCTCTACCAACCTCAGCCTCTACAGTAGCCTCTCTCTCTACCAACCTCAGCCTCTACAGTATCCTATCTCTCTACCAACCCCAGCCTCTACAGCATCCTCTCTCTCTACCAACCTCAGCCTCTACAGCAGCCTCTCTCACCAACCTCTCCTCTCAGTGTCTCTCTCTCTCTCTCTCTCTCTCTCTCTCTCTCTCCAGTCTCCTCTCTCCAACCTCAGCCTCTACAGTAGCCCCTCACTCTCTCTCCCAACCTCAGCCTGTACAGTAGCTCTCTCTCTCCTAATCTCAGCCTCTCAGTTGCCCTCTCTCTCTCTCGCAACTTCAGCCTCTACACTAGCCCCTCACTCTCTCTCCCAACCTCAGCCTCTACAGTAGCCCTCTCTCTCTCCAACTTCAGCCTCTACAGTAGCCCCTCTCTCTCTCGCAACTTCAGCCTCTACAGTAGCCCCTCTCTCTCTCCCAACCTCAGCCTCTACAGTAGCCCCTCTCTCTCTCGCAACTTCAGCCTCTACACTAGCCCCTCTCTCTCCCAACCTCAGCCTCTACAGTCACCCTCTCTCTCTCGCAACTTCAGCCTCTACAGTAGCCCCTCTCTCTCTCCCAACCTCAGCCTCTACAGTAGCCCCTCTCTCTCCCCAACTTCATCCTCTACAGCAGCCCCTCTCTCTCTCCCAACCTCAGCCTCTACAGTAGGTCCTCTCTCCAGCCTCCGGGCACAGTAGATTACTGTTCTCACAAAGTCTTCCGAGGTCTTACTGTGTGGCTACAAGTTCCGCTCTGAGTGCCCTTTGATATCAGTGACTTTACAACTGAGTACCCGGCAGCAGATCTTCTACAGTAACATAAACTAATGAAAATGCTATTGTTTTCTTTGAAAACAGGCATCTTTATATTCTAATTCTAACAACCAAAATATTATTTTTGTGAAAGCATATATTGAATGTATGCATTACACTGTCAGAACGTTGCAGTCAACGTTGACCCTTGAGACCAGGCTGTTCTTGTATTAAATGTGGGCATAACATGTGGGCACTGATTTATTTAAAACATAACACACAATCCTTTTCCATGAAGATGACCAACCCTGGGACCTCATCATCTGTCTCACCATAGCAACACAGAGTAGAACTTAATCACACTACTGTAGCACACAATGCAGTCAGCATCCAAGATATACACAGACCTTATTCCTTATGCAAATCAAGGCCTCTGCTGTAAGTTATGTAAGTCTGTAGAGATACCAAACTCCAGTATGTTCACTATAAACCCATATTAATGTTCAACTATGATAGAGCTCCGAGGTATGAACCACCAAGGCCAGAAACAAAGGTTTTCCAAAGCAAGGACAGAGTTTCTAGATGAGTCCAGGTTTCCATGACTCCCAATCCCAATTCAGACTTAAACCAGTATATTGTCTGTGTCTCTATGAATGGTGTACCTCTCCTGACCCGGGCAGTCAACAGTGTACCTGAGCCCAGCAGAAGGAGGTAGGGGTTTGGGGATGGTATGGGGCAGGCAGCAGCTGCATCGCCGGCAGCCAGACACATATTAAACCAGTATATTGTCCGTGTCTCTATGTTGAATGGTGTACCTCTCCTGACCCTGGCAGTCAACAGTGTACCTGAGCCCAGCAGAAGGAGGTAGGGGTTGGGGGATGGTATGGGGCAGGCAGCAGCTGCAGCTATTAAACCAGTATATTGTCTGTGTCTCTATGTTGAATGGTGTACCTCTCCTGACCCTGGCAGTCAACAGTGTACCTGAGCCCAGCAGAAGGAGGTATTAAAGGCAGCAGCCAGGCAGCCAGACACATATTAAACCAGAAAGAAATGAGAGCCTTTATATCCTTAAACTATTGTGGGCAGAGGTTTGGCATGTACTGAACCCTGTCAGGTAAACAGGTAAACCCACTGCAGGTGAGGTAAGCAGTGTCCTCTCCTAGAGAGCACAGAGCATCTGGATAGAGAATGAAAAACACAGTGGTATGGTAAGGAATCTCTTGCAACAGTATGACACAATGTTTCAAACTCTAACAGTCATTTGCATCAAAGGCTTTCACTGAAAACTATTATAAAAGTATACTTCAAGCTTAACATTTTTTAGTTTCTCCTTGATTTATGCTCGTCGTAGCAGGTTGATCTGTCTTCCCAGACACATTCCGATGGGAACTGCTAACAGAAACTGGTGGGACCGGAAGACACACTTCAAAAGAAGAACTACACACAAAAACACCCTGACAGGATCAGAGAGAGAAACGCGAAACAGAATAGAAAGACACCACTGCAGGAGACAGGCCCATTTTTCACCTGCAGATGTTCAAGGGCTTTAAACTTTCTCAAAGTTTCTAGGGACTATTTTCAGATGATAGACCTCACCTCAACTCAAATGGCACTGTATGATGCAAGACTTTCATATGAGAGGAGGGATTCCTGAGGGGATGGGGGACTGAGGGAGGGGGGACTGAGGGGGGATGGAGGGGACTGAGGGATTCCTGAGGGGATGGAGGGGACTGAGGGATTCCTGAGGGGATGGAGGGGACTGAGGGATTCCTGAGGGGATGGAGGGGACTGAGGGATTCCTGAGGGGATGGAGGGGACTGAGGGATTCCTGAGGGGATGGAGGGGACTGAGGGATTCCTGAGGGGATGGAGGGGACTGAGGGATTCCTGAGGGGATGGAGGGGACTGAGGGATTCCTGAGGGGATGGAGGGGACTGAGGGATTCCTGAGGGGATGGAGGGGACTGAGGGATTCCTGAGGGGATGGAGGGGACTGAGGGATTCCTGGGGGATGGAGGGGACTCCTGATGGGGGGATGGAGGGGGGACGGAGGGATTCCTGGGGGATGGAGGGACTGAGGGATGGAGGGGATGGATGGGGATTGCTGGGGGGGGACTGAGGGATTGCTGGAGGGGACTGGAGGGGATGATGGAGGGGGGATGGATGGGGATTGCTGGGGGGGGGGACTGAGGGATTGCTGGGGGGACGGAGGAGATGGAGGATGGATGGATTGCTGGGGGGACTGAGGGATTGCTGGGGGACGGAGGAGATGGGGGGGACGGAGATTGCTGGGGGGACGGAGGAGATGGGGGGATGGATGGATTGCTGGGGGGACGGAGGAGATGGAGGGCTGCAATTGAGAGCTCAGATGAGAGTCCCTCCATGGATGGAGTAGTAGTAGGAATCACACAATGCCCCTTAATCACTGATACAAGACCAGCTATTCTATTCTTCATCATATTAACTATTCCATTTTGTGTTTGTTAACCTGATCCTAGATCAGTGCTTGAGGACACTTTGAGCACGTGATTCCAGTGTGCTGCCATCAGATGAGGCATGTTGTACTGACCCTTGCGGATGCCTGCGTAGTTAGTGCTGAGGCCACTCCTCTTCTTACGCTGTCGGTAGAGCCAGATACTGAACACCATGAGGATGATCCAACAGGCCGCTCCTATCCCTGCTATGAAGGCCGGCTGCTTCACCACCTCACTGATCTGCTGGGACAGGGTGTTCTCTGGCTCCAACACACCCTCCGTCATACGCCCCGATGAGTCTACAGGGGGAGAGAGGATGGAATTTGAGAAGGGTGAAATAGAGGTGGAGGATGAGGAGGTGATAGGTGAGAGAGGAGAAGAGAGGAGAGGAGAGGAGAGGAGAGGAGAGGAGAGGAGAGGAGAGAATGGTGGAGAGGAGGAGGTGAGAGGAGAGGAGTAGAGAGGATGGGATGGTGGAGGGTGAGGAGGTGAGAGGAGAGGGGTAGGAATAGGAAAGGGATAAGAGGAGGGGAGGAGGGTGAGGAGAGGGGCAGGAATAGGAAAGGGTACAGAGTGAGGAGGGGGGAGAAGGGTAAGGAGAGGGGTACAGAGTGAGGAGAGTGGTACAGGGTGAGGAGATGGGTAAAGGGTGAGGAGAGGGGTACAGGGTGAGGAGAGGGGTACAGGGTGAGGAGAGGGGTAAAGGGTGAGGAGATGAGAGGAAGAGGATAGAGCGAGTGATGGAATGGGGATAAAAGGCAGAGAGGGGACAGTAAGAGATGGTGAAGATGCAAAGAATGGATTAGGAGGAATGAAGGGAGGTGGTCAGGAATGACAGAGGGCGAGAGCAGGTCGAGTGTCACAGGATAGTGCACAGGAAAGAACAAGGGAGGAAAAGGGAAGGGAGGAAATGAGAAGCAGTAAAGAAAGGAGAAAGAGAAGAAAGGACATGTTATTCTTAACATGATCATTTTAAAATGTTTATTTAACCTTTATTTAACTAGGCAAGTCAGTTAAGAGCAACTTCTTATTTACAATGACAGCCTACCCCGGCCAAACCCGGACGCCGTCGCCCTATGGGACTCCCAATCACTGCCGGTTGTGATACACCCTGGGATCAAACCGGGGTCTGCAGTGACACCTCTAGCACTGAGATGCAGTGCCTTAGACCGCTGCAAAACTTCAGAACGAGTGGAAAAGCCAGAAACGGGGAAAGATATGAAGGAGGGGATAGAAAAGGCTAAATGAAGTCAGCGAAGGGCAGAAATATTAACTTTCTCTTTTCTTCGGACACACAAGACTTTCTTCTCTGCAGATGAGTGTATGGCTGGGCTGTGGAGCTGCAGAGATGGAGCGGTCTCGCTGTATTATAAAAGGCTTTCAGAACCGAGCCCAGAACTGAGCCCAGTCAACAAAAGCAGATGAATAGACAAACGGTCTCAACCCAGGAGATTTAAACATGATCTATTCGTATCAGAGTTGAACCAGGTAGCACACTGGTTGTTCCACACACCCAGGAAGACTTAAAGAAGTATGACCACACACTGAGCAATATTCTATGAGTTATTATTACACCGAATGAGGTCACAGTAGTACTAATATAAACATAGTACTAGTCATTAGCACACTATAGCACATTTCTGTTGCTACTTCTCTACTACTCAAAATGAGCCGTCAGAACAAGTGATCACACTACAAAGGCCTGTTTTCTTCATGTGTCTAGTCTCTCTGTGTTTCTCTCCCATGCCTCACATGAAAGAGTGCTCATTTGTCTCCCCTAAGCAATTTCTTCATGCTCAACTTGGTTTCTAACTTTCTTCATCTTTTTTTTTCTCTCTCTCTTGTTTTATGTTGCAACCACTTTAATATTTACAGACTCACTCTGTCAGAGGCAAACGGATCTCTCAAACCCAGTTCCCCATCTCCCTCTCACTCTCTCTCTCCCCTCTCCATGCCCATCTCCCTCTGTCTCCTCTCTCTCTCTCTCTCACAGCCCACTCTCCCTCTCCCCCTCCCTCTCCTCTCCCCCATCTCCCTCTCCCTGTCTCTCTCTGTCTCTCTCTCTCTCTCTCTCCCTCTCCCTCTGTCTCTCTCTCTCTCTCTCTCTCTCTCCCTCTCCCCCCACTACTCCCCATGCCCATCTCCCCTCAATCCTCAGGGACTTTACAGGTATCTGGGCCTCTGACCAAACAAGCCCAAAGTGTGACTCCAAATCACTCACATGTTTTTACACTTAACAGGCGCCGAGCTGTCCTCAAGTCTCTCAATTGTATCAGTCACAGCTTCCTGCTTCTCCATGCCCATCACAGCCCACTTTAACACACACAGACACATCTCTCCAAGCACCCAGCTCCTGCTTCTCCATGCCCATCACAGTCTCTCCCTCTACCAAGCACCCAGCTTCCTGCTTCTCCATGCCCATCACAGCCCACTTTAACACACACAGACACATCTCCCATCTACTCTCCTGCTTCTCCATGCCCATCACAGCCCACTCTGTCTCTACCAAGCACCTTCCTGCTCTCCATCCCATCACAGCCCACTTTAACACACACAGACACATAGCTGTCCCTCTACTCCTGCTCTCTCTCACAGCCCTCACACACAGACACATAGCTGTCCCCCTACCAAGCACCCAGCTTCCTGCTTCTCCATGCCCATCACAGCCCACTTTAACACACACAGACACATAGCTGTCCCTCTACCAAGCACCCAGCTTCCTGCTTCTCCATGCCCATCACAGCCCACTTTAACACACACAGACACATCCCCCTATCTCCATGCCCATCACAGCCCACTCTCCCCTCTACCAAGCACCCCCCCACTACTATGCTGTCCCTCTACCAAGCACCCAGCTTCCTGCTTCTCCATGCCCATCACAGCCCACTTTAACACACACAGACACATAGCTGTCCCTCTACCAAGCACCCAGCTTCCTGCTTCTCCATGCCCATCACAGCCCACTTTAACACACACAGACACATAGCTGTCCCTCTAAAGCACCCAGCTTCCTGCTTCTCCATGCCCATCACAGCCCACTTTAACACACACAGACACATAGCTGTCCCTCTACCAAGCACCCAGCTTCCTGCTTCTCCATGCCCATCACAGCCCACTTTAACACACACAGACACATAGCTGTCCCTCTAATGCATTCACAGCCCACTTTAACACACACAGACACATAGCTGTCCCTCTACCAAGCACCCAGCTTCCTGCTTCTCCATGCCCATCACAGTTTAACCCACAGACACATAGCTGTCCCTCTACCAAGCACCCAGCTTCCTGCTTCTCCATGCCCATCACAGCCCACTTTAACACACACAGACACATAGCTGTCCCTCTACCAAGCAAGCTCCTCTTCTCCATGCCCATCACAGCCCACTTTAACACACACAGACACATTGTCCCTCAGTCACAGCTTCCTGCTTCTCCATGCCCATCACAGCCCACTTTAACACACACAGACACATAGCTGTCCCTCTACCAAGCACACAGCTTCCTGCTTCTCCATGCCCATCACAGCCCACTTTAACACACACAGACACATAGCTGTCCTGCTTCTCCATGCCCATCACAGCCCACTTTAACCACCAAGCACCCAGCTTCCTGCTTCTCCATGCCCATCACAGCCCACTTTAACACACACAGACACATAGCTGTCCCTTCTCCATGCCATCAGCACATAGCTGTCCAGCTTCCTGCTTCTCCATCACAGCCCACTTTAACACACACAGACACATAGCTGTCCCTCTACCAAGCACCCAGCTTCCTGCTTCTCCATGCCCATCACAGCCCACTTTAACACACACAGACACATAGCTGTCCCTCTATGCCAAGCACTTTAACACAGCTTCCTGCTTCTCCATGCCCATCACAGCCCACTTTAACACACACAGACACATAGCTGTCCCTCTACCAAGCACCCAGCTCCTGCTCCATGCCCATCACAACTTTAACACACACAGACACATAGCTGTCCCTTCTGCTTCTCCACAGCTTCCTGCTTCTCCATGCCCATCACAGCCCACTTTAACACACATCACAGCAGACACATAGCTGTCCCTCTACCAAGCACCCACACATAGCTGTCCCTCTACTGCTTCTCCATGCCCATCACAGCCCACTTTAACACACACAGACCAAGCACCCAGCTTCCTGCTTCTCCATGCCCATCACAGCCCACTTTAACACAACAGACACTCCCTGCACTGCTGTTTCATGTTATCATTTATTCCTCCTTTACCATGAGCAGATTTGTGGCAGCTCACATCTGTGGAGTATACCAACGTAGGATCTTAAATAGCCTGGGCTATAAGAGGGAAGACTGAATTATATTCATCCCATGTAGCTATAGTGCATCCTGTGTAAGGACGTAAAGGCAGGACTAACTGACGTGCTACATTGGATCTTCCAGCCCCTCCAGTAACGTGAACTTGACAGGCAAGTTAATAAAGGGTTAAATAAAAACATGCCATCACAAAACACACACTTGTGCTAAAGTTCCTGGTTTATTGCTCTTGTTAAACACTAGAACATTGCCTCCTTGAATGGAGAACAGAACGGAGCAGAGCAGATCACAGCAGGGTGGGGAGGCCAAGCAGGAATCTCATGTAACGTTTCGTCACAATGTCAGTCAGGTGAAAGCTGTTGAGGCTGTACACTGACAGAGTGGTAAACACGGCATTAAAACAGATGATCATTATGAGTGTCACTGTCAGTCATGCTCATCAAGGATTGTATATAAAGGCTGACGTGGATATAATTGGTACAGTAATCATTTCAATTACACATCTAACCACTGTTCTAGACAGAACAGGAGAGCAGGCAGGGGCACGAAGGAATGGAACGATGACATAATACTCCTTTAACATTCACATGACAACTGAAACCGTGGATTAGTGTGCTCTTCAGACTGAGATTAAAGGGAAGGCAATACTACAAAATGTCCATTGACTATATTCCAGCCGTTGCGGTTGAAGAAGGTGGGGAAGTTATTAGGCAGTAAGCCTTGGAATCCACGCTGTACGAAGTTAACAAGTGACGACACATAGAAGAAGGACATGTCCCTCCTCTTCCTCCTCTTCCACCTGAGGGAGAATAATTGTACTTGGAACTCCTGCAGAGAACTGAAGACCAAAGTTCTCCTCCACTCACCTATCTGGAAGAAGGTGACATCAGACTTGACCCCTTGGCCTGCCCCCGTGCTGGCTGCGACCTCCACACTGTAACGGATCCCTGGAGCCAGGATGGGGATCAGCAAGGAGAAGGTAGAGCCGTCCACCGTACGGTTGATATGGTATCTGCTCTCATTCCCCAAACACCAGATCTGACAGGACAGAGGGAGAGAAGACCTTATAACTGTGTTCTGATGGTGGTGTGACAAGTATGTCAAGTTGCTGGTTGATGCTAAAGCAACATTTCAGCACACAGTGCAGATTGAACTATTCCACCCTAGTATTCCACATATAAAAATACTGGGACACATTTTTCTGTTTTTTGGGGGGTGTGTTCCACACAGAGTCAGTATTATCTGTGGTAGCCATAACCCCCTGCCTCAGTGAGTGAACCCTAACCCCATGAAAAACAAAGTGTGGATTAGTAATCACCTCCATAATCCTACTGCAGCAGCTCAGGGCTGGCAGCCACTCACAGGGAGGAGAGAGGGCTCTCTCAGGTTAACTCAATCCAGGGCTCTATCAGGCTAACTCAATCCAGGGATTTCTCTATCTAACTCAACCCAGGGCTCTATCAGGCTAACTCAATCCAGGGATTTCTCTAGCTAACTCAACCCAGGGCTCTCTCAGGCTAACACAATCCAGGGCTCTCTCAGGCTAACTCAATCCAGGGTCACACAGAGCTTCATACATTCACCTCAGCGTGAGGGTGGCTAACCCCAACATCTCTAACCTGGCTAACCCCAACAACCTGAACCGGGCTAACCTCAACATCTTTAACCTGGGTAACCCCAACATCCCCCTCCCATAAGATAACAGTGGGTGGGTGGGTGGGTAGGGTGGGTAGGTAGGTAGGTAGGTAGGTAGGTAGGTAGGTAGGTAAGTAGGTAGGTAGGTAGGTAGGTAGGTAGGTAGGTAGGTAGGTAGGTAGGTAGGTATGTAGGTATTGTAAAGCCCCAGAAGCCTGTGTGGCTGTTTGAGGAATTGCGTCGGTTGGAAGAAGTGCCGCTAGCGACGAGACGCAGTAATGACCGAGGAACGCTCCCCGTGTCGGATTTAACAACCATGAAATTACTCTAAACCGTATCGCCAGAAAACATTTACCTGGAAAATGAACAGTGGCTTAACTTTTAAACAGACTGTGCAGTATCTCCCCTTCCATCACTAAACTACATTCCCTGTGACAAAAAAAACTTTCCAATTAAAATGGCCGTACTCACACAGCATGTTATATGAGGAGTGTGCTGGTCGCAGAGAGGGGGCAATAAAAAACATACTTATGTGTGGACACAGAGAGGAGGGTGTGTGGAGGAGAGGGCAGAGAGAGGAGGGTGTGTGGAGGAGAGGGCAGAGAGAGGAGGAGAGGGCAGAGAGAGGAGGGTGTGGAGGAGAAGGCAGAGAGAGGAGGGTGTGGAGGAGAGGGCAGAGAGATGTATGGATGCAATGTATGGATATAGTGTAAGGATATATTGTATGGATATATTATACGCCAATAATGTATGGATCAGTTTATGGCTGTAATGTATGGATATAATGTATGGCTATACTGTATGCCAATAATGTATGGATAGAGTTTATGGCTATAATGTAAGGCTATAATGTAAGTATATAATGCATGGATATAATGTATGGATGTAACGTATGGATTTAATGTATGGCTATACTGTGTCTATGATGTATGGATATAATGTATAGCTTTAATACAGGGCAATAATGTGTGGATACAATATTTGGCTATAATGTAGGACTATAATGTATGGATCCAATATATGTATATAATGTAAGGATATAATGTATGGCTACAATGTATGGCTATAATGCATGGATACAATGACTGGATATAATGTATGCCAATAATGTATGGATCAGTTTATGGCTTTAACATATTGATTTAATGTATGGCTATACTGTATGTCTACAATGCATGGCTTTAATGTAGGGATATAATGTATGGATACAATATTTGGCTATAATGTATGGATACAATGTATGGATATAATGTAAGGATATAATGTATGGATACAATGTATGGCTATAATGTATGGATACAATGACTGGATATAATGTATGGCTGTAATGCAGGGCTAAAATATATGGATACATGTATGGATATAATGTGTGGCTATAATGTAGGGCTATAATGATGTACATAATGTATAGCTATAATGTATTGATACAATGTATGGCTATAATGTAGGGCTTTAATGTATGGATACAATGTATGGATATAATGTAAGGATATAATGTGTGGCAATAATGCATGGCTGTTATAATGTATGGATACAATGTATGGATATAATGTAAGGATATAATGTGTGGCAATAATGCATGGCTATTATAATGTATGGATACAATGTATACCTATTATGTATGAATACATTGTATGGCTATGCTGTATGGCTATATTGCATGGTTAGATGTATGGGTATAATGTATGGCTATAATGTATGGGTATAACGTATGGCTATAATATAGGGCTATAATGTATGGCTGTATAGATAATACATCAGGTAGTCTAGACCTTGAGTAGCCTACTAGTGAATAATAATAATCCACTAAGGCCCTCAAATTGAAATCTGGACCTGGAAGCCATCCACTTGGTCACACTGGTTGAATCAATGCTGTTTCCACGTCATTTCAATGTGGAAGAGACGTAGAAAGTGGGCAATCCCCCCCTCCCATTCTTCTGAAAACCAGCAGGAACGGGACCTCGTAGGGTAAGAGTTGAATTCCCCTGCACTAAGGAATAGAGAGAGCCTTCCAGGACAACTAAGACATTGTATACATCTATCTAGTCCACAAGATGACACTGTTTCACAACCATTTCCAACCGCCAACACACAGTAACATCCTACTGTCTCTTCTACACCTGAGATCACTAGGCACAAAGGAAGAAGATAACCTCTACCTATGTATCATACCATTACATATTATTATCATACCATTATCATACCACCTGTATCTCCGTTGTCTCACTCTGTGCTACAAATATTTACATGGTGCTACAGTAGATATAACATACAGACCAACATGTTGTTATTGTAGATATATCCTACAGACCAACATGTTATTATAGTAGATGTATCCTACAGACCAACATGTTGTTCTAGTAGATATACCCTACAGACCAACATGTTGTTATAGTAGATATACCCTACAGACCAACATGTTGTTATAGTAGATATACCCTACAGACCAACATGTTGTTATAGTAGATATATCCTACAGACCAACATGTTGTTATAGTAGATATATATCCTACAGACCAACATGTTGTTATAGTAGATATACCCTACAGACCAACATGTTGTTATAGTAGATATATCCTACAGACCAACATGTTGTTATAGTAGATATATCCTACGTACACTACCTTAGTACACTACTGTACCCCAGTACACTACCTTAGTACACTACGGTACCCCAGTACACTACCTTAGTACACTACTGTACCCCAGTACACTACCTTAGTACACTACTGTACCCCAGTACACTAACTTAGCACACTACTGTACCCCAGTACACTACCTTAGTACACTACTGTACCCCAGTACACTACCTTAGTACACTACCTTAGTACACTACCTTAGTACACTACTGTACCCCAGTACACTACCTTAGTACACTACTGTACCCCAGTACACTACCTTAGTACACTACTGTACCCCAGTACACTACCTTAGTACACTACCTTAGTACACTACTGTACCCTACCTTAGTACACTACTGTACCCCAGTACACTACCTTTGACCACTCTCAGAGTATGTAGAGGAATTTGGGAGTCCCTGCCAGTGTTCTCACCTTGTACTCCTGGACCACCCCATTCTGCTCCTCCTCTGGAGGCGGTTGCCAGGAGACCACAATGGCGGTCCCATTGTCCCCACTCTCTGAGACGGTAACCCCACGAGGGGCTGCACTGGGAGCTGGGGACAGACAGATGGACACAACAACACGTTAATGTAATACACCATCAACAGTAACACACACTGTCTGCTCTCTCCTCACTTCTACTGCTCTCATAAATGGATCCTATCCAGAAGAGAACAGAAGTAGAAATAACAGAGTCACGGACTGTCTCTATTCACTAGGTGTCTGTACTAAAATGACTGTTTTTCTTTGTTCAGAGAAAGTATTTGGGGAAATTAAAGAAAATCACTGTTTTTTCAAACAAGGAGAACGATGATTGCAATGTTTACGCTTGGAGGGGGTGTGTGTTGATTCTACACTAATGAGCATAACTAAAGTGATTTAATCATGACAACATACAGCATAACACTCTTAATCTCGTTCTGATTCACTGTAATGAAATCACGCATTTCTGGGAGTGAGGGCATCGTGTTTGAACTCTGAAAACAATTAGCAACAGAATTAGCCACAAAAGCAACAGGGAGAAATGAAAACACACACCCACACACACATTTTGGCAAACTATCTTTATTTCAGTCAGCTCCTCTCTCATTCATTCCACATGACAATCATGATGCTTCACTCTGGGATGCACCCACACCCCGGGAGATTTCCACAATCAAACAATCACAACCTATCAACAAAGATATTTGTTAGATATTACTTGGTAGATGTTACTGCACTGCCGGAGCTAGAAGCACAAACATTTTCGCTACACTCGCAATAACTGCATGTCTGCTAATCACGTGTATGTGACCAATACAATTTGATTTGATTTGATTCGCACAGCACTGATGTGAACGTAGCATTTGGGTTCATCAACCTCTGGGTATAACAGGACGTTTTCAAACAGTACAACATCTGGCCCGAACACGCCAGAAAACACCACAGGACATAATATGATCATTTAATCGCAACGTCTGCTGGGAACAGCTGTTGTTCTCACACACATGCAGAGTCGCAAAGGTCACAGACAAACTCGGCTCACAGGACAGGTTGTTTGGTTTGGGAGTGTTTGTTGTTAAGTTACAAGTGGTTGCCTGTTTGCCACTGGTTCTGTATAGGTCCAATGAGAGAGTGGTTCTCTATAGGTCCAGTGAGAGAGTGGTTCTGTATAGGTCCAGTGACAGAGTGGTTCTCTATAGGTCCAGTGAGAGAGTGGTCGTGTATAGGTCCAGTGACAGAGTGGTTCTCTATAGGTCCAGTGAGAGAGTGGTTCTGTATAGGTCCAGTGAGAGAGTGGTCCTGTATAGGTCCAGTGAGAGAGTGGTCGTGTATAGGTCCAGTGAGAGAGTGGTCCTGTATATGTCCAGTGACATAGTGGTCCTGTATATGGTCCAGTGACAGAGTGGTCCTGTATAGGTCCAGTGAGAGAGTGGTCCTGTATAGGTCCAGTGAGAGAGTGGTTCTGTATAGGTCCAGTGAGAGAGTGGTCCTCTATAGGTCCAGTGAGAGAGTGGTTCTGTATAGGTCCAGTGAGAGAGTGGTCCTGTATAGATCCAGTGAGAGAGTGGTTCTGTATAGGTTCAGTGAGAGAGTGGTTCTGTATAGGTCCAGTGAGAGAGTGGTTCTCTATAGGTCCAGTGAGAGAGTGGTCCTGTATAGGTCCAGTGAGAGAGTGGTCCTGTATAGGTCCAGTGAGAGAGTGGTCCTGTATAGGTCCAGTGAGAGAGTGGTTCTGTATAGGTCCAGTGAGAGAGTGGTCCTGTATAGGTCCAGTGAGAGAGTGGTTCTGTATAGGTCCAGTGAGAGAGTGGTCCTGTATAGGTCCAGTGAGAGACTGGTCCTGTATAGGTCCAGTGAGAGAGTGGTTCTGTATATGTCCAGTGACAGAGTGGTCCTGTATAGGTCTAGTGTGAAAGTGGTTCTGTATAGGTCCAGTGAGAGAGTGGTCCTGTATAGGTCCAGTGAGAGAGTGGTCCTGTATAGGTCCAGTGAAAGAGTGGTCCTGTATAGGTCCAGTGAGAGAGTGGTCCTGTATAGGTCCAGTGTGAAAGTGGTACTGTATAGGTCCAGTGAGAGAGTGGTCCTGTATACGTCCAGTGACAGAGTGGTCCTGTATAGGTCCAGTGAGAGAGTGGTCCTGTATAGGTCCAGTGACAGAGTGGTCCTGTATAGGTCCAGTGAGAGAGTGGTCCTGTATAGGTCCAGTGAGAGAGTGGTCCTGTATAGGTCCAGTGAGAGAGTGGTCCTGTATAGGTCCAGTGGTGGTCTGTATAGGTCCAGTGACAGAGAGGTTCTGTATAGGTCCAGTGAGAGAGTGGTCCTGTATAGGTCCAGTGAGAGAGTGGTCCTGTATAGGTCCAGTGAGAGAGTGGTCCTGTATAGGTCCAGTGAGAGAGTGGTACTGTATATGTCCAGTGAGAGAGTGGTCTGGTGGTGAACTGCTAGGAAACCCAGGTGCTAATGAGTCCTACCACTAATCACATGGACTTGCAATCCTTCACAAACACAGAGCTGCTCTCCAAAGACAAACACAGACAGACAGACAGACAGACAGACAGACAGACAGACAGACAGACAGACAGACAGA
Organism: Oncorhynchus masou masou; assembly: GCF_036934945.1. Lineage (NCBI taxonomy): Eukaryota > Metazoa > Chordata > Actinopteri > Salmoniformes > Salmonidae > Oncorhynchus > Oncorhynchus masou. The sequence goes on along the minus strand of NC_088220.1, from coordinate 77,076,637 downwards.
CAGACAGACATGTCCACCCACCTTCCTCCAGGGTCTTGGCTATCTTGACCTCACTGTCTGTTCCCTGGAACTCGTTGAAGAAGGGGCGAACTTTGAACTCGTAGGTGACTCCCTTCCTGAGCTGGGTTACCACAGTACTGTCCTCCCCTGGGGTCCTCACCTCAAACACAGTCCAGTCACTCCTCTGATGCCCCTCTGGAGAGGTTCGGTACATCACCTTATAACCCTGGATGTACTGAGACTGCTGCTCCACCTAGTGGCCAGGGGAGAAGACAACACACACACATATACACACACACAGACACACAGGTCAGCTTGACTCTATTTAGGTGCTCTGAGTGACTCTACAGTGGAAAGTCTCTCTTCATCGTTCTGGAACTCATTATCAATAGACAGTTCAGTTGTTGCTTTAGGCCAGTTTAACTAACGTGGCTGTCCCTGGCTGGCTGGCTGGCTGGCTGGCTGGCTGGCTAGTGGGGACAGGAGTGCTAACTCATCAAATGGCCCATCCACCCATCTATCCCTCCATCCCTCTGTCTGTGTGTGGCCAGTGGAGCGGATCCGTTTGGAGCGTCAGCGATGTGTGGAACCCACAATGCACCATGAGATCATAGCCCAGAGGTTCCTGAGAGTCTGGTCCTGGTTAGAGGGGGCTAGAAAAGGGCGCCCAGAACAGCCCGGCCAGTCTCCTCCTGACTTACTGAAAACTGTAGTCTAGAATCAGGGGGACAGTGCAGCCTCTCATACTAACTGACATACACACATCAGGGGACAGGACAGGTTGAAGGTACAGAGAGAGACTTGATGGCAAACATCATATTGTATATTGGTTAAGGTAGATATTGATTTGGAAATGTTCTGGACAGTCAGTCACAGTCACAGTCAGTTAGTCATTTAAAGTCAGTTACAGTCAGTTTCAGTCAGTCACAGTCAGTTACAGTCAGTTACAGTCAGTCACAGTCAGTTACAGTCAGTTAGTCATTTAAAGTCAGTCACAGTCAGTCACAGTCAGTCACAGTCAGTCACAAGCAGTTATAGTCAGTCACAGTCAGTCATAGTCAGTTACAGTCAGTCATAGTCAGTTATAGTCAGTCATAGTCAGTCACAGTCACTTATAGTCAGTCACAGTCAGTCACAGTCAGTCATTGTCAGTCACAGTCAGTTATAGTCAGTCATAGTCAGTCATAGCCAGTTATAGTCAGTTATAGTCAGTCACAGCCAGTCAGTCAGTAATAGTCAGTCACAGTCAGTCACAGTCAGTCATAGTCAGTCACAGTCAGTTATAGTCAGTCATAGTCAGTCACAGTCAGTTATAGTCCGTCATAGTCAGTTACAGTCAGTCATAGTCAGTCACAGTCAGTTATAGTCCGTCATAGTCAGTTACAGTCAGTCACAGTCAGTTATAGTCAGTCACAGTCAGTCAAAGTCAGTTACAGTCAGTTACAGTCAGTTATAGTCAGTTATAGTCAGTCAGTCAGTTATAGTCAGTCACAGTCAGTCACAGTCAGTTATAGTCAGTTACAGTCAGTTATAGTCAGTCACAGTCAGTCACAGTCAGTTATAGTCAGTTATAGTCAGTCACAGTCTGTTATAGTCAGTCACAGTCACAGTCAGTTAAAGTCAGTCATAGTCAGTTATAGTCAGTCAAAGTCAGTCACAGTCAGTCACAGTCAGTTATAGTCAGTTACAGTCAGTTATAGTCAGTCATAGTCAGTTATAGTCAGTTATAGTCAGTCACAGTCAGTCACTCACTCATAGTCAGTCACAGTCAGTTATAGTCCCTCATAGTACTATAACTGTACTATAACTGTTATAGCCAGTTAGAGTCAGTCACAGTCACTTATAGTCAGTCACAGTCAGTCACAGTCAGTCATAGTCAGTCACAGTCAGTTATAGTCCGTCATAGTCAGTTACAGTCAGTCATAGTCAGTCACAGTCAGTTATAGTCCGTCATAGTCAGTTACAGTCAGTCACAGTCAGTCACAGTCAGTTATAGTCAGTCACAGTCAGTCACAGTCTGTCACAGTCAGTTACAGTCAGTTACAGTCAGTTATAGTCAGTCACAGTCAGTTATAGTCAGTCACAGTCACAGTCAGTTAAAGTCAGTTATAGTCAGTTATAGTCAGTCAGTCAGTTATAGTCAGTCACAGTCAGTCACAGTCAGTTACAGTCAGTTATAGTCAGTCACAGTCAGTCACAGTCAGTTACAGTCAGTCACAGTCAGTTATAGTCAGTCACAGTCAGTTATAGTCAGTCACAGTCACAGTCAGTTAAAGTCAGTCATAGTCAGTTATAGTCAGTCACAGTCAGTTATAGTCAGTCACAGTCAGTCACAGTCAGTTATAGTCAGTTACAGTCAGTTATAGTCAGTCACAGTCAGTCACAGTCAGTTACAGTCAGTCACAGTCAGTTATCGTTAGTCAAAGTCAGTTATAGTCAGTCACAGTCAGTCACAGTCACAGTCAGTTAAAGTCAGTCATAGTCAGTTATAGTCAGTTAAAGTCAGTCACAGTCAGTTACAGTCAGTTACAGTCAGTTATAGTCAGTTATAGTCAGTCAGTCAGTTATAGTCAGTCACAGTCAGTCACAGTCAGTTATAGTCAGTTACAGTCAGTTATAGTCAGTCACAGTCAGTCACAGTCAGTTATAGTCAGTTACAGTCAGTTATAGTCAGTCACAGTCAGTTATAGTCAGTCACAGTCAGTCACAGTCAGTCACAGTCAGTTATAGTCATAGTCAGTTATAGTCAGTTATAGTCAGTCACAGTCAGTTAAAGTCAGTTACAGTCAGTTATAGTCAGTTACAGTCAGTCACAGTCAGTCACAGTCAGTCACAATCACAGTCAGTTAAAGTCAGTCATAGTCAGTTATAGTCAGTTATAGTCAGTCACAGTCAGTCACAGTCAGTCACAGTCAGTTGTAGTCAGTCAGTCAGTTATAGTCAGTTATAGTCAGTTATAGTCAGTCACAGTCAGTCATAGTCAGTCAAAGTCAGTCATAGTCAGTTATAGTCAGTTATAGTCAGTCACAGTCAGTCACAGTCAGTCACAGTCAGTTGTAGTCAGTCAGTCAGTTATAGTCAGTTATAGTCAGTTATAGTCAGTCAAAGTCAGTCATAGTCAGTCAAAGTCAGTCAAAGTCAGTTATAGTCAGTTATAGTCAGTCACAGTCAGTCACAGTCAGTCACAGTCAGTTGTAGTCAGTCAGTCAGTTATAGTCAGTTATAGTCAGTTATAGTCAGTCAAAGTCAGTCATAGTCAGTCAAAGTCAGTCACAGTCAGTTACAGTCAGTCATAGTCAGTCACAGTCAGGTATAGTCAGTTACAGTCAGTCACAGTCAGTCATAGTCAGTCACAATCACAGTCAGTTAAAGTCATTCATAGTCAGTTATAGTCAGTTATAGTCAGTCACGGTCAGTCACAGTCAGTTATAGTCAGTCACAGTCAGTTATAGTCAGTCACAGTCAGTTATAGTCATTTACAGTCAGTCATAGTCAGTCATAGTCAGTCACAATCACAGTCAGTTATAGTCAGTCATAGTCAGTTATAGTCAGTTATAGTCAGTCAGTCATAGTCAGTCACAATCACAGTCAGTTATAGTCAGTCATAGTCAGTTATAGTCAGTTATAGTCAGTCACAGTCAGTTGTAGTCAGTCAGTCAGCCATAGTCAGTCACAGTCAGTTATAGTCAGTCACAGTCAGTCACAGTCAGTCACAGTCAGTCACAGTCAGTCATAGTCAGTTATAGTCAGTTACAGTCAGTTATAGTCAGTTATAGTCAGTTACAGTCAGTTATAGTCAGTTATAGTCAGTCACAGTCAGTTGTAGTCAGTCAGTCAGCCATAGTCAGTCACAGTCAGTTATAGTCAGTCACAGTCAGTCACAGTCAGTCATAGTCAGTTATAGTCAGTTACAGTCAGTTATAGTCAGTTATAGTCAGTTACAGTCAGTTATAGTCAGTTATAGTCAGTCACAGTCAGTCATAGTCAGTCACATTCAGTTATAGTCCGTTACAGTCAGTTATAGTCAGTTATAGTCAGTCACAGTCAGTTATAGTCAGTCACAGTCAGTTATAGTCAGTTACAGTCAGTCACAGTCAGTCATAGTCAGTCACAATCACAGTCAGTTATAGTCAGTCATAGTCAGTTATAGTCAGTTATAGTCAGTCACAGTCAGTTATAGTCAGTCACAGTCAGTTATAGTCAGTTATAGTCAGTCAGTCAGTCAGCCATAGTCAGTCACAGTCAGTTATAGTCAGTCACAGTCAGTCACAGTCAGTCACAGTCAGTCATAGTCAGTTATAGTCAGTTACAGTCAGTTATAGTCAGTTATAGTCAGTTACAGTCAGTTATAGTCAGTCAGTCAGTTATAGTCAGTTATAGTCAGTCACAGTCAGTCACAGTCAGTCGTAGTCAGTCGTAGTCAGTCAAAGTCAGTCATAGTCAGTCACAGTCAGTCACAGTCAGTCACAATCAGTTACAGTCAGTTATAGTCAGTTATAGTCAGTCACAGTCAGTTATAGTCAGTCACAGTCAGTTATAGTCAGTTACAGTCAGTCACAGTCAGTCATAGTCAGTCACAATCACAGTCAGTTATAGTCAGTCATAGTCAGTTATAGTCAGTTATAGTCAGTCACAGTCAGTCAGCCATAGTCAGTCACAGCCAGTTATAGTCAGTCACAGTCAGTCACAGTCAGTTATAGTCAGTTAAAGTCAGTCATAGTCAGTTATAGTCAGTTATAGTCAGTCACGGTCAGTCATAGTCAGTTATAGTCAGTTATAGTCAGTTACAGTCAGTTACTAATCCGAATACTATTATGTTACTGTATATGTACTAATCAGATTACTAAATGTTACTGTATATGTATGAGTTTTTTCTTGATCCTAGTAATGAAAATAATGTGTGTGAACGTGGGCAAAAGTTAGAACAATGACTGTCTGTTCCTTGGTACAAAACTTCAGACTGCTATTTGAATGCTTATCTACTCGAAAAGGCCTTGAGTCATAAATTATATTAAATTTTTAGGGAGGCGGATGTGGGTAGGCTGGAGAGACAGCCTTTGTACTGGAACGGATGTGGCACGGATTGGGGCTGGAACTAAGGATGTCATTTTCAGTTTATAACCTGTGGTAACCTGTATTGTGGCAGTACTCTCTTGATTAAAGGCTGTTACTTGACTTTTAAGACTGGGCTCTGTCCATTCCTATAAAATAAGGGTCTTACAAATTCTTATGAATTGACAGTGTTTAATTTTGATTGGGAATTAAAACAGAGGAATTAAATTCCTTCAACAAATGTACTGTAGTGTACTGTACTCTACTGTAGTGTACTGTAATGTACTTTACTGTAATGTACTCTAGTGTACTGTACTATACTGTACTGTACCATAGTTTACTGTACTATAGTGTACTGTACTCTAGTGCAGTGTAATTTAGTGTAGTGTACTGTACTCTAGCGTATTTTAGTGTACTGTACTATCTGTATATGGGAAGTAGTCTGACTATCAAGAAGTAGCAGATAAGATATATATAAAACAGGTGAGGATAAATTAGGCTTGGTGAGAAGGCAGGGTAATTCTAGGCGATCAGAATAATTGAACCTGTACGATGCTGAAAGAAATTAATATCCAAAAAGGATAGGTTAACTTAGTCTAGAGTAGTGAGATATGATATATTAACATTGAAAGTCCCAAAAAGAATATCCTACGGGTGAAATGTAATGTCCGATCAAAAGTCTTCTATAGACGTGGTTCACAGGAAGGAAAATACATACTGGCTAATTTTAAAGACACACACACATAATAAAGTAATTAAGTAACGGTAAATTGCAAATTCGTAGAAAGACACGCACATAGGATTTAAAATGAAATATAGAAAGGCATAGATAAGTGATTAAATACCATAGCTAAGTAACTGTAAGGATGTTTGGAAATTCCTCAAAGAAAGTGTCGGAAACTAGCAGGAGATTATAGGAGAACCGTTATAGGAGAACAAAGAGAATGGAAAGGAGGCGTCCAAAATCTGACTCAGACAAAGAACCTGAATGGAAGCTGATTTTACTAATATAGCCAGGAAGGGTTTTAAATTAGGACGATTTTCTGGGAATTCTCGGTGTCAAAGTTTTGCGACTAAAGACAATTGTAATAATATAATTATTGGCGGGGAAACACAATCATTTTAATGGCGGGACACCTAGGTATGTATTTCAGCTTTGAAACCGATAGACTAAAATTGATTTTAGATTGTAATTCACCTATTTGCATGTTTTGCCTGAAAAATACGATCGCCAGTGTATGTATAAAATATGAACTAAAACGTTAATAGGTATTTTAGACTCAAATTGAAAAAAGAAATCATTAAAAATAATGGCGAGACAATACACTATTTTTCCCAAAATGATCTGGTGGAATAATGTATTGAGATGGGAGTTGTATTTAAATAAATGTATCATAGAAGAGAAAGTCACCTAAAGTTAAATGTAGGGAATAACGGAGAGATACGATACAATTTCGTGGATGTTATAGCTCTTTTTTGAATCGACTGACATACGATAAATTTAGCACAAAACATGGTACGTTTAAATGTTAGGGTATAGAAAGTTGAGAAGTTTGGTTGGTTTTACTCTGTTGATTAGAATTTAAAACTGAACTCAATCTGAATAGGGAATATATATTTTACAGAGGCAGGCAGATTTGCGTCGTCATTTCACGTTGAACAACATCGTTCCTCAAATTTAAACAGAAAAGGGGTTGTGGCATTTAGAGGGAAAATGCGTGCATTATAGCTTAGAGTTACTTTTCAAAAGTGGCTTAAAGTTCCAAATATTTTTTTTTAAAGGAGAAGTATCGTAAAGATAGTCTGAAAAGATGCTACAGCTTGCAGCGGAAGTGCTAGGCACTCAATGGGCTATATAGTGCAACGCTTTGGACTATACAATAGGTAAGAATCATTTAATCGTAAAAAGTTGTGAGTGTTTTTCCGAGTATTGATATTTGGTTAGGTAACGGCAGTGAATTCGAACAAGTTAACGTATTCTAAAAATACTATCTGTTTTTCATTACGGGAACAAGTATCTGTCTTATCTTAAAGGGACAGTGCACGTTTATCACAGTAGTTTGAGTGCATGGCAGTATATAAAATATTTTGTGACGACAATTTGAAGATAGACTGAATGAGTTACATGAAAGATTGAGAGATTTAAAACGAATGATGTGAAGGGATTATCAGAATTATTAGGCTATGAGAAAGGTAGACTGGATGTCTGTATTGTAAAACATCGTGATAATGGATTCTGATGGTTGTCAATTCCGGGTTTGATTGTTTATGTAACACCAGTGAAGTTGAGCACTGTTTCCATTGTGTAGAACCACGTTAGGGTATTTAAAGTTGAAAAGCAACCTCTATAGAAAAACATAACTGCATATGTTTTGGGAAATTAGCTAGGTTGAATTTGGTTATTCAAGCTTTTCCCCTGATACATAGAAATCTGTAACAGGGGCAAGTTGTTTTTTTTCTCGAGGAACTAACAGATGTAAACATGAGTCTGAGTAAATTTATCATCTGAAGCATTATAGTAGTGAGTTTTTGTATAGTTTGTTTTTTTGCTGATAAAAGTGGTTTGTTAATTTGTTTACTGGTTATGGTCAATTTTAGGGTTTGATTTAACTTAATTAAACATTGTGTTCTGGTGTGTTTAAGTAGGATTCTTTATTCCGGGACGGATGGAAGTTATCTATAATAAGTAAATAAAAGGAGCCATGGGAGAATGCGACTGCATTTTTATTAAATATCTGGGATTAAATTACGGATTTTTTTACACTGAGAAATGTACGACATTTGCGGCAGAGGGAAAAAGTAATGCATTGGATAATAATGTTATCAGGTTAATTGTATCTAAGGGTGGCATGTTCATTTAAGTAAACATATACGTAGACGATGTTTAAAACTTATGATTAATGATTTGAGTCAAAGGGGAATTATCATTAGGTTTAGTTATAGTTCACTTTTGAGTTTCTGAATCGAAGTAGCATAGTGAATGCTAGTTAGGCGTGTTGTGTCTCACTTTCAGAAATTTCCTGGGATTATAACCTTGGGGAGAATGGGGGAGATAGCGGCCATAAACGAACAAATTGAAAAAGATCTGGAAGTCTTGATTATCCATCAAGGTTTGCAAATATATACACATAAAACATTTGTTAGGACTATTTGTTTTAGTGCAAAGCTATTTTAAAGAGGCACGCTCACATATGGAACCTTATGAGTTTTTATTTTATGAGTTTTAGTTACACAAGTGATTTTTTTATTTTAAGGCTAAAGGGTTCTTTAATATGTCTAATGTAGTATGGAACATGACTATAAAAGGGTGGTATGACCTATTGACCTTATTATGGCTATTTTTGGAGTCTGATCAGCCCCGAGGGAGAGCCATTTGTATAATGAATTGTGGTCAGTTGGGTTACTAATTTTAATATAAATGAGTTATAATGGAGTTTTAGATTGGGGTTTAGAATTATTTTTGAATCACTGAAGAGAAAGTGTTTCAGGATTCCGATTTACAATATTAGCTGTGAAGTTTTTTGAATTGGCTATTGTGGATTTGATGTTACAACAGAAAATTCAACAAATGTACTGTAGTGTACTGTACTCTACTGTTGTGTACTGTAATGTACTTTACTGTAATGTACTCTAGTGTACTGTACTATACTGTAGTGTATTGTACTCTAGTGCACTGTAATTTAGTGTAGTGTACTGTACTCTAGCGTATTTTACTGTACTGTATTTCAGTGCACTGTACTGTAGTGTACTGTAGTGTACTCTCTAGTGTAGTGTATTATCATCCATGTGTAAGGCAGGCAGACCTTGCTTATAAAGTTTTAGATATTTATTTTTTATCCCTCCTATAAAATGTGCTGTCAGCTCAGGTGGTCTTCATTAGGCTCAGAAAAGTGCAAGCGTTAAGCAGAAACACATAAGAACAACATACAAGCTAGAAACTGCCATGAGATTGGATTTAACCCCCCAAAATCGATCAAACCACGGACATGTAAAGAGTGCATGTAAAGTTGTTAGTGACTAATGGTGGAAAACCTAGTTGGTAACTGGCATCAGGCCGTCAGACAGGGTAACTGGGCATCAGGCCGTCAGACAGGGTAACTGGGCATCAGGCCGTCAGACAGGGTAACTGGGCATCAGGCCGTCAGATAGGGTAACTGGGCATCAGGCCGTCAGACAGGGTAGCAGGGAACCAGGCCGTCAGACAGGGTAACTGGGCATCAGGCCGTCAGACAGGGTAGCTGTGCACCAGGCCGTCAGACAGGGTAGCTGTGCACCAGGCCGTCAGACAGGGTAACTGTGCACCAGGCCGTCAGACAGGGTAACTGGGCATCAGGCCGTCAGACAGGTTAACTGGGAGACGGGCTGTCAGACATGGTAACTGGGAGACGGCTGTCAGACATGGTAACTGGGCACCAGGCCGTCAGACAGGGTAACTGGGAGACGGCTGTCAGACATGGTAACTGGGCACCAGGCTGTCAGACAGGGTAACTGGGAGACGGCTGTCAGACATGGTAACTGGGCACCAGGCCGTCAGACATGGTAACTGGGCACCAGGCCGTCAGACATGGTAACTGGGCACCAGGCCGTCAGACATGGTAACTGGGCACCAGGCCGTCAGACAGGGTAACTGGGAGACGGGCTGTCAGACATGGTAACTGGGAGACGGCTGTCAGACATGGTAACTGGGAGACGGGCTGTCAGACATGGTAACTGGGAGACGGGCTGTCAGACATGGTAACTGGGAGACGGGCCGTCAGACAGGGTAACTGGGCACCAGGCCGTCAGACAGGGTAACTGGGAGACGGCTGTCAGACATGGTAACTGGGAGACGGCTGTCAGACATGGTAACTGGGCACCAGGCCGTCAGACAGGGTAACTGGGCACCAGGCCGTCAGACAGGGTAACTGGAGTTAACTGGGAGACTGTCAGACATGGTAACTGGGAGACGGCTGTCAGACATGGTAACTGGGCACCAGGCCGTCAGACATGGTAACTGGGCACCAGGCCGTCAGACATGGTAACTGGGCACCAGGCCGTCAGACATGGTAACTGTGCACCAGGGTAACTGGGAGACGGGCTGTCAGACATGGTAACTGGGAGACATGTCAGACATGGTAACTGGGCACCAGGCCGTCAGACAGGGTAACTGGGAGACGGCTAACTGGGCACCAGGCCGACAGGGTAACTGGCAGGGTAACTGGGCACCAGGCCGTCAGACAGGGTAACTGGGCACCAGGCCGTCAGACATGGTAACTGGGCACCAGGCCGTCAGACATGGTAACTGGGCATCAGGCCTGTCAGACATGGTAACTGGGAGGGTAACATGGTAACTGGGCACCAGGCCGTCAGACAGGGTAACTGGGCACCAGGCTGTCAGACATGGTAACTGGGCACCAGGCCGTCAGACATGGTAACTGTGCACCAGGCCGTCAGACAGGGTAACTGGGAGACGGGCTGTCAGACATGGTAACTGGGAGACGGCTGTCAGACATGGTAACTGGGCACCAGGCCGTCAGACAGGGTAACTGGGAGACGGCTGTCAGACATGGTAACTGGGCACCAGGCCGTCAGACAGGGTAACTGGGAGACGGCTGTCAGACATGGTAACTGGGCACCAGGCCGTCAGACAGGGTAACTGGGCACCAGGCCGTCAGACATGGTAACTGGGCACCAGGCCTGTCACCAGACATGGTAACTGGGCACCAGGGCTGTCAGACATGGTAACTGGGCACCAGGGGCACCAGGCCGTCAGACATGGTAACTGGGCACCAGGCCGTCAGACATGGTAACTGGGAGACCAGGCCGTCAGACATGGTAACTGGGAGACGGGCTGTCAGACATGGTAACTGGGAGACGGCTGTCAGACATGGTAACTGGGCACCAGGCCGTCAGACAGGGTAACTGGGAGACGGCTGTCAGACATGGTAACTGGGCACCAGGCCGTCAGACAGGGTAACTGGGCACCAGGCCGTCAGACATGGTAACTGGGCACCAGGCCGTCAGACATGGTAACTGGGCACCAGGCCGTCAGACATGGTAACTGGGCAGACAGGCTGTCAGACATGGTAACTGGGAGACCAGGCTGTCAGACATGGTAACTGGGCACCAGGCCGTCAGACAGGGTAACTGGGCACCAGGCCGTCAGACATGGTAACTGGGCACCAGGCCGTCAGACATGGTAACTGGGCACCAGGCCGTCAGACAAGGTAACTGGGCACCAGGCCGTCAGACATGGTAACTGGGCACCAGGCTGTCAGACATGGTAACTGGAAGACGGCTGTCAGACATGGTAACTGGGCACCAGGCCGTCAGACAGGGTAACTGGGAGACGGCTGTCAGACATGGTAACTGGGAGACGGCTGTCTGGGAGACATGTCAGACATGGTAACTGGGCACCAGGCCGTCAGACAGGGTAACTGGGCTGTCAGACATGGTAACTGGGCACCAGGCCGTCAGACATGGTAACTGGGCACCAGGCTGTCAGACATGGTAACTGGGCACCAGGCTGTCAGACATGGTAACTGGGCACCAGGCCGTCAGACATGGTAACTGGGCACCAGGCCGTCAGACATGGTAACTGGGCACCAGGCTGTCAGACATGGTAACTGGGCACCAGGCCGTCAGACATGGTAACTGGGCACCAGGCCGTCAGTCAGGGCACAGACATGGTAACTGGGCACCAGGCCGTCAGACATGGTAACTGGGCACCAGGCCGTCAGACATGGTAACTGGGAGACGGGCTGTCAGACATGGTAACTGGGAGACGGCTGTCAGACATGGTAACTGGGCACCAGGCCGTCAGACAGGGTAACTGGGCACCAGGCTGTCAGACATGGTAACTGGGCACCAGGCCGTCAGACATGGTAACTGGGCACCAGGCCGTCAGACAGGGTAACTGGGAGACGGCTGTCAGACATGGTAACTGGGAGACGGCTGTCAGACATGGTAACTGGGCACCAGGCCGTCAGACAGGGTAACTGGGAGACGGCTGTCAGACATGGTAACTGGGCACCAGGCCGTCAGACATGGTAACTGGGAGACGGCTGTCAGACATGGTAACTGGGCACCAGGCCGTCAGACAGGGTAACTGGGCACCAGGCCGTCAGACATGGTAACTGGGCACCAGGCCGTCAGACATGGTAACTGTGCACCAGGCCGTCAGACATGGTAACTGGGAGACGGGCTGTCAGACATGGTAACTGGGAGACGGCTGTCAGACATGGTAACTGGGCACCAGGCCGTCAGACAGGGTAACTGGGCACCAGGCCGTCAGACATGGTAACTGGGCACCAGGCCGTCAGACATGGTAACTGGGAGACGGCTGTCAGACATGGTAACTGGGAGACGGCTGTCAGACATGGTAACTGGGAGACGGCTGTCAGACATGGTAACTGGGCACCAGGCCGTCAGACATGGTAACTGGGAGACGGCTGTCAGACATGGTAACTGGGCACCAGGCTGTCAGACAGGGTAACTGGGAGACGGGCTGTCAGTCATGGTAACTGGGCACCAGGCTGTCAGACAGGGTAACTGGGCACCAGGCCGTCAGACATGGTAACTGGGCACCAGGCCGTCAGACATGGTAACTGGGCACCAGGCCGTCAGACATGGTAACTGGGAGACGGGCTGTCAGACATGGTAACTGGGAGACGGCTGTCAGACATGGTAACTGGGCACCAGGCCGTCAGACATGGTAACTGGGAGACGGGCTGTCAGACATGGTAACTGGGAGACGGGCTGTCAGTCATGGTAACTGGGCACCAGGCCGTCAGACATGGTAACTGGGCACCAGGCTGTCAGACATGGTAACTGGGACACCAGGCTGTCAGACATGGTAACTGGGAGACCAGGCTGTCAGTCATGGTAACTGGGCACCAGGCCGTCAGACAGGGTAACTGGGAGACGGGCTGTCAGACATGGTAACTGGGAGACGGGCTGTCAGACATGGTAACTGGGAGACGGGCTGTCAGACATGGTAACTGGGAGACGGGCTGTCAGACTTGGTAACTGGGAGACGGGCTGTCAGACATGGTAACTGGGAGACGGGCTGTCAGACATGGTAACTGGGCACCAGGCCGTCAGACATGGTAACTGGGACCAGGCTGTCAGACATGGTAACTGGGAGACGGCTGTCAGACATGGTAACTGGGAGACGGCTGTCAGACATGGTAACTGGGCACCAGGCCGTCAGACATGGTAACTGGGCACCAGGCTGTCAGACATGGTAACTGGGCACCAGGCCGTCAGACAGGGTAACTGGGCACCAGGCCGTCAGACAGGGTAACTGGGCACCAGGCCGTCAGACATGGTAACTGGGCACCAGGCCGTCAGACATGGTAACTGGGCACCAGTCTGTCAGACATGGTAACTGGGAGACGGCTGTCAGACATGGTAACTGGGAGACGGCTGTCAGACATGGTAACTGGGAGACGGGCTGTCAGACATGGTAACTGGGAGACGGCTGTCAGACAGGGTAACTGGGCACCAGGCCGTCAGAATATAGAATAAGAGATCCACTATCTGTCAGAGAGACTTCCTAACTGGGAGACGGGCTGTCAGTCATGGTAACTGGGAGACGGGCTGTCAGACATGGTAACTGGGAGACGGGCTGTCAGACAGGGTAACTCCCCCTGTCCTAGACATGGAGAACGGGCTGTCAGACATGGTAACTGGGAGACCTGTCAGACATGGAGAACCTTGTCAGACATGGACAACCTGTCCCCCATGGTAACTGGGAACGGGCCCCCTGTCCTAGACATGGTAACTGGTAGACGGGCTGTCAGACATGGTAACTGGGAGACGGGCTGTTAGACATGGTAACTGGGAGACGGCCGTTTATAGAATACAGTTTGTCTAATGCAACTAGTGAAGTGTACAGTTATACTGTTCTTCTCTTCAGCCCAACAGAATATAGAATAAGATATCCACTATCTTACAGCAGAGACTTCCTAATACCTCTTCAAGCTGCCCTTATTCTCGTCTTTTCTCCTTCTCCTCCACCTCTCCTACCACATCTACAACCTCCCCCTCTCCTACCACATCTACAACCCCCCCCCCTCTCCTACCAAATCTACAACCCCCCTCCTACCACATCTACAACCTCCCCCCCTCTCCTACCACATCTACAACCCTCCCCTCCTACCAAATCTACAACCTCCCCCGCCTCCTACCACATCTACAATCCCCCCTCCTACCACATCTACAACCCCCTCCTACCACACCTACAATCCCCCTCTCCTACCACATCTACAACCCCCCCTCCTACCAAATCTACACCCCCCCCCCTCCTACCACATCTACAACCTACTTCATCCTGAGAGCACTAGTTGGCTGCCTCTTCCTTCTCACTTGTATTAATTTAACAGCAGTCAGGTGTTTTCAATCTGGGAGGGCACAGGCTTGCTAGCTGCGCTGCTGGGCGGCTTATGCAGTGGACTGTCTGTTGTGGAGTGTTTTGAGTGGGCCGTGGTGGGTTGGTGTAGCTCTGACTGAAGACAGACAGAGAGACAGAGAGACAGACAGACAGACAGACAGACAGACAGACAGACAGACAGACAGACAGACAGACAGACAGACAGACAGACAGACCGACAGGTAGACTGGACCAACAGCAGCAGTGCTGGCCAGTGTGACTGGCCTGACCAGATGGACAGAGTTTTGACAGGGTTTCAGTCTGTTCTCTGTTTTCTGTTTCTACAGTGCAGTGTCCGTCCTCTACAGGACACTAGGACATTAGCACTGCTGAGTGGACAAACAAATCGACCGTGAGCCCAGAGCGCTCCAGACCTTGCCACTCCAAATGGTGACTGGAGCAAAAACAATCTATGCTAAAACATACAAAATACACAATAGGTATCAAATGAATACATACACCATATGCATACAGTACATGAGTTTACAAGAGGTACTCATTGGGATTGTAATCGCTAAAGCCCTGTTTTGAAGCAGAGATAACCACTCACCGTCCACTGCACTCTGACAGAGGAGGAGGAGAGGATGGTGGGGTTGTGAAGGTGGATGACCACCTCTCCTAACTCCCTCTGGATTTGACGGTGGTCCACTCCCTGACTGGTGGGGGGGATATCTGCACACACACACACACACACACACACACACACACACACACACACACACACACACACACACACACACACACACACAGTAAGAACAGCAGAGGGTCCAGACAGGGACAAGGTTTAGACAGGGACAAGGTCCAGACAGGGACAAGGTGTAGACAGGGACAAGATGCAGACAGGGACAAGGTGCAGACAGGGACAAGATGCAGACAGGGACAAAGTGTAGACAGGGAAAAGGTCCAGACAGGGACAAGGTGTAGACACGGACAAGATGCAGACAGGGACAAGGTGTAGACAGGGACAAGATGCAGACAGGGACAAGGTGCAGACAGGGACAAAGTCTAGGCAGGGACAAAGTCTAGACAGGGACAAAGTCTAGGCAGGGACAAAGTCTAGACAGGGACAAAGTCTAGACAGGGACAAAGTCTAGACAGGGACAACGTCTAGACAGGGACAAGGTGCAGACAGGGACAAAGTCTAGACAGGGACAAGGTCTATACAGGGACAACATCTAGACAGGGACAAGGTCTAGACAGGGACAAAGTCTAGACAGGGACAAGTCTAGACAGGGACAAGGTCTAGACAGGGACAAAGTCTAGACAGGGACAAGGTCCAGACAAGACAAGGTCTAGACAGGGACAAGGTCTAGACAGGGACAAGGTCTAGACAGGGACAAGATCTAGACAGGGACAAAGTCTCGACAGGGACAAGGTCTAGACAGGACAAGGTCTAGAGAGGACAAGGTCTAGACAGGGACAAAGTCTAGACAGGAAAAGGTCTAGACAGGGGCTTAAAGAGGCCCATTTGAAGGCATTAAGAGAGAGCAGAGACCCACCTTGTGTTTTGACGGAGTCAGTGATGGGGCTGGGGTCACTCAGGCCGTAGGCGTTAGCAGCTCGGACCAGGAAGAGATAGACAGCACTGGCCTTCAGGCCCTTCAGTACATACGACTCAGTCTTCACATGTTCTGCCAGGGTCTGCCAGCTGCTGCCTGACGCATGACTAGAGAGAAGACAGAACAGGATGTTACACATCAGGTTTAAAGTTCATACACACACTCAGACTGTAGGCATTGTAGATATGCGGTAGTAAATTAGTGGTCTAATGGCACACACTTAATGTGTTGTGAAATCTGTTGTGAAAATGTATGTAATGTTTTTAATTGTATATAACTGCCTGGCAGGAACTAATGGAGATCTATAATAAACCCCAGGAAGAGTAGCTGCTGCCTTGGCAAGAACTAATGGGGATCCATAATAAACCCCAGGAAGAGTAGCTGCTGCCTTGGCAGAAACTAAAGGGGATCCTTAATAATTGCAAATACTCTGTGACATCACTTTATTTACTTTGGTCCTATCCTCTTACCTGAAGGCCTCTATGATGTAGGAGGTGGGCGTGGCTCCTGTGAGGTTGGGCTTCCAAGACAGGGTGACAGAGGTGCGGGTGACATCAGTGACTTCAGGTTTGGAGGGGGCACTGGGGATCAGGTTGGGGTCAGTGGGTCTGGCCGGCAGCACTGGAACACCAAACTCTGAAGATGAGGAGAGAGGAGAGTATCATGAGATGTTTAAATCTAAATCAATACTTTATCAGTAATGCCTGACTATGGAAACGTCTCTCACATGAAGGCATACTAAGCACATTCACAAACACACAGACTCAGGCACACCTTCACACGCACACTCCCTGTGGTGGTGCCAATATTGTGAAATTCCAAACGCAACAACAAAAATTACATTCTGAATGTGTTTAATTCAATGTCATTATGGAATGAAGCCACAGTGACAGTAGGCAGCAGCCCACTGGCTTACCTTGAACCTCCAGGTAGGCTTTCCACGAGGCCTCGCCACTGGGAGTGGAGGCGATGCATGTGTAGATGCCTGTGTCACCCATCTGTAAAACAGAAGAAAAGAGGACAGGAAATAGAGAGGAGAGAGGGACTAGATTAGTGATCGCTCAGGGTTCTATCTGGTCATGGTCTGCCATCAGTGAAATTGGACTAAAATAGTGCTGCTTCCTCCCCATCCTCTCTCTCTCTCTCTCTCTCTCCCCTTCTCTCTGCTCATTGACATGCTGGTGTGGTCCCTAGCAGCCAGCCGTCAGTGCCTGGTTATCTCACTATTACCTCTCCCTCTAGAAAGTGGAAAAGCAGCTGGGATGGCCAAGTGGCAGGATTGTACCAGTCAAATTGGAAAGATTTCCACAAGAGCACAGACTAATTGGAGACCTCCTCTCCTCTCCCCCTCCGTATCCCCTCCCCTCATCTCCCCATCCCCCCAGGGACAGGACTGCTTTACAGAACAGATGCGGTGACACTCTCTAGTGGTGTGTGAGAGAGGGAGTGTGGGTCTCAGTGTGTGAGAGAGGGAGTGTGTGTCTCAGTGTGTGAGAGAGGGAGTGTGTGTGTCCTGTAAAATGCCTCCAGGTAGGGTCCATCTTAAGTTCAACCTGACAGGTAAGACAGACCAAACTCCTTAAAAATACATTAAATCCTCATCACAAAACTAATAGCTATACTAATAGCTAAACTAATAGCTATACTAATATCTTTCCTAATAGCTATACTAATAGCTATACTAAAAGCTAAACTAATAGCTATACTAATAGCATTACTAATAGCTATACTAATAGCTAAGCTAATAGCTAAGCTAATAGCTAAACTAATACCTATATTAATAGCTAAGCTAATAACTATACTAATAGCTAAGCTAATAGCTAAACTAATAGCTGAAGTAATAGCTATACTAATAGCTAAGCTAATAGCTAAACTAATACCTATACTAATAGCTAAGCTAATAACTATACTAATAGCTAAGCTAATAGCTAAACTAATAGCTAAAGTAATAGCTATACTAATAGGTATACTAATTGCTATACTAATGTTACATCAATGAGAAGAAAAAATCTCACACGTCAAAGACATTGTAAAACATAAATGACATGTTCATGTAAATTGCCATTCACCACAGCCCTGTCACCACACAAAGCACGCCTGCAGTCATCACAACACACACACAGACATCGCAACAGTCTGACGAGAACTCGGACCCCTTGACGCCTCCATCTGAGAACGCGACGGCACCCCCCTCGTCTCTCCCTGAAAGTGTGTTCTGCTTCACTCAACTCCCAGTCACACTCAGAGGGTTGAGTGACAGGACAAGAGTGTGTGTGACTTCGAAGACTCCACTTCAAAATCCCTGACAGCTGATTGACAGCTCACTGAGGAGAGGAGAGGGCTGGCTGGGCGCTAGGAGGGAACTGATCACATGCTTTATTTACTGATCGAGCAGCGGGAGTTATTCTGCCAGCCAGCCAGCCGTATAGACGGGTATACAGGACAGCTGTGAAGTTGATTTGGGGGAATGCGTTATTAATATCTCGGCTAATGGAAGAGCTTTAATTGGAAATGTAAACATGTGACGGAGGTCAATTTGGAAGTCTACAAATAGTCAAACTGTCCTCCAAATAGAAAGAGAATTCCATGAAATGATGTTTTTATTTCCATATATTAGGATAATGAGGATATGATTTGACAGCCAACTGCCTCAGTAAGATATTCCATGTGAGCTGGTACACTACAGTAGACCTACATGTTGCTCTGTAGAGCAGACAGTCCTGTAGTATAAAGGCTTCATACACAGTCCGCCTGCAGTTTGATGTATTTTCTCAATGTTAGTACTCTGAACCAAAAAATTAATTAATACATTGTTTTATGTTTATGCTTTGAAAAGCTTGGAGAGAAAAGCTCCCATGTGTTTATACAGTGAAAATTAGAGTTTATTTGTGTGTGTGTGTATATGTTTGAGTGTATTTAAATGTGTATGTGTGTGTCATTGTGTGTGTGTGCATATGTTTGAGTGTGTTTAAATGTGTACGTGTGTGTCAGTGTGAGTGTGTGTATGTTTGAGTGTGTTTAAATGTGTGTTTGTGTCAATTTGTGTGTGTGTATATGTTTGAGAGTGTTTAAATGTGTGTTTGTCAGTGTGTGTGTGTATATGTTTGAGTGTGTTTAAATGTGGGCGTGTGTATGTATATGTTTGACTGTGTTTAAATGTGTGTGTTTGTGTCAGTGTGTGTGTATGTGTGTGTATATGTTTGAGTGTGTTTAAATGTGTGTGTGTGTCAGTGTGTGTGTCTGTGTATGTTTGAGTGTCTTTAAATGTGTGTGAGTGTGCCAGTGTGTGCGTGTGTGTGTTACCTTGGCGTAGCGGATCTGCAGTGCGCCCGTGTCCAGCTGTTTGACCCGGGAGTCATGAGTGGACACCAACACACCGTCCTTCCTCCACAGGAGGGTGGGGGTGGGGTTACCCGTTGCTAGGCAACTCAGGACCACCGTCCCATCCACAGACACTGTCTGATTGGTTGGACCCTGGCGGACAACTGGAGGTGGGCGATCCGACACAACTAGAGAGAGAAAAAGAGAGAGCAAGAGAGAGCGAAAGAGAGAGCGAGAGCGAGAAAGAGAGCGAGAGCAAGAGAGAGAGAGAGAGACATGGAGACAGGGGGAGTTAGAGACTGTGTGAATAAGAGGGAGAGAATATAATTGAGATGTTTGGGATGAGTTGGACTGCAGAGTGAAGGAAAAGCAGCCAACAAGTGCTCAGCATATGTGGGAACTCCTTCAAGACTGTTGGAAAAGCATTCCAGGTGAAGCTGGTTGAGAGAATGCCAAGAGTGTGCAAAGCTGTCATCAAGGCAAAGGGTGGCTACTTTGAAGAATCTCAAATATAAAATATATTTTGATTTTTGTTTAACACTTATTACATGATTACGTGTCATTTCATAGTTTTGATGTCTTCACTATTATTCTTCAATGTAGAAAATAATAAAAATAAAGAAAAACTGTTGAATGAGTAGGTGTGTCCAAACTATTTGACTGGTACTGTATAAGGTTGAATATAGAAAGAGCAAAAGTACATAAAAATGAATAATATTGAGTGAAATTGAAGAAAAGAGAAGAAAGAGAAAGGTGTGCAGAGAAACACACAAAAGGCAGAGAAGAGCGAGAAAGTCACAAACACAAGGCAGCTGTGTGGTATTTGAAGAGAGTGAAGGTAGCAAAGGTAGATGGAGAAAGAGACAGAGACAATGAAATCCAATTTTCACAACTGGAAGTGATTTTCTAATCATTCAGCAGCAGGAGTTGACCTTAGCCAAACAAATGTGGTGTAATTAAAATAAAACAGGCTTCGAAACAAGTCCTCTTCCTGCAGCTCCAGACTCCTGGCTGCCAGTGGAGACATGGACACCTACAGCCCCCCCAGAACATGTGAAACAAACTTTTAAATACCATGCAGACAAAGTTCTTACCGTGGAGAATTTTCCCTCCCTCCTCCTCATCCTCCCCCTCATCCTTCTCTCTGGGCGTTCACCAGTCGACACACACAGATTTAATTCAATGTGCTTCATTAAATCTCCATTATGTAGATTACCACTGAAGCTGTTATCATTAATGATGTTAATACTGCTATTGATAACCAATTTTGCCAGCGCTGCTGATTTAGTCAGAAGCATGAGGTTGTTTAGTTCAACGACAGGCACTAAAATGAATAGCAAATCCATTATAAAATGGGATACACATACAGAGCGTAGGACACACGTACGCCTGTATATTTACACACACATGCAGTGTAGTATATTACATGGGAAACTGGCTCTTTGGTGCTGGTGCTGGTGTAATTACTAAAACATTGCCACTGTGACCTGTAATTACCAGATCTGCCCGGGGAGAAGAAGAGGCCTGCTCCTTTAATAACTGGTATTATCTCCTCCTTCTACCATCTAACAGGCCCTGCCAAACCACAGAGAGAGGGCGAGGGGGAGAGAGAGAGAGGGGGAGAGAGAGAGGGGGGGAGAGAGAGAGAGAGAGAGACAGAGACAGAGACAGAGAGAGAGAGGGGGAGAGATGGAGTGCAAAGGAGAGAGAGGGGGGAGAGAGAGAGGGGGAGAGGGAGAGGGGGAGAGGGTTGATGAGAGCGAGAGCAGGCCCAGCCACAAGGTCAAGGGAGGAGGTGCTAAATAAAGAGGCCTGTCTGGAGAGAGAAGATTGAACCTTGGTGAGAGGTGTCTGGAGAGAGAAGATTGAACCTAGGTGAGAGGATTCTGGTTAGAGAGATTGAACCTAGGTGAGAGTTAAACAAAATTGTAGTCACCGGAGAGACTGAGTAAGTCGCTAAGTCACTCTGGGACTAGAGCCAAGGTCACTAGAGCCAAGGTCACTACACTACCAGGCTGGCTGCATTGACTGAGTGATTAGAGGTCTGAAGCAGGTCTCACCACAAAGTCAGATCCCTCCACCAGCAGGCTAGTCTGTTAATGAGGGGAGACTCCCAGAGGAGGCACCAGCCAGCGTGAATGTTACACTGCCAGGAGCCAACAGCCCAGAGCCAAGAGGCAAGCCAGGCTCCTGGAGAAGACGAGGCACCACACAGTCTCCACCTCTGACAGGAGCACAGTCTGGCCAAAACTCTACAGACCTCAATACTTACATTAGACGCTTAAATATAGCACAAGTATATTATTATGTATTTATTCAAATCCCTACATGTCTATGTGCCATGGTGTGACAATACCACCAATATGTCTCCAAGATCTAATTCTGGGAGTCTCTGATTGGCGGAACCCCTCCTACTGAAGACTAGGCCATTAATTTTGTAACAATTATTTTCACAACTTGTCTCAAGAATACTCCATGATAATCAAAACCACATTTCTTTCACTGCAATTTTTTGTTCTCTGTGATTGGCTCTCTGGGCCGTCACTCACCGTCAGTGACCTCCAGCAGGGCCTTGGTGATGACAGAGCCAGCGATGTTGAGGGCCTGGCAGCTGTAGTAGCCCACATCTGAGCGCTCTGCATCTGTGATAGTAAGGTCCCCCGTCTGGGAGACAGAGACGCGGCTAGAGGGCTGGGGGGGCTGGTAGGAGAAGAGCAGGTTCTAGAGGGTGGAGAGGAGTGAAGACAGGACAGATGAATACAGAGAAGAGAGCAGACATATATAGACATATATAGGGTTGGTGACCCCCCCCCCCTTGGGTTGTGCCGTGGAGGAGATCTTTGTGGGCTATACTTGGCCTTGTCTCAGGATGGTAAGTTGGTGGTTGAAGATATCCCTCTAGTGGTGTGGGGGCTGTGCTTTGGCAAAGTGGGTGGGGTTATATCCTTCCTGTTTGGCCCTGTCCGGGGGTATCATCGGATGGGGTCACAGTGTCTCCTGACCCCTCCTGTCTCAGCCTCCAGTATTTATGCTGCAGTAGTTTATGTGTCGGGGGGCTAGGGTCAGTTTGTTATATCTGGAGTACTTCTCCTGTCTTATCCGGTGTCCTGTGTGAATTTAAGTATGCTCTCTCTAATTCTCAATCTCTCTCTTTCTCTGAGGACTCGAGCCCTAGGACCATGCCTCGGGACTACCTGGCATGATGACTCATTGCTGTCCCCAGTCCACCTGACCGTGCTGCTGCTCCAGTTTCAACTGTTCTGCATGCGGCTATGGAATCCTGACCTTTTCACCGGACATGCTACCTGTCCCAGACCTGCTGTTTTCAACTCTCCAGAGACAGCAGGAGCGGTAGAGATACTCTTAATGATCGGCTATGAAAAGCCAACTGACATTTACTCCTGAGGTGCTGACTTGCTGCACCCTCGACAACTACTGTGATTATTATTATTTGACCATGCTGGTCATTTATGAACATTTAAACATCTTGGCTATGTTCTGTTATAATCTCCACCCGGCACAACCAGACGAGGACTGGCCACTCCTCATAGCCTGGTTCCTCTCTAGGTTTCTTCCTAGGTTTTGGCCTTTCTAGGGAGTTTTTCCTAGCAACTGTGCTTCTATAACTGCATTGCTTGCTGTATGGGGTTTTAGGCTGGGTTTCTGTACAGCACTTTGAGAGAGATATCAGCTGATGTACGAAGGACTATATAAATACATTTGATTTGATTTGATTAGCCAGAGAAGAGAGAAGACCGGTAGACAGAGGAGAGAAGACAGATATAGACAGAGAAGAGAGAAGACAGATATAGACAGAGAAGAGAGAAGCGAGAAGACATATAGACAGAGAGGAGAGAAGACAGGTATAGACATAGAAGATAGAAGACAGGGCAGATATTGACAGAGAAGAGAGAAGACAGGGCAGATAAAGAGAGAAGAGAGAAGACAGGGCAGATATAGACAGAGAGGAGAGAAGACAGGGCAGATGTAGACAGAGAATAGAGAAGACAGGGCAGATGTAGACAGAGAAGAGAGAAGACAGGGCAGATATAGACAGAGAAGAGAGATGACAGGGCAGATATAGACAGAGAAGAGAAAATAGAGAAGACAGGGCAGATATAGACAGAGAAGAGAGAAGACAGGGCAGATATAGACAGATAAGAGAAAATAGAGAAGACAGGACAGATATAGACAGAGAAGAGAGAAGACAGGGCAGATATAGACAGAGAGGAGAGAAGAAATGGCAGATAAAGAGAGAAGACAGAAGACAGGACATATATAGACAGAAAAGAGAAAAGAGAGAAGACAGGGCAGATATAGACATAGAAGAGAGAAGACAGGGCACATATAGACAGAGATGAGAGAAGACAGGGCATATATAGATAGAGAAGAGAGAAGACAGGGCAGATAGACAGAGAAGAGAGAAGACAGGGCAGATATAAAGAGAGGAGACAGGGCAGATATAGACAGAGAAATGAGAAGACAGGGCAGATATAGACAGAGAAGTGAGAAGACAGGGCAGATATAGACAGAAGAGAGAAGACAGGGCAGATATAGACAGATCAGATATAGACAGAGAAGAGAGAAGACAGGGCAGATATAGACAGATCAGATATAGACAGAGAAGATTGAAGACATGGCAGATATAAAGAGAGAAGACAGGGCAGATATAGACAGAGAAGAGAGAAGACAGGGCATATATAGACAGAGAAGAGAGAAGACAGGGCAGATATAGACAGAGAAGAGAGAAGACAGGGCAGATATAAAGAGAGAAGGCAGGGCAGATATAGACAGAGAAGAGAGAAGACAGGGCAGATATAAAGAGAGAAGACAGTGCAGATATAGACAGAAAAGAGAGAAGACAGGGCATATATAGACATAGAAGACAGGGCAGATATAGACAGATCAGATATAGACAGAGAAGAGAGACGACAGGGTATATATAGACAGAGAAGAGAGAAGACGAGGCATATATAGACAGTGAAGAGAGAAGACAGGGCATATATAGACAGAGAATAGAGAAGACAGGGCAGATATAAAGAGAGAAGACAGGACAGATATAGACAGATCAGATATAGACAGAGAAGAGAGGAGACAGGGCAGATATAGACAGATCAGATATAGACAGTAGGCTATGGAAGACCATTAGGGTAGTAGAATGGAATCATCCAATTGGAGCATCAGTTTGAAGGTCAGTGATGTTCATTGATTGTATGGCTGGTTTTATAGGTGTAATCATAACATGTATATAAATCATATAGGACTATCATAAAAAATAATGAAGACTATGATATGACTATGATTGACTACTTATTTGTATTTCATTTTTGTTCCATAAGCATTCCTCAACATGTGCTCATGTTGGGTTCATGGTGTACTGTAGGTCCCCCAGAGCCTCTCACCTGGCTGCCCTCTCTCTGCCAGAAGATAGCAGGTTGAGGGTTTCCTGTTGCCTCACACTGGAAGGTGACGGTCCTCCCCACCGCCACCACCTGGTTCCTGGGCCGCACCACAAACACAGGGGGCACTAGGGGACAGGCAGCGGGCTGTTAACTAACACACTGACACAGCATCGCATAATAACATCAGACAGTGATATTAGACATTACAGTTTAATTTGAATGGAAAACAAAGGAATTTGAATGTAACAGTTCTGGCCTCTGTATTTAAATGAGCCTTGGATAAGGATTCAGGCTGTCTCTGTTTAGAGTAGACTTTGGGCGTTGCTGGTGCGTGGACAGAAGATTATTCAAAACTGAAAATCAGTCCATTCCATAATGCAGGCTGTGTAGTGTATATATTAACAGTTTAATGAATAGAGAAAACAGGAGTGTGAACCCCTGTGGGTGTCTGCATTAGCATGGGCAAGGACACAGACCAAAAACATTTACATGGAAATGGGGGATAAATGAGCCATCTGTCCAAGCTGACACCCTCCAATAGGAGCATCCAGGACCAGGCCAAGCCAGGATGCATATCCATGCATCTTAATGACAAACTGTTTCAGAGTGAAGCGCTATGTCACCGCCCAATGTCACACACAGAGCCCTGCAGTGACACCGGGCCTCACTGTGCTAATAGGCCTGTGTGGAGGGACACAGCCTGAATGCTGAGGGCCACCGGCTGGGCGATTTACACCTTCATCTCAGAGGACAGCGGGTGCGTACGCCTGGAGAATACAGTATTACTACGCCCCAAGAACTCTTAACGCTGATACGGGCCAGGTATCACATACATAAAAGCAATCTGCAGCCTGTCACTCCGCATACAGACACAATTTGTCCATAGGTAAGATGGGATATTTGGTAATGCATAAAGCAACACAACAAGGGGGGGGGGGTAGTATAATGAAATGATTTGGTTTTACCTTGGATTACTCAGACCATAGAGCAGATTGTTACCCATTAATGTCCTTTTGTCACTGTTGTCCATGACAACTGAAACATGAGTGCTGATTGGTGGGAGGAGGGTGATGGGAGGAGGATGGAGGGGGTGGTGCTGTGACAGCTTCCTGTTTCTGTCATGGCGTCAGGGTGAATAGGTGACAGGTAACATTTCAACTTACCAGACACAACTAAAAGGAAACAGAAAGACAAGAGAACAACACACAAGGCAAAAGATGAATGAATAAATCATAAACAACACCATGAAATACAATAACATGATGAGGAAGGAAGGCAAACAATAGGATTTTCCATGGGTAAAAATAATCATGTCATTGTTACTGAATGAATATGAGACATGTGGGGCCAGTCCAGCGGGAACGGAAGCACATTGATGACTCATTACATATGTCCAAATAATGCAGAAAACCAATGAATAGCAACAACAAACACGTTGTACATCCATGCACTTCCAACAGTATTCTCTGCATGACGCTGTTCCAAGACTCTGTGTTTACCCATGTTTCCTCAAGAGCACATATGAAAAGAAACATCAACAACTAAACAAATACATCATTTTAAGAAAAACAAAACAGAGGTTGAAAAGTGTTTATTCTCCAACCAGGTTGAAAGAAGATGGTGAGCCTCTCCTCTCCTCTCCTCTCCTCTCCTCTCCTCTATCTCTTGACTAATGAGGTTTTAGTCTCCTGAGGACCAGCCCCTCTCTAACCTCTAAGTGTACAGCCTTGCATATGGACCACCATGCTATAAAACCACAAGGTGAATGTTAACTGTCACTCTCTGGCCATAAATCTTCCCCAGCCAATCAGTCACCTTATCTAATCTGTCTGCCTCAACGGCTCCCACAGAAACATAAACGCTGTCACTCAGAGTAATGACACTCCCCTCGCCCCTCCCCCCACTTATCACAGACTTTAAATGCAGATAAGGCTCACTTCAAAAGGTGTGTATCTGTGTGTCGTACCAAGAAGAAATCTCTCTCTCACACACACACACACACACACACACACACACACACACACACACACACACACACACACACACACCTCCCCACAGACACCTCTCTACAGACAAATCCCTACAGACACCTCCTTACAGACACCTCCCTACAGACACCTCCCCACAGACACCTCCCTACAGACACCTCCCCACAGACACCTCCCTACAGACACCTCCCCACAGACACCTCCCTACAGACACCTCCCCACAGACACCTCCCAGACACAGACACCTCCCTACAGACACCTCCCTACAGACACCTCCCTACAGACACCTCCCCACAGACACCTCCCCACAGACACCTCCCCACAGACACCTCCCCACAGACACCTCCCCACAGACACCTCCCCACAGACACCTCCCCTACAGACACCTCCCCACAGACACCTCCCCACAGACACCTCCCCACAGACACCTCCCCACAGACACCTCCCCACAGACACCTCCCTACAGACACCTCCCCACAGACACCTCCCCACAGACACCTCCCTACAGACACCTCCCCACAGACACCTCCCCACAGACACCTCCCCACAGACACCTCCCCACAGACACCTCCCCACAGACACCTCCCTACAGACACCTCCCCACAGACACCTCCCTACAGACACCTCCATACAGACACCTCCCCACAGACACCTCTCTACAGACACCTCCCTACAGACACCTCCTATCAAACACCTCCCTACAGACACCTCCCTACACCAATCTCCCAACAAACACCTCTCTACAGGCACCACCCTACAGACACCTCCCTACAGACACCTCCCCACACCAAAATCCCTACAGACAAATCCCTACAGACACCTCCTTTCAGAATCTTACAGAATCCTCCTTACAGACACCTCCTTACAGACACCTCCTTACAGACACCTCCTTAAAGACACCTCCTTACAGACACCTCCCCACAGACACCTCCTTACAGACACCTCCTTACAGACACCTCCCTACAGACACCTCCATACAGACACCTCCTTACAGACACCTCCCCACAGACACCTCCTTACAGACACCTCCTTACAGACACCTCCCCACAGACACCTCCCTACAGACACCTCCTTACAGACACCTCCCTACAGACACCTCCATACAGACACCTCCTTACAGACACCTCCCTACAGACACCTCCTTACAGACACCTCCCCACAGACACCTCCCTACAGACACCTCCACAGACACCTCCCTACAGACACCTCCCATACAGACACCTCCTTACAGACACCTCCCCTACAGACACCTCCAGACACCTCCTTACAGACACCTCCTTACAGACACCTCCCTACAGACACCTCCCTACAGACACCTCCCCCACAGACACCTCCCCTACAGACACCTCCATACAGACACCTCCATACAGACACCTCCCCACAGACACCTCCCCACAGACACCTCCCCACAGACACCTCCTTACAGACACCTCCCCACAGACACCTCCCCACAGACACCTCCATACAGACACCTCCATACAGACACCTCCCCACAGACACCTCCCTACAGACACCTCCCCACAGACACCTCCCTACAGACACCAGACACCTCCCTACAGACACCTCCCTACAGACACCTCCCCACAGACACCTCCCTACAGACACCTCCCCACAGACACCTCCCCAGACACCTACAGACACCTCCATACAGACACCTCCCCACAGACACCTCCCTACAGACACCTCCCTACAGACACCTCCCTACAGACACCTCCTTACAGACACCTCCATACAGACACCTCCATACAGACACCTCCCTACAGACACCTCCATACAGACACCTCCTTACAGACACCTCCATACAGACACCTCCTTACAGACACCTCCCTACACCAACATCCCCACAGACACCTCCCTACAGACACCTCCATACAGACACCTCCCTACAGACACCTCCATACAGACACCTCCCCACAGACACCTCCCCACAGACACCTCCCCACAGACACCTCCTACAGACACCTCCATACAGACACCTCCTTACAGACACCTCCCTACAGACACCTCCCTACAGACACCTCCCTACAGACACCTCCCCACAGACACCTCCCTACAGACACCTCCCTACAGACACCTCCCTACAGACACCTCCTTACAGACACCTCCCCACAGACACCTCCCTACAGACACCTCCTTACAGACACCTCCCCACAGACACCTCCCCACAGACACCTCCTTACAGACACCTCCTTACAGACACCTCCCTACAGACACCTCCATACAGACACCTCCCCACAGACACCTCCCTACAGACACCTCCATACAGACACCTCCCCACAGACACCTCCCTACAGACACCTCCCCTACAGACACCTCCATACAGACACCTCAGACACCTCCATACAGACACCTCCCTTACAGACACCTCCCTACAGACACCTCCCTACAGACACCTCCTTACAGACACCTCCCTACAGACACCTCCCCTACAGACACCTCCCTACAGACACCTCCCTACAGACACCTCCTTACAGACACCTCCATACAGACACCTCCTACAGACACCTCCATACAGACACCTCCCTACAGACACCTCCTTACAGACACCTCCCTACAGACACCTCCCTACAGACACCTCCTTACAGACACCTCCTTACAGACACCTCCTTACAGACACCTCCTTACAGACACCTCCCTACCTCCCTCCCCTTGTCATCTCCCGTCTGGATTACTGCAACTCGCTGTTGGCTGGGCTCCCTGCCTGTGCCATTAAACCCCTACAACTCATCCAGAACGCCGCAGCCCGTCTGGTGTTCAACCTTCCCAAGTTCTCTCACGTCACCCCGCTCCTCCGCTCTCTCCACTGGCTTCCAGTTGAAGCTCGCATCCGCTACAAGACCATGGTGCTTGCCTACGGAGCTGTGAGGGGAACTCCACCGCAGACCCTCCAGGCTCTGATCAGGCCCTACACCCAAACAAGGGCACTGCGTTCATCCAGACCCTCTGGCCTGACTCCTCCCTACCACTGAGGAAGTACACCTCCCCACAAGTTCCCGCTCAGCCCAGTCAAAACTGTTTGCTGCTCTGGCCCCCCAATGGTGGAACAAACTCCCTCACGACGCCAGGACAGCGGAGTCAATCACCACCTTCCAGACACCTGAAACCCCACCCTTCAAGGAATACCTAGGATAGGATAAAGCAATCCTCCACCCCCCCATAAATGATTTAGATGCACTATTGTAAAGTGGCTGTTCCACTGATGTCAGAAGGTGAATTCACCAATTTGTAAGTCGCTCTGGATAAGAGCGTCTGCTAAATGACTTAAATGTAAATGTAAATGTACAGACACCTCCATACAGACACCTCCTTACAGACACCTCCTTACAGACACCTCCCTACAGACACCTCCTTACAGACACCTCCCTACAGACACCTCCATACAGACACCTCCCCACAGACACCTCCTTACAGACACCTCCTTACAGACACCTCCCCACAGACACCTCCCCACAGACACCTCCTTACAGACACCTCCCTACAGACACCTCCCCACAGACACCTCCTTACAGACACCTCCATACAGACACCTCCCTACAGACACCTCCTTACAGACACCTCCCTACAGACACCTCCCCACAGACACCTCCCTACAGACACCTCCCAACAAACACCTCTCTACAGGCACCACCCTACAGACACCTCCATACAGACACCTCCTTACAGACACCTCCTTACAGACACCTCCATACAGACACCTCCTTACAGACACCTCCTTACAGACACCTCCCTACACCAACATCCTCACAGACACCTGCTACAGACACCTCCCTATTTGGTTACATTTGTAACATGATAAAGATTGATATGCTGTTGATATTTATATGTAGGAGATGTGGAAATTGGCAATACGAGTCCTGAATGTGTGTGACCTGGCTTCTAACAGCTTATTCTGGGTCTAATGTATTGTACCCTTCATGACTGACAACAGAGGGCATCCTTGATTAATATGCCAACAGCTAATGAAGAGAAGGCTCTGCTGTGCACATTGGAGTGGCTAGATGATGTAGGTTCCCTTGCTAACTCTCTCCAGTTGTTTAGGCAGCGCTTGTATTTCTCATTCCAGTCCCTTTCCATGGGTTGTCAGTCAAACCACTCTAGGGGCTTCCACTACTTTCCAGTCCCTATCCATGGGTTGTTATTCAAATCACTCTAGGGGCTTCCACTCCTTTCCAGTCCCTATCCATGGGTTGTTAGTCAAACCACTTTAGGGGCTTCCACTCCTTTCCAGTCCCTATCCATGGGTTGTTAGTCAAATCAGTCAAGGGCTTCCACTCCTTTCCAGTCCCTATCCATGGGTTGTTAGTCAAACCACTCTAGGGGCTTCCACTCCTTTCCAGTCCCTATCCATGGGTTGTTAGTCAAACCACTCTAGGGACTTCCATTCCTGTCCCTTTCCATGGCTGTTAGTCAAACCACTCTAGGGGCTTCCACTCCTTTCCAGTCCCTATCCATGGGTTGTTAGTCAAATCACTCAAGGGGCTTCCACTCCTTTCCAGTCCCTATCCATGGGTTGTTAGTCAAACCACTCTAGGGGCTTCCACTCCTTTCCAGTCCCTATCCATGGGTTGTTAGTCAAACCACTCTAGGGACTTTCATTCCTGTCCCTTTCCATGGGCTGTTAGTCAAACCACTCTAGGGGCTTCCACTCCTTTCCAGTCCCTATCCATGGGTTGTTAGTCAAACCACTCTAGGGACTTCCACTCCTTTCCAGTCCCTATCCATGGGTTGTTAGTCAAACCACTCCAGGGGCTTCCATACCAGTCCCTATCCATGGGCTGTTAGTCAAACCACTCTAGGGGCTTCCACTCCTTTCCAGTCCCTATCCATAGGTTGTTAGTCAAACCACTCTAGGGACTTCCATTCCTGTCCCTTTCCATAGGTTGTTAGTCAAACCACTCTAGGGGCTTCCATTCCAGTCTATATATATGGGTTGTTAGTCAAACCACTCTAGGGCTTTCCATTCCAGTCCCTTTCCATGGGTTTCTGGTCAAACCACTCTGGGGGCTTCCATTCCAGTCCCTATCCACGGGTTGTTAGTCAAACCACTCTAGGGGCTTCTACTCCATTCCAGTCCCTATCCATGGGTGCTGGTCAAACCACTCTAGGGGCTTCCATTCCAGTCCGTATCCATGGGTTGTTAGTTCCATTCCACTCCCTTTCCAGGGGCTTTCCACTCTAAGGGCTTCCTTTCCAGTCCCTATCCATGGGTTATTAGTCAAATCACTCTAGGGGCTTCCATTCCAGTCTATCCATTTTAGTCAAACCAGTCCCTATCCATGGGTTGTTAGTCAAACCACTCTAGGGGCTTCCATTCCAGTCCCTATCCATTGGTTATTAGTCAAACCACTCTAGGGGCTTCTACTCCTTTCCAGTCCCTATCCATGTGTTGTTAGTCAAATCCACTTTTACTCCATTCCAGTTCCTTTCCATGGGTTATTAGTCAAACCACTCTAGGGGCTTCCATTCTAGTCCCTTTCCATGGGTAGTTAGTCAAACCATTCTAAGGGCTTCCTTTCCAGTCCTTTTCCATGGGTAGTTAGTCGAACAGGGCTTCCTTTCCAGTCCCTATCCATGGGTTATTAGTCAAACCACTCTAGGGGCTTCCATTCTAGTCCCTTTCCATGGTTAGTTAGTCAAACCACTCTATTCCATACCAGTCCCTTTCCATGGGTTGTTAGTCAAACCACTCAAGGGGCTTCCATTCCCTATCCATGGGTTATTAGTCAAACCACTCCAGGGGCTATCCTTTCCAGTCCCTTTCCATGGGCTGTTAGTCAAACCACTCTAGGGGCTTCCACTCCTTTCCAGTCCCTATTCCATAGGTTGTTAGTCAAACCACTCAAGGGGCTTCTACTTCTTTCCAGTCCCTTTCCATGGGTTGTTAGACAAATCACTCAAGGGGCTTCTACTCCTCTCCAGTCCCTTTCCATGGGTTTTAGTGAAACCATTTCTACAGTCCCTTTCCATGGGTTTCTGGTCAAACTACTCTGGGGGCTTCCATTCCAGTCCCTATCCACGGGTTGTTAGTCAAACCACTCTAGGGGCTTCTACTCCATTCCAGTCCCTATCCATGGGTTGTTAGTCAAACTCAAGGGGCTTCCACTCCTTTCCAGTCCCTATCCATGGGTTGTTAGTCACCACTCTCCTTTCCAGTCCCTATCCATGGGTTGTTAGGGGCTTCCATTCCAGTCCGTATCCATGCGTAGTTCGTCAAACCACTCTAGGGGCTTCCATTCCAGTCCCTATCCATGGTTTGTTAGTCAAACCACTCTAGGGGCTTCCATTCCAGTCCCTTTCCATGGGTAGTTAGTCAAACCACTCTAAGGGCTTCCTTTCCAGTCCCTATCCATGGGTTATTAGTCAAATCACTCTAGGGGCTTCCATTCTAGTCCCTTTCCATGGCAGTTAGTCAAACAACTCTAGGGGCTTCCATACCAGTCCCTATCCATGGGCTATTAGTCAAACCACTCTAGGGGCTTCTACTCCTTTCCAGTCCCTTTCCATGGGTTGTTAGTCAAACCACTCTAGGGGCTTCCATACCAGTCCCTATCCATTGGTTATTAGTCAAACCACTCTAGGGGCTTCTACTCCTTTCCAGTCCCTATCCATGTGTTGTTAGTCAAATCACTCAAGGGGCTTTTACTCCATTCCAGTTCCTTTCCATGGGTTATTAGTCAAACCACTCTAGGGGCTTCCATTCTAGTCCCTTTCCATGGGTAGTTAGTCAAACCATTCTAAGGGCTTCCTTTCCAGTCCCTTTCCATGGGTAGTTAGTCGAACCACTTTAAGGGCTTCCTTTCCAGTCCCTATCCATGGGTTATTAGTCAAATCACTCTAGGGGCTTCCATTCTAGTCCCTTTCCATGGGTAGTTAGTCAAACCACTCTAGGGGCTTCCATACCAGTCCCTTTCCATGGGTTGTTAGTCAAACCACTCAAGGGGCTTCCATATCAGTCCCTATCCATGGGTTATTAGTCAAACCACTCCAGGGGCTTCTACTCCATTCCAGTCCCTTTCCATGGGTAGTTAGTCAAACCACTCCAGGGGCTTCTACTCCTTTCCAGTCCCTTTCCATGGGTTGTTAGTCAAATCACTCAAGGGGCTTCTACTCCTTTCCAGTCCCTTTCCATGGGTTGTTAGACAAATCACTCTAGGGGCTTCTACTCCTTTCCAGTCCCTTTCCATGGGTTATTAGTGAAACCACTCTAGGGGCTTCTACTCCTTTCCAGTCCCTTTCCATGGGTTGTTAGTCAAACCACTCTAGGGGCTTCCATACCAGTCCCTATCCATGGGTTATTAGTCAAACCACTCTAGGGGCTTCTACTCCTTTCCAGTCCCTATCCATGGGTTGTTAGTCAAATCACTCAAGGGGCTTCCACTCCTTTCCAGTCAATATCCATGGGTTGTTAGTCAAACCACTCTAGGGACTTCCATTCCTGTCCTTTTCCATGGGCTGTTAGTCAAACCACTTTAGGGACTTCCACTATTTTCCAGTCCCTATCCATGGGTTGTTAGTCAAATCACTCAAGGGGCTTCCACTCCTTTCCAGTCCCTATCCATATGTTGCTGGTCAAACCACTCTAGGGGCATCCATTCCAGTCCCTATCCAAACCACTGGGCTTCCATTCCAGTCCCTATCCATGTTGTTAGTCAAACCACTAGTCAAACCACTCTAGGGGCTTCCACTCCTTTCCAGTCCCTTTCCATCAAACCACTGGGTTCTACTCCATTCCAGTCCCTTTCCATGTTGTTAATCAAACCACTCTAGGGGCTTCCATCCAGTCCCTATCCATGGGTTATTAGTGAAACCACTCTAGTTCTACTCTTCCAGTCCCTCCATGGGTAGTTAGTCAAACCACTCTAGGGGCTTCCATTCCAGTCCCTATCCATGGGTTGTTAGTCAAACCACTCTAGGGGCTTCCAGTCTCTATCCAGTTATTAGTCAAACCACTTTCCATGTCCCTTTCCATGGTTAGTTAGTCAAACCACTCTAGGGGCTTCTACTCCATTCCAGTCCCTTTCCATGGTTTGTTAATCAAACCACTCTAGGGGCTTCCATACCCCTATCCATGTCCCTATTCCATCCCTTTCAATGGGTTATTAGTCAAACCACTCTAGGGGCTTCCATTCCAGTCCCTATCCATGGGTTGTTAGTCAAACCACTCTAGTCCCCAGTTTCCATGGGTTATTAGTCAAACCACTCTAGGGCTTCTACTTTCCCCTTTCCATGGGTAGTTAGTCAAACCACTCCAGGGGCTTCCATACCAGTCCCTATCCATGGGTTATTAGTCAAACCACTCTAGGGGCTTCTACTCCTTTCCAGTCCATTTCCATGGGTTGTTAGTCAAACCACTCTAGGGGCTTCCATACCAGTCCCTATCCATGGGTTATTAGTCAAACCACTCTAGTCAAATCACTCTAGGCTTCTACTCCTTTCCAGTCCCTTTCAATGGGTTATTAGTCAAACCACTCTAGGGGCTTCCATTGGGTTGTTAGTCAAATCCAGTCCCTATCCATGGGTTGTTAGTCAAACCACTCTAGGGGCTTCCATTCCAGTCCCTATCCATGGGTTGTTAGTCAAACCACTCTAGGGGCTTCCATTCCAGTCCCTATCCATGGGTTGTTAGTCAAACCACTCTAGGGGCTTCCATTCCATCCATGGTTATTAGTAAAACCACTTTCTTCATGTCCCTATCCATGGGCTGTTAGTCAAACCACTCTAGGGGCTTCCACTCCTTTCCAGTCCCTATCCATGGGTTGTTGGTCAAACCACTCTAGGGGCATCCATTCCAGTCCCTCTCCATGGGTAGTTAGTCAAACCACTCTAGGGGCTTCCATTCCAGTCCCTATCCATGGGTTGTTTGTCAAATCACTCTAGGGGCTTCCATTCCAGTCCCTTTCCATGGGTTATTAGTCGAATCACTCTAGGGGCTTCTACTCCTTTCCAGTCCCTTTCCATGGTTTGTTAATCTAACCACTCTAGGGGCTTCCATACCAGTCCCTATCCATGGGTTATTAGTGAAACCACTCTAGGGGCTTCTACTCCTTTCCAGTCCCTTTCCATGGGTTGTTAGTCAAACCACTCTAGGGGCTTCCATACCAGTCCCTATCCATGGGTTATTAGTCAAACCACTCTAGGGGCTTCTAATCCTTTTCAGTCCCTTTCCATGGGTTGTTAGTCAAACCACTCTAGGGGCTTCCATTCCAGTCCCTATCCATGGATTATTAGTTCTAGGGGCTTCTAGTCAAATTAGTCAAACCACTCTAGGGGCTTCCATTCCAGTCCCTATCCATGGGTTGTTAGTCAAACCACTCTAGGGGCTTCCATTCCAGTCCCTATCCATGGATTATTAGTCAAACCACTCTAGGGGCTTCTACTCCTTTCCAGTCCCTTTCAATGGGTTATTAGTCAAACCACTCTAGGGGCTTCCATTCCAGTCCCTATCCATGGGTTGTTAGTCAAACCACTCTAGGGGCTTCCATTCCAGTCTATATCCATGGGTTGTTAGTCAAACCACTCTAGGGGCTTCCATTCCAGTCCCTTTCCATGGGTTGTTAGTCAAACCACTCTAGGGGCTTCCATTCCAGTCCCTATCCATGAGTTGTTAGTCAAACCACTCTAGGGGCTTCCATTCCACAAATAAATCACAAGTTATGTCAAAATGACCAGCGGAGGGAAGCCCATTGCTTCCCTGCTTTATTTGACTGGTTATTAATATATTCCCAATATATTCCTAATATATATTCCCAGGATGTCTGTAGTTTTATATCACCTTTATTTAACCAAGCCCATGGTGTGGCCATTCATGTGTTTCTTACGTCAATAAATTGAATATTTGACTTAACGTGTTTATAAGTTCAGAGGGGGTGTTACAGACAGGCAAACACATGTGAAAACAATAATTCACTGATTAAGTTAGTAATGAGAGCAGAGCAGTGAGAAAGAAAAATATCCCCTGGCACACGGTACAATGCTGCCATTGTTCACTGAGGATCTGGCCATGAGAGTTGTGAAGAACAAAAACACTATCTGTCCTTTCTGGAATGAATGAGCCAAACAAACCAGCATATAACTATTTTAAGATTTCACTTTAGAGTCATGATAAATCAGTATAATACGTTTGATTCAACCAAAAACGATTCAAATGAATATACTGTTCACATAACATATTGTGATCAATAAAATATTGAATCATGTTTCCAGCTTCAGGTCGCAATACTGTGACCTTGTGAACTTTCCTTCTCGATCCAAGTCCGATCTAAACCCGATCCAAGCCCGAGAACTTAAATGTGGCTTCAGTACCCTCATCTGGGAGTTACTGGCAGAGCTTTGAATTCTCAGAATGTTGACATTAATTCCAAATAGGAGCAGAATATCTCATTTACTCCAGTGTAATACACCGTCTGAGCCAACAATTCACTACCACTGAAATGACATTAAACCAGTGGCAAGTGTCGAAGAAATCGTACTCAAAGCATTAGCAGCCTTCCTGTCCTGAATGTTTTTGTAAATAAACATGTTATTTGTGCCTTAATCTCTCCCTTTGGGTTCCTTCCCTCCTTCCTGTCATCCCCTGTGATCTGACAAGACAATCATAATAATTTTTAAATCGATAACACATATGACAGATCAGTCATTTAATGTGCTTGCTCTCCTGACAAGCATCATACCGGAAGCAATATGACATGACAAAATCCTCTCTCCTTCTCCTTCTCCCTCTCCCCATCACCCTCCTCCTCCACCTCCCTAGCATGAGGAGGTAAACGCCTCCTTTAGTTATTAAGTGGCAAAAAGTCTTTGATGCATCATGCATTCTTCCTCTAATACAGGGTCTCACCTCATCCCTCATCCTTTCTCTAATACAGGGTCTCACGTCATCCCTCATGCTTCCTCTAATACAGGGTCTCACCTCATCCCTCATCCTTTCTCTAATACAGGGTCTCACGTCATCCCTCATGCTTCCTCTAATACAGGGTCTCACCTCATCCTGCATGCTTCCTCTAATACAGGGTCTCACCTCATCCCTCATGCTTCCTCTAATACAGGGTCTCACCTCATCCTGCATGCTTCCTCTAATACAGGGTCTCACCTCATCCCTCATCCTTTCTCTAATACAGGGTCTCACGTCATCCCTCATGCTTCCTCTAATACAGGGTCTCACCTCATCCTGCATGCTTCCTCTAATACAGGGTCTCACCTCATCCCTCACGCTTCCTCTAATACAGGGTCTCACCTCATCCTGCATGCTTCCTCTAATACAGGGTCTCACCTCATCCCTCATGCTTCCTCTAATACAGGGTCTCACCTCATCCTGCATGCTTCCTCTAATACAGGGTCTCACCTCATCCTGCATGATTCCTCTAATACAGGGTCTCACCTCATCCCTCATGCTTCCTCTAATACAGGGTCTCACCTCATCCTGCATGCTTCCTCTAATACAGGGTCTCACCTCATCCCTCATCCTTCCTCTAATACAGGGTCTCACCTCACCCCTCATGCTTCCTCTAATACAGGGTCTCACCTCATCCTGAATGCTTCCTCTAATACAGGGTCTCACCTCATCCCTCATGCTTCCTCTAATAAAGGGTCTCACCTCATCATGCATGCTTCCTCTATAATACAGGGTCTCACCTCATCCCTCATGCTTCCTCTAATACAGGGTCTCACCTCATCCTTCATGCTTCCTCTAATACAGGGTCTCACCTCATCCTGCATGCTTCCTCTAATACAGGGTCTAACCTCATCCTGCATGCTTCCTCTAATACCATGTCTCACCTCATCCAGCATGCTTCCTCTAATACAGGGTCTCACTTCATCCCTCATGCTTCCTCTAATACAGGGTCTCACCTCATCACTCATGCTTCCTCTAATACAGGGTCTCACCTCATCCTGCATGCTTCCTCTAATACAGGGTCTCACCTCATCCCTCATGGTTCCTCTAATACAGGGTCTCACCTCATCCTGCATGCTTCCTCTAATACAGGGTCTCACCTCACCCTGCATGCTTCCTCTAATACAGGGTCTCACCTCATCCTGCATGCTTCCTCTAATACAGGGTCTCACCTCATCCCTCATGGTTCCTCTAATACAGGGTCTCACCTCATCCCTCATGGTTCCTCTAATACAGGGTCTCACCTCATCCCGCATGCTTCCTCTAATACAAGGTCTCACCTCATCCCTCATGCTTCCTCTAATACAGGGTCTCACCTCATCCCTCATGCTTCCTCTAATACAGGGTCTCACTTCATCCCTCATGCTTCCTCTAATACAGGGTCTCACCTCACCCTGCATGCTTCCTCTAATACAGGGTCTCACCTCATCCCTCATGCTTCCTCTAATACAGGGTCTCACCTCACCCTGCATGCTTCCTCTAATACAGGCATAGCATGGGTGATGAGACACTGCTGTTCAGTTATACATTTTTTGGGGAAAATGGGTCAAATTCAGTAACATCCTGTTTTTCTCTAGCCTGATCCTGTAATTCTGAATAGTGTGTTTGGGACAGAGTGTATTGTGGTTCTTACTTTTAACCCTGCTGTTAAGTCACAGGTACAGCTCCTGGTAGGAACATTAACAAGCATCAATGCTGTTCTCTTTAATTAGCTAGGCCTTCATCAGAGAGGCAGCGCAAGCAGGAAAGTCAACCAGAGAGGTGGATATATTGATGAAGTTATTGATGGATGTCAGTGTTGTGTTCGAGACCAGGTAAAGCGAGACCGATTCAAGACCAAGACCGGAGCAAATTGAGTCCGAGTCAAGACCAAGACAAGATTGGGGGGGAGACCGAGTCAAGGCCAAGACAAGATTGGGGGGAAGACCGAGTCAAGGCCAAGACAAGATTGGGGGGAGACCGAGTCAAGACCAAGACAAGATTGGGGGGGAGACCGAGTCAAGACCAAGACCGAAGCAAATTGGGTCCGTGTCAAGACCAAGACCAGAGGGGGGGGGGGGGAGACTGAGTCAAGACCAGGACCAGAGGGGGGCGAGACCGAGTCAAGACCGAGAGGGGGACCAGGCGTCCGAGACCGAGTCGAGCCCGAGGCGGGGGGGGGGGTTGGACACCGGGAGGGGGACAAGGCATCTGAGACCGAGTCAAGATCGAGACTGGGAGGGGGACAGGGCGTATGAGACCGAGTCAAGACCGATACCAGAACAATGCGAGTCCGGTTCCAGACCATGGGAACACAGTTACTCTCGGAAGGAGGAAAAACAATGCTCCTTACTATACTTGACACACGGCACAAGTGAATAAACTGAGGACAAAAACCTCAACGAGCAACATGAAAAATAGTCCCGCACAAATATACACACAGAAATTAAAGCAAACGAAAACCAGGTGTGAAAGACCCAAAGAGAAAACAAACAGGAAAGGAAAAATGGATCGGTGATGGCTCGTAGGCTAGTAGGCAATTTGTATTTGTATTTTTTTCTTGAAGAAGTTATTGGTGGATATCTTGAATAAATTATTGGTGGATGTTGATTAAGTTATTACTGGATATATTGATGAAGTTATTGACAGGAGGGTCTAATCATGCTCCTCAAAGTAATCAACACATCACTGGCCTGTGTAGTGCAGAAATAAATAATTGCAGGGAACAAACATGTGAAGATTGGGTTCTGTATTAGTACTGAGAGGGGGTGGTGGTGTCGGGGTGATGGGGGATTTTTTGTCCCATCTCTTCATAGCTCTCGAGGACTGCTGGGAATATAATTGTACACTCTGACCTCACAACACAAACCTCTACTACCCAAACCCCCCACTATCCTCCCATCTACCTCGTCCTAGCTCAATTCCCATCTCGTTCTGCTCCAGTGGTGACTCACTTCAGCCCCTCAATATACACCTCCCTACCCTGCTAACCCCATCCCCTGTGTACTGAACCACCTTCTATCCCCCTCCTTCCCTCTGCTCCCCAATATTCACATTAACCTGCTGCTAAATGACCCCAGTGTTCCACCTGCGTGGCTCCCAGGAGGTTTAAGGGTTGGGGGGATCCAGGCCCCCTTGTTCTACTGAATGACTCCTTTCTACTCTGTGACCAGCTGCTTTCTGTTCTCACTGTGTTAGTAGGATGTACAATGGAGAGAGACACACAGAAGCTCCCCACAGGCCAACCACTGATACAGCATCTTAAACATGACCAGAGAGCTGCCTCTAAAGGAATGTCCTCGCTCCTATGGATGCCGTGAATGGAATTGATTATCATTGAGCTCCCATGTGTAAAGTGTAAGATCCTCTATGGATTTTCAGATGGCCTTTATTACAAATCAATAAGCTAATTGAGAAAGAATGGGTGAAAGTAATAACTTTTCAGTTTCTAGAATTGAGTGTTATAATTGCAGTGAGGTTGAGCTAAATTACATCTAAGGTGCCAAAACTCACCTTAACCCATATAACTAGAGAGACTGAAACATCTGGAAGAATCAGCATACCTTTCAGCAATAGAGGTTCGACAACAGGACCACCATACCGAACAATGTACAGGACTGTGCAAGTTAACTGGTGCGTTGACCTTCGCTAACCTGCACAGTATTTTACTAGATTAATAAGTAACAGAGTGGTGTGGTCTTACCGTGGACGGTGAGGGTGGCCGACGCCTCCGCCCTGCCCACCATGTTCTCTGCCATGCAGGTGTAAGAACCCACGTCTGCAGAGGTCAGACGACGGATCTTCAGGGTGTGGTCCTCACGGATCTCATATCTGGAATATTCACAGGGAATCGGTCAAACA
The DNA here is from genome assembly GCF_036934945.1 of Oncorhynchus masou masou. Lineage (NCBI taxonomy): Eukaryota > Metazoa > Chordata > Actinopteri > Salmoniformes > Salmonidae > Oncorhynchus > Oncorhynchus masou. The sequence continues at coordinate 77,035,172 of NC_088220.1, read as the reverse complement.
CGCACGCGCACAGACACCACATACCTTACAGTATGTGCCTATCATCAGACAGACAAAAGGGAGCAAGGCATCAAATAGAAAGAGAGAAAGGGATTGTGTTAAAAGGGGCCAGAAGATGAGTCATACAGTACCTTCCCTTGGGCAGCTCTCCGTCCTCTTTCCTCCAGCGGACGGTGGGAACTGGGTCGCCCCGGGCCTCACACCTGAACTCCACGCTCTGGTCCACCAGCACCACCTGGCTGCCGGGACGCTTCATAAAGCTGGGTCGCTCTGCAGAGAGAGATGACATAGCACAGGACTATTCAGTAAAAAGTCTACAGCATGTCAGTACACTGTATCTGCATTTATACAGGATGGAATAGTAGAGCATAGTATATCATAGCATAGTATATCATATCACATCAGTATATCATATCATATCAGTATATCGTATCATAGCATAGAATAGTAGAGCATAGTATATCATAGCATAGTATATCATAGCATAGTATATCATAGCACAGTATATCATAGCATAGTATATCATAGCATAGTATATCATAGCACAGTATATCATAGCACAGTATATCATAGCATAGTCTATCATATCATAGCATAGTATAGCATAGCGTAGTATAGTATAACATATCATTGCATTGCATAGTATATCACATCACAGCATAGCATAGCGTAGTATAGCATAGCATAGTTCAGCATAGAATAGTATACCATAGCATAGTAGAGCATAGTATAGTATAGCACAGAATAGTATCGCATAGTATATCATAGCATGTTATATCATATCATAGCATATTATATCATAGTATAGCATAGCATAGCATATGATAGCATATTATATCATTACATAATATAGCATAATATAGTATGCTATAGCATAGTATAGTATAACATAGCATAGTATACCATAGCATAGTTCAGCTTACTATAGTATGTATAGCATAACATAGCATGCTATATCATATCATAGTATAGTATATCATAGTATAACGTAGCATAGTATAGCGTAGCATATTATATCATAGCATAGTATAGTATAGCATAGCATAGTATATAATAGTATATTGAGGTATATTATATTGTAGTATAGTATAGTATAGTGTATCATATCATAGTATAGTATATCATAGTAAATATATCATATATTAGTATATCATATCATAGTATATCATAGTATAGTATATAATAGCATAGTGTATCATAGCATAGCGTATCAGAGCATAGCATATCAGAGCATAGTATATCACAGCATAGTATATCACAGCATAGTGTATCGTATCGTAGTATAGTATGTCATATCATAATATGTCGTAGCATAGTATAGTATATCATAGCATAATATATCATAGTATATCATATTATAGTATATCATAGTATATTATATCATAGTATATCATAGCTTAGTATATCATATAGTATATCATAGCATTGTCTATCAAAGCATAGTATATCATATCATATTATAGTACATCATAGTATATAGTAAAATATATCCTAGCATAGTATATCACAGCATAGTATATCGTATCATAGCATAGTATATCATAGTATAGTATATCATAGTATATTATAACATACCATAGCATGGGGCGGCAGCATAGCCTAGTGGTTAGAACGTTGGACTAGTAACTGGAAGGTTGCAAGTTCAAACCCCCGAGCTGACAAGGTACAAATCTATCATTCTGCCCCTGAACAGGCAGTTAACACACTGTTCCTAGGCCGTCATTGAAAATAAGAATTTGTTCTGAACTGACTTGCCTAGTTAAATAAAGGTAAAAACAAATAGCATAGTATATAATTGTATAGCATATTACATCATATATAGTATGTAACTATACTGTATCTTTAGCACTTTATGGGGATTGAACTATCCTGACGATCAGTCATATTGTAGCAGAGTGCTAACATTGGCAGATTGTTTTAGTAATCACAGCTACCCTCGTTGCCCTTTGTCCTGATTATCTGAGAGGTCCTGTAAAATCCTGCTGTTGCAGTCCATTCCCCTAACCTTCCAGCAGGGATTGAAATAAAAATGAATGCTGGAAAAAGCTTCTGAAATGAAAACAGATAGCCATCTAACCACCCCTGTCCCCTCAGGTCCAGTTCAGCTACCTCTTCCTCTCCCTCCCCAGCCTCTATCCCCTCAGCAGAGACACACATCAACACACAGAGCTTCTCCATGGGGAACATGTAGCAGATTTCCTAATACCTTTAATCACCTTCTCCTCCAACATTTGTTTTTTAATATGTCCCAAGGCTCAACAATTGCAGCTCAATAGTTTGACCTCCCTTTTCTCAACTCTCTACCCTTTCTTCTCTCTCCTCTCTCTCCCTTTCTGCTATTTGTTCTCTCCCCTCCCTCCTTCCTCATCTCTGCTCTCTCCCTCCCCTCCGTCCTCACATCCCCCCACTCTCCCTCCCCTCCCTGCTTACATTCCCCCTCCTCATGTCCCCCCTCCCTCTCTCCCTCCCCTCTCTCCTCACATCCCCTTCAGTTTGGGCTTGAAAAAGTCCTCAGTAAGTGTCTGTTGTGCTGTTTACTCAAATAGGCAAAGCCATAGGTATGGTCTGCTCTTTGAAGTAATTTCCATATATAATAATGTATCTTAGGTGGGAAAGAAGAATATGTGTATGTTAGCGTGGGCCTTGTTGGAGGGGACGATGAGACGCCTAATGGAGAGGACAGTCAGAAGTTCAGCCGACTGAAGTTAGAGCACTGTACTGAGACTATAAACTGGCGCAACGGAGAGCTGTGGGGGTCAAAGGTCAGTCATGGTGGAATGTGGCACAGCTGGCCAGAGGAGAGATGCTGAGGTCAGGTGGGTGGGTGGGAGGGTGGGGGTGGGGGTGGGGGTCAATAGAGGGGAAAAGGGGGGTCATTAGAGAGGGGGCTCCTGGAGGAGAAAAGGGGGTCAGGGGGCTCCTGGGGCAGTTCATGGTTAACTGAAGTCTATGTCACACTTCTCTTGAATGGGTCGATGACACCCTTTAGTCTCCACACACAAAACAAAACATCTGGACCCTCTTCACTGTACACAAAGACACAGAGTGAGAGAGACAGAGAGAGGCAGAGAGAGAGGCAGAGAGAGAGGCAGAGGCAGAGACAGAGACAGAGACAGAGACAGAGACAGTGACAGTGACAGTGACAGAGAGCGAGAGAGAGAGAGAGAGAGAGAGAGAGAAAGACAGAGAGAGGCAAAGGGAGAGGCAGAGGGAGAGGCAGAGACAGAGACAGTGACAGCGAGAGAGAGAGAGAGAGAGAGAGAGAGAGAAACTGTGAGGAAGGTTACTTACCTAGCACAGTGAGCTCAGCGATCTCACTCTCCCTCTCTCCCACCATATTGGTCCCGACACACACATACTTCCCAGCGTCGCCCTTTCTGGCATTGGTTATCATCAGCTTTCCTCCCCGGATCTGAGGAACGAGAGAAAGGGTCAGACCTTGAGAGGACAAAACTACACGCCTAACATTGCAAAACATTCTCTCAGTATAAAAGCGCTGTATTTCCTCACCCATGAAGTTATCTTTGCAAAACCATGACCAAAGGAATTCAGAGTTGAAAAAAAACTCCATCTGTCATGTTTTGATGGGAGTATAAATTCACACATTAATCTTAGTGAGCCATGTATGTCCTGAGGTCCCAGTGATAGAAAGCCAAACTACTGTACTACTGTACTAACTGCGGTACCTATCCAACCATTCTATGCTATTCTCATTCAACATGTGGCTTGTACGGCTTTATCAGACAGTCTGTTCCTGCTCAGGGATTGCCTGGCCAAACATCCCTTCCCCAAACCTAGAAAGCCACAGCTCCCTGAGGGAACACCTGAGGCAGGGAAGAGTGGAAGCATTACTCCAGACACAAATTACTTCCAGCAAACTTGTCGTTCTTTTAACGTAACGTTACGTAATCAACACTGCTAGCTAGCCAGCTAGCCCCCGAATAGCAGCACTGTAGAAACTATTACACTCGACGGAACGACTTGATTAGTGTAGTGTCAACAACGTAGCCACTGCCAGCTAGCCTACTCCAGCAGTACTGTATCATTTCAATCATTTTAGTCAATAAGATTCTTGCACATTCGTAAGCTAACACTGAACATTCGATAAGTGTAGTCCACTTGTCATTCCAATCTCCTTTGCATTAGCGTAGCCTCTTCTGTAGCCTGTCAACTATGTGTCTATCTATCCCTGTTCTCTCCTCTCTGCACAGACCATACAAACGCTCCACACCGCGTGGCAGCGACCACCCTAATCTGGTGGTCCCAGCGCGCACGACCCACGTGGAGTTCCAGGTCTCCGGTAGCCTCTGGAACTGCCGATCTGCGGCCAACAAGGCAGAGTTCATCTCAGCCTATGCCTCCCTCCAGTCCCTCGACTTCTTGGCACTGACGGAAACATGGATTACCACAGACAACACTGCTACTCCTACTGCTCTCTCTTCGTCCGCCCACGTGCTCTCGCACACCCCGAGAGCTTCTGGTCAGCGGGGTGGTGGCACCGGGATCCTCATCTCTCCCAAGTGGTCATTCTCTCTTTCTCCCCTTACCCATCTGTCTATCGCCTCCTTTGAATTCCATGCTGTCACAGTTACCAGCCCTTTCAAGCTTAACATCCTTATTATTTATCGCCCTCAGGTTCCCTCGGGGAGTTCATCAATGAGCTTGATGCCTTGATAAGCTCCTTTCCTGAAGACGGCTCACCTCTCACAGTCCTGGGCGACTTTAACCTCCCCACGTCTACCTTTGACTCATTCCTCTCTGCCTCCTTCTTTCCACTCCTCTCCTCTTTTGACCTCACCCTCATACCTACCCTACTCACAAGGCAGGCAATACGCTCGACCTCATCTTTACTAGATGCTGTTCTTCCACTACCTACCCCCATACATCACAAGACACATACATATCATTACTAGATGCTGTTCTTCCACTAACCTCATTGCAACTCCCCTCCAAGTCTCCGACACTACCTTGTATCCTTTTCCCTCTCGCTCTCATCCAACACTTCCCACACTGCCCCTACTCGGATGGTATCGCGCCGTCCCAACCTTCGCTCTCTCTCCCCCGCTACTCTCTCCTCTTCCATCCTATCATCTCTTCCCTCTGCTCATACCTTCTCCAACCTATCTCCTGATTCTGCCTCCTCAACCCTCCTCTCTTCCCTTTCTGCATCCTTTGACTCTCTATGTCCCCTATCCTCCAGGCCGGCTCGGTCCTCCCCTCCCGCATCCGTGGCTCGACGACTCATTGCGAGCTCACAGAACAGTGCTCCGGGCAGCCGACGGAAATGGAGGAAACTCGCCTACCTGCGGACCTGGCATCCTTTCACTCCCTCCTCTCTACATTTTCCTCCTCTGTCTCTGCTGCTAAAGCCACTTTCTTCCACTCTAAATTCCAAGCATCTGCCTCTAACCCTAGGAAGCTCTTTGCCACCTTTTCCTCCCTCCTGAATCCTCCCCCTACATCCCTCTCTGCAGATGACTTCAACCATTTTGAAAAGAAGGTACATACATCCGATCCTCGTTTGCTAAGTCAAACGACACCGCTGCCCTACCCTGTGCTCTGACAGATGACCCCCGCTTGACATGCTAACACATACATACATACAGATGACATCTCTAACGGCATACATACATACAGACCATTCCTCACATCTCCAGACCATTTCAGAGACCTTCTCCCTTACCTCACCTCGCTCATCAACTCATCCCTGACCGCTGGCTACGTCCCTTCCGTCTTCAAGAGAGCGAGAGTTGCACCCCTTCTGAAAAAACCTACACTCGATCCCTCCGATGTCAACAACTACAGACCAGTATCCCTTCTTTCTTTCTCTCCAAAACTCTTGAACATGCATCCTTGGCCAGCTCTCCCGCTATCTCTCTCAGAATGACCTTCTTGATCCAAATCAGTCAGGTTTCAAGACTAGTCATTCAACTGAGACTGCTCTTCTCTGTATCACGGAGGCGCTCCGCACTGCTAAAGCTAACTCTCTCTCCTCTGCTCTCATCCTTCTAGACCTATCGGCTGCCTTCGATACTGTGAACCATCAGATCCTCCTCTCCACCCTCTCCGAGTTGGGCATCTCAGAGACACACGCTATTGCGTCCTACCTGACAGGTCGCTCCTACCAGGTGGCGTGGCGAGAATCTGTCTCCTCGCACGCGCTCATCACCACCGGTATCCCCCAGGGCTCTGTTCTAGGCCCTCTCCTATTCTCGCTATACACCAAGTCACTTGGCTCTGTCATACTCTCCTATCATTGCTATGCAGACGACACACAATTAATCTTCTCCTACATTGCATGCAGACACATACTTAATCTTCTCCTTTCATACATGACCAGGTCACATCTCTGCATGTCTGGCAGACATATCAGTGTGGATGACGGATCACCACCTCAAGCTGAACCTCGGCAAGACAGCTGCTCTTCCTCCCGGGGAAGGACTGCCCGTTCCATGATCTCGCCATCACGGTTGACAACTCCATTGTGTCCTCCTCCCAGAGCGCTAAGAACCTTGGCGTGATCCTGGACAACACCCTGTCGTTCTCAACCAACATCATGGCGGTGGCCCGTTCCTGTAGGTTCATGCTCTACAACATCCGCAGAGTACGACCCTGCCTCACACAGGAAGCGGCGCAGGTCCTAATCCAGGCACTTGTCATCTCCCGTCTGGATTACTGCAACTACGCTGTTGGCTGGGCTCCCTGCCTGTGCCATTAAACCCCTACAACTCATCCAGAACGCCGCAGCCCGTCTGGTGTTCAACCTTCCCAAGTTCTCTCACGTCACCCCGCTCCTCCGCTCTCTCCACTGGCTTCCAGTTGAAGCTCGCATCCGCTACAAGACCATGGTGCTTGCCTACGGAGCTGTGAGGGGAACGGCACCGCAGTACCTCCAGGCTCTGATCAGGCCCTACACCCAAGCAAGGGCACTGCGTTCATCCACCTCTGGCCTGCTCGCCTCCCTACCATTGAGGAAGTACAGTTCCCGCTCAGCCCAGTCAAAACTGTTCGCTGCTCTGGCCCCCCAATGGTGGAACAAACTCCCTCCACCTCCTACGAGAGGACAGCGGAGTCAATCACCACCTTCCGGAGACACCTGAAACCCCACCTCTTCAAGGAATACCTAGGATAGGATAAGTTATCCTTCTCACCCCCCTTAATGATTTAGATGCACTATTGTAAAGTGGCTGCTCCACTGGATGTCAGAAGGTGAATTCACCAATTTGTAAGTCGCTCTGGATAAGAGCGTCTGCTAAATGACTTAAATGTAATGTAAATGTAAACTCCCCAACCGTACTAAGAAGAAGAAAACTGAGCTTTTACTTGAGTATTTTCTGATGCATGCATACAGAGACACATACTAACACATACATACATACAGAGACGCATACTAACACATACATACAAAGACACATACTAACACATGCATACATACAGAGACACATACTAACACATACATACATACAGAGACACATACTAACACATACATACATACAAAGACACCTACTAACACATGCATACATACAGAGACACATACTAACACATACATACATACAGAGACACATACTAACACATACATACAGAGACACATACTAACACATACATACATACATACACATACACATACATACATACATACATACATACATACATACAACATACATACAAAGACACATACTAACACATGCATACATACAGAGACACATACTAACACATACATACATACATACAGAGACACATACTAACACATACATACAGAGACACATACTAACACATACATACATACAGAGACACATACTAACACATACATACATACAGAGTCACATACTAACATATGCATACATACAGAGTCACATACTAACACATACATGCATACAGAGACACATACTAACACATACATACATTCAGAGACACATACTAACACATGCATACATACAGAGACACATACTAACACATACATACATACAGAGTCACATACTAACACATGCATACATACAGAGACACATACTAATGCATACATACATACAGAGTCACATACTAACGCATACATACATACAGAGTCACATACTAACGCATACATACATACAGAGACACATACTAACATATGCATACATACAGAGTCACATACTAACACATACATACATACATACAGAGTCACATACTAACACATGCATACATACAGAGACACATACTAACACATACATACATACAGAGTCACATACTAACGCATACATACATACAGAGTCACATACTAACGCATACATACATACAGAGTCACATACTAACATATACATACATACAGAGTCACATACTAACACATACATGCATACAGAGACACATACTAACACATACATACATACAGAGACACATACTAACACATGCATACATACAGAGACACATACTAACACATGCATACACCCACACACTAAAAGGTGTGTTTTGTATCCAGGACAAGGTGGGTGTGATGGCTGTTATTTCCCAGGGATTTGATTACAGGCCAGGGGAGGTGCTTTGTTCTCAGGCACTGGGTGAGGCAGCCCGGCCCCTCTCAGGTCCTAGTCAGCTGACAGCTATGCCAGTCAGAGTAGCAGCACACAATAGCACGGGGCACCACTGATCTGCCTGCTCCAAGGGGGCTTAAGGGTTTAAGGGTCACACACCTCAGCCCACAAGAAGACAGACCCCCACCCCGAGGCCTGTAACAGACCCCTTAATTTAAAACCCACCGAGGTGTGTGTGTGTGTGTGTGTGTGTGTGTGTGTGTGTGTGTGTGTGTGTGTGTGTGTGTGTGTGTGTGTGTGTGTGTGTGTGTGTGTGTGTGTGTGTGTGTGTGTGTGTGTGTGTGTGTGTCTGAGTGAGCATTTGTGTGTGTGTACGTTGGGGATGTGTGTAGGTAGGGGAGAGTTGAAGGGGGTAGCCCCAAACAGCATTGCAAAAGAGCCCCAAACCTTCTGCCTTTCACTGGCTGTCTTCAGTCAACACACTCCTACACATGTATCAACTTCATGACACACTATGCAACGTCTCACAAAATCTAATTATCTGTGGTCTGCATGTGAAGGAATGGGGCCTCACTTTTATTATCCCACTAGCCTAATTAAGAGTGACACCTTGTTCAGAAGCAAAACAATCCACATGAAGTCTGCTAGGTAGGGGAACGACAGGTTCTAAGAACAGGGGAGTATAGAAATAGAATGTCAGAAGGTTCTCAGTGGAACAACCCATCTGTGGTGTGTAGCCTAACAGTTTATCTGGGAGGAGCAGAGACACGGAGAGGTAGTCTAATTGCCACAACTAATAAATCCCCCTACAAACAAAAAACCCTCCACTCTCGCTCCTCCACTTAAATAAATAGCTGTGCATCAACACTACCCATCAAACCTGACAGAGTTTGAGAGGATGTGCAGAGACGAATGGGAGAAACTCAGGCTGTAACTGAACAAAACGTGGAAGAAGTCAAGACATCTGAATACTTTCTGAAGGCACTGTAGACGGCCTACACGTAGAGAGACAGAGGAGCACTGTAGACGGCCTACACGTAGAGACAGAGGAGCACTGTAGACGGCCTACAGAGGAGCACTGTAGAGAGACAGAGGAGCACTGTAGACGGCCTACAGAGACAGAGGAGCACTGAGAGACAGAGGAGCACTGTAGACGGCCTCACGTAGAGAGACAGAGGAGCACTGTAGACGGCCTACACGTAGAGAGACAGAGGAGCACTGTAGACGGCCTACACGTAGAGAGACAGAGGAGCACTGTAGACGGCCTACACGTAGAGAGACAGAGGAGCACTGTAGACGGCCTACACGTAGAGAGACAGAGGAGCACTGTAGATGGCCTACACGTAGAGAGACAGAGGAGCACTGTAGAGACACTGTAGACGGCCTACACGTAGAGACAGAGGAGCACTGTAGACGGTCTACACGTAGAGAGACAGAGGAGCACTGTAGACGGCCTACACGTAGAGAGACAGAGGAGCACTGTAGACGGCCTACACGTAGAGAGACAGAGGAGCACTGTAGACGGCCTACACGTAGAGAGACAGAGGAGCACTGTTTCACTCGCTCGGATGCTTTCTCCTGTGAGATACATTCAGCCTCTTGAAGGAAAATTATGATTATCATTATGTTTGTTTGAAGTATCGTTATGTTATGTTTGTTTGAAGTATCGTTATGTTACTGTTTGTTTTAAGTATCGTTATGTTTTTTGAAGTATCATTATGTTACTGTTTGTTTGAAGTATAGTTATGTTTGTTTGAAGTATCGTTATGTTACTGTTTGTTTGAAGTATCATTATATTACTGTTTGTTTGAAGTATCGTTATGTTTGTTTGAAGTATCGTTATGTTACTGTTTGTTTGAAGTATCGTTATGTTATCATTATGTTTGTTTGAAGTATCGTTATGTTATGTTTGTTTGAAGTATCGTTATGTTACTGTTTGTTTGAAGTATCGTTATGTTTGTTTGAAGTATCGTTATGTTTGTTTGAAGTATCGTTATGTTACTGTTTGTTTGAAGTATCGTTATATTACTGTTTGTTTGAAGTATAGTTATGTTTGTTTGAAGTATCGTTATGTTACTGTTTGTTTGAAGTATCATTATGTTTGTTTGAAGTATCATTATGTTTGTTTGAAGTATCGTTATGTTATGTTTGTTTGAAGTATCGTTATGTTACTGTTTGTTTGAAGTATCGTTATGTTTGTTTGAAGTAGCATTATGTTACTGTTTGTTTGAAGTATCATTATGTTTTTTGAAGTATCATTATGTTATTGTTTGTTTGAAGTATCATTACGTTTGTTTGAAGTATCATTATGTTTGTTTGAAGTATCATTATGTTTTTTGAAGTATCATTATGTTACTGTTTGTTTGAAGTATCGTTATGTTTGTTTGAAGTATCGTTATGTTACTGTTTGTTTGAAGTATCGTTATGTTTGTTTGAAGTATCATTATGTTTGTTTGAAGTATCGTTATGTTATGTTTGTTTGAAGTATCGTTATGTTACTGTTTGTTTGAAGAATCGTTATGTTTGTTTGAAGTATCATTATGTTTGTTTGAAGTATCGTTATGTTTGTTTGAAGTGTCATTATGTTTGTTTGAAGTATCATTATGTTACTGTTTGTTTGAAGTAGCATTCTGTTACTGTTTGTTTGAAGTATGATTATGCTACTGTTTGTTTGAAGTATCGTTATGTTTGTTTGAAGTATCATTATGTTACTGTTTGTTTGAAGTATGATTATGCTACTGTTTGTTTGAAGTATGATTCTGTTACTGTTTGTTTGAAGTAGCATTATGTTACTGTTTGTTTGAAGTATCGTTATGTTTGTTTGAAGTATCATTATGTTACTGTTTGTTTGAAGTATGATTATGCTACTGTTTGTTTGAAGTATGATTCTGTTACTGTTTGTTTGAAGTATGATTATGTTACTGTTTGTTTGAAGTATGATTATGCTACTGTTTGTTTGAAGTATGATTCTGTTACTGTTTGTTTGAAGTATGATTATGCTACTGTTTGTTTGAAGTATGATTCTGTTACTGTTTGTTTGAAGTATGATTATGTTACTGTTTGTTTGAAGTATCATTATGGTACTGTTTGTTTGAAGTAGCATTATGTTTGTTTGAAGTAGCAGTATGTTACTGTTTGTTTGAAGTATCGGTATGTTTGTTTGAAGTATCGTTATGTTTGTTTGAAGTATCGTTATGTTACTGTTTGTTTGAAGTATCATTATGTTACTGTTTGTTTGAAGTATCGTTATGTTACTGTTTGTTTGAAGTATCGTAATGTTTGTTTGAAGTATCATTATGTTTGTTTGAAGTAGCATTATTGTTACTGTTTGTTTGAAGTATCGTTATGTTTGTTTGAAGTATCATTATGTTACTGTTTGTTTGAAGTATCGTTATGTTACTGTTTGTTTGAAGTGTCGTTATGTTTGTTTGAAGTACCGTTATGTTACTGTTTGTTTGAAGTATCGTTATGTTTGTTTGAAGTATCATTATGTTTGTTTGAACTATCGGTAGGTTAGGTTTGTTTGAAGTATCGTTATGTTACTGTTTGTTTGAAGTATTGTTATGTTTGTTTGAAGTATCATTATGTTTGTTTGAAGTATCGTTATGTTATGTTTGTTTGAAGTATCATTATGTTTGTTTGAAGTATCGTATTGTTATGTTTGTTTGAAGTATCATTATGTTACTGTTTGTTTGAAGTAGCATTATGTTACTGTTTGTTTGAAGTATCGTTATGTTACTGTTTGTTTGAAGTATCGTAATGTTTGTTTGAAGTATCATTATGTTTGTTTGAAGTATCATTATGTTATGTTTGTTTGAAGTATCATTATGTTAATGTTTGTTTGAAGAAGCATTATGTTACTGTTTGTTTGAAGTAGGATTATGTTTTTTGAAGTATCATTATGTTTGTTTGAAGTATCGTTATGTTTGTTTGAAGTATCATTATGTTACTGTTTGTTTGAAGTATCGTTACGTTTGTTTGAAGTATCATTATGTTTGTTTGAAGTATCGTTATGTAATGTTTGTTTGAAGTATCGTTATGTTACTGTTTGTTTGAAGTATCATTATGTTACTGTTTGTTTGAAGTATCGTTATGTTACTGTTTGTTTGAAGTATCGTTATGTTTTTTGAAGTATCATTATGTTACTGTTTGTTTGAAGTATCGTTATGTTTGTTTGAAGTATCGTTATATTTGTTTGATGTATCGTTATGTTACTGTTTCTTTGAAGTATCGTTATGTTACTGTTTGTTTGAAGTATCATTATGTTACTGTTTGTTTGAAGTATCGTTATGTTTGTTTGAAGTATCGTTATGTTTGTTTGAAGTATCGTTATGTTACTGTTTGTTTGAAGTATTGTTATGTTACTGTTTGTTTGAAGTATTGTTATGTTTGTTTGAAGTATCATTATGTTTGTTTGAAGTATCGTTATGTCATGTTTTATGAAGTATCGTTATGTTACTGTTTGTTTGAAGTAGCATTCAGTTACTGTTATTTTGAAGTATCATTATGTTACTGTTTGTTTGAAGTATCATTATGTTACTGTTTGTTTGAAGTATCATTATGTTACTGTTTGTTTGAAGTATCATTATGTTACTGTTTGTTTGAAGTACCGTTATGTTACTGTTTGTTTGAAGTATCGTTATGTTTTTTGAAGTATCATTATGTTACTGTTTGTTTGAAGTATCGTTACGTTTGTTTGAAGTATCGTTATGTTTGTTTGATGTATCATTATGTTAATGTTTCTTTGAAGTATCGTTATGTTGCTGTTTGTTTGAAGTATCGTTATGTTTGTTTGAAGAATCATTATGTTACTGTTTGTTTGAAGTATCGTTATGTTTGTTTGAAGTATCGTTATGTTACTGTTTGTTTGAAGTATCGTTATGTTACTGTTTGTTTGAAGTATTGTTATGTTTGTTTGAAGTATCATTATGTTTGTTTGAAGTATCGTTATGTTATGTTGGTTTGAAGTATCGTTATGCTACTGTTTGTTTGAAGTAGCATTCTGTTACTGTTTGTTTGAAGTATCATTATGGTACTGTTTGTTTGAAGTATCCTTAATTTACTGTTTGTTTGAAGTATCGTTATGTTACTTTTTGAAGTATCGTTATGTTTGTTTGAAGTATCATTATGTTTGTTTGAAGAATCATTATGTTTGTTTGAAGTATCGTTATGTTACTGTGTGTTTGTTTGAAGTATCGTTATGTTATGTTTGTTTGAAGTATCGTTATGTTACTGTTTGTTTGAAGAATCGTTATGTTTGTTTGAAGTATCATTATGTTTGTTTGAAGTATCGTTATGTTACTGTTTGAAGTATCGTTATGTTTGTTTGAAGTATCATTATGTTTGTTTGAAGTATCATTATGTTTGTTTGAAGTATCGTTATGTTACTGTTTGTTTGAAGTATCGTTATGTTATGTTTGTTTGAAGTACCGTTATGTTACTGTTTGTTTGACGTATTGTTATGTTTGTTTGATGTATCATTATGTTAATGTTTCTTTGAAGTATCGTTATGTTGCTGTTTGTTTGAAGTATCGTTATGTTTGTTTGAAGAATCATTATGTTACTGTTTGTTTGAAGTATCGTTATGTTTGTTTGAAGTATCGTTATGTTTGTTTGAAGTATCGTTATGTTACTGTTTGTTTGAAGTATCGTTATGTTACTGTTTGTTTGAAGTATTGTTATGTTTGTTTGAAGTATCATTATGTTTGTTTGAAGTATCGTTATGTTATGTTGGTTTGAAGTATCGTTATGCTACTGTTTGTTTGAAGTAGCATTCTGTTACTGTTTGTTTGAAGTATCATTATGGTACTGTTTGTTTGAAGTATCCTTAATTTACTGTTTGTTTGAAGTATCGTTATGTTACTTTTTGAAGTATCGTTATGTTTGTTTGAAGTATCATTATGGTTGTTTGAAGAATCATTATGTTTGTTTGAAGTATCGTTATGTTACTGTGTGTTTGTTTGAAGTATCGTTATGTTATGTTTGTTTGAAGTATCGTTATGTTACTGTTTGTTTGAAGAATCGTTATGTTTGTTTGAAGTATCATTATGTTTGTTTGAAGTATCGTTATGTTATGTTTGTTTGAAGTGTCATTATGTTTGTTTGAAGTATCGTTATGTTACTGTTTGAAGTATCGTTATGTTTGTTTGAAGTATCATTATGTTTGTTTGAAGTATCATTATGTTTGTTTGAAGTATCGTTATGTTACTGTTTGTTTGAAGTATCGTTATGTTATGTTTGTTTGAAGTACCGTTATGTTACTGTTTGTTTGACGTATTGTTATGTTTGTTTGAAGTATCATTATGTTACTGTTTGTTTGAAGTATCATTATGTTACTGTTTGTTTGAAGTATCGTTATGTTTGTTTGAAGTATCATTATGTTTGTTTGAAGTATCGTTATGTTATGTTTGTTTGAAGTGTCATTATGTTACTATTTGTTTGAACTATCGTTATGTTACTGTTTGTTTGAAGTGTCATTATGTTACTGTTTGTTTGAAGTATTGTTATGTTAGTGTTTGTTTGAAGTTTTGTTAAGTTACTGTTTGTTTGAAGTATCGTTAAGTTACTGTTTGTTTGAAGTATCGTTATGTTACTGTTTGTTTGAAGTATCGTTATGTTTGTTTGAAGTATCATTATGTTACTGTTTGTTTGAAGTATCGTTATGTTACTGTTTGTTTGAAGTATCGTTATGTTACTGTTTGAAGTATCGTTATGTTTGTTTGAAGTTTTGTTAAGTTACTGTTTGTTTGAAGTATCGTTAAGTTACTGTTTGTTTGAAGTATCATTATGTTACTGTTTGTTTGAAGTATCGTTATGTTTGTTTGAAGTATCATTATGTTACTTTTTGTTTGAAGTATTGTTATGTTACTGTTTGTTTGAAGTATCGTTAAGTTACTGTTTGTTTGAGGGAGGGCTTAACAGCTAAAGCACTGGGACACTCACAAAGGCACAAGGTGAGGTCATGTCAGACCACGTAGGGCAGAAAGAGGGAGGTGGCCTGGAGATCCAATAGAGGTCCCATAGGGCCGTTGACATGAGGATCCACTCCATCAGTTCTCCCACCTCTGCGTGGAGGTGGCACTGTCCCATTCCACTCAGGCATATTTAGAGGGCCTGGGCAGCAGGGGGCCTCTGGAGTGGGACCGTGTGAATGGAGAGGCCTTCCTTTCTCTCTGCACCTTTCTTTGTCTCTGTGTATATCACCTCCACAGGAGGCTGCTGAAGGCAGAAATAATCTGACCATTATCCTGCATCACAGGGAGATGGCTCTATCACAACACCGTCTTTTGGTAATGCTGATAGTGTGGAACCCAGACTCAGCATGCGTTGTGGCGGCATTCATGCAGCATTTCATTTTCTAGGCCAATAATCACCCTCAACTACTAAACAAAAGAGTGGGAAGACAATGCAGGGCATGTCTGCAGTCTGTCCCATTGCTGACTGATTCCCTCCATACAGCAACATCAAATTAGTTTCGCCTCAAACTGTTGAGCTGGATGCCTTTTTGTTCTGTTCCATTATAAGGCCTTCATGCTCTTGACAAACCTGTTTTGCACAGGTGTGACAAATGCCTCCATCTGCTCTCAGTGGAGTAGCGGCTTGACAAAGAAAAAGACCCTTGCTGTGTGTCTGTTTATTGACTGTGGCGGCTGTTTCACCACAACAGCCAGTGCAGAGATCTCAGTGTGAATAGACTATCAAGCATTTCACCGCCTTGTTCACATAGCTTTCTAACACAGAGACAGGGATGGCAGGGATAACATAGAAAGGAGGAGTCAGGGGCAGGGCTAACATAGATAGGAGGAGACAGGGGCAGGGATAACATAGAAAGGAGGAGTCAGGGGCAGGGCTAACATAGAAAGGAGGAGACAGGGGCAGGGATAACATAGACAGGAGGAGTCAGGGGCAGGGATAACATAGATAGGAGGAGTCAGGGGGCAGGGCTAACATAGAAAGGAGGAGTCAGGGGCAGGGCTAACATAGATAGGAGGAGACAGGGGCAGGGATAACATAGACAGGAGGAGTCAGGGGCAGGGATAACATAGATAGGAGGAGTCAGGGGGCAGGGCTAACATAGATAAGAGGAGTCAGGGGGCAGGGATAACATAGATAGGAGGAGTCAGGGCTCTCTTCTCTTCTTCATCCTATGATGTCTGATGTCTCTGACTCTGGTGTTTAATAGACTCCCACTTTTAATGTCTCCTCTTTTTAACTCACACCCATCCTGTCCCATCCTATTCCACCCCAGCCCATCCCATCCTATTCCACCCCATTCCACCCCAGCCAATCCCATCCCATCCCATCCTATTCCAAAACAGCAAGTCCCATCCTATTCCACCCCAGCCCATTCCATCCAATTCCATCCTATTCCACCCTAGCCCATCCCATCCCTTTCCATCCTATTCCACCCCAGCCCATCCCATCCTATTCCACCCCATTCCACCCCAGCCCATTCCATCCTATTCCATCTTATTCCACCCCAGCCCATTCCATCCTATTCCACCCTAGCCCATCCCATCCCTTTCCATCCTATTCCACCCACCCCAGCCCATCCCATCCCAGCCCATTCCATCCTATTCCACCCCAGCCCATCCCATCCTAGCCCATCCCATCCTATTCCAACCCAGTCTTTCCCATCCCATCTTATTCCACCCCAGCCCATCCCAGCCCATCCCATCCTATTCCAAAACAGCCCATCCCATCCTATTCCACCCCAGCCCATTCCATCCTATCCCATCCTATTCCACCCTAGCCCATCCCATCCCTTTCCATCCTATTCCACCCCAGCCCATCCCATCCTAGCCCATCCCATCCTATTCCACCCCAGTCTTTCCCATCCCATCCTATTCCACCCCAGCCCATCCCATCCTATTCCACCCAGCCCATCCTATTCCATCCCAGCCCATCCCATCCTATTCCACCTAGCCCATCCCATCCTATTCCACCCCAGTCTTTCCCATCCCATCCTATTCCACCCCAGCCCATCCCATCCTATTCCACCCAGCCCATCCTATTCCATCCCAGCCCATCCCATCCTATTCCACCCCAGCCCATCCCATCCTATTCCATCCCAGCCCATCCCATCCTATTCCACCCAGCCCATCCCATCCTATTCCACCCCACCCTATCCCAGCCCATCCCATCCTATTCCACCCCAGCCCATCCCATCCTAGCCCATCCCATCCTATTCCACCTAGCCCATCCCATCCTATTCCATCCCAGCCCATCCCATCCTATTCCACCCCAGCCCATCCCATCCTATTCCATCCCAGCCCATCCCATCCTATTCCACCCCAGCCCATCCCATCCTATTCCATCCCAGCCCCTCCCATCCTATTCCACCCCAGCCCAAACCAGCCCATCCCAGCCCATCCTATTCCACCCCAGCCCATCCCAGCCCAGCCCATCCTAATCCATCCCAGCCCATCCCATCCCAACCCATTCCAAGATGGCGTAGCATCTTGTCCCCTGCTAATAGTCTGTAAATAGTCTGTTTTTCGTTTCTTCCTATTCTGCCCTTGAGTTGCGTTCTCATGCTAAACTAGACAGATAGCTAACAACTAAGTCTTCAATAAAACTCCCAAGGCGTGACTTTTCTTGAATGAATATATTGAAAACGTTTATGTTGTGAAACTGCAAAATACAGAAAATAATATACTTTAGTATTCAATTCAAATCGACATTGTAGCTGTACATTATACATTTCAAGTTGAAGTTGCATGAAAATACAAAGCACGTGCTAAAGTACCATGCATCTGGCATGATGCCAAACCATGTAGCTAATTGTTACTCAAATGGTAATTGACTAACTCCTTTCATTACTCTAATAATGTACAACCATAGCTGTACAATAACAAAGCATATTACACTAGAAACAGTAACAAAACTACAGTTTGTATATTTTACAATTCGTTTGCATGATGCACGAGCAAAGTAATACAGCTAACGACATACATGAAAGGCATTGCAATTTGTAAGCAACTCTATCAATAACAAGATTACCATCACTAGCTAAATAATTGAATCGAATTTAAAAACAAATATTTTCAGAGGCTGAAGCGTGACAAGAAATAGCTACACTGAAAGACCTGCACCTTAGCGTTACTTTTAGCTGCTTCTATGCGTGCAGAACAAATTATCTACTTCCTGTTTGCGTACAGTCTTTCTAAGTACCAGAAAGCTCCACTAGGGTGCAAATAACACCATGGAACACAATGAAAATCCATCTTAGCCATTGTAATAAAATTATCTGTTACCTTCTAACAGGATGGCAGCACACTTTCGTATATATTTTAATCTCACTTTCCATCTAAGAACTAAATATACTTTCCTGCAACCCGCCTCCCCCAATGTGGTACGGATCTGCCATTTTTTATACCTTTTAACTGGAACCTCCATCAGAAGCTTGCCAGCAAGCTAGCTACTAGCTAACTGTCATTGTTAGCCACTGCTAGCGGTCTTCACCTTTAGCTCAGACACCAGCCAATTACCTGCCAGTCTGCACAGCGCGATATCAACCCAGAGCATATCGGACTGCTTTTCTATACCACATCAACGGATTCCTGCCGCAAGCTCTGGACCATTACACCAGATCATCGCAGCTCGCTAGCTGCAACCAAGTGGCTATTGTGGGCTAACTCTTGTCCTGAAGCAAGCACCAGTTAGCCTTGAGCTAGGCCCATCTCCCGGCCAGCCGGCAGACCAGCTAATTAATGGGCTACAATAATGGGTCCGCGGTCAATCGACCACCCCTCATCAATGTCAAACGCTCCCTAAAATACTTCAGTGAGCAGGCCTTTCTAATCGACCTGGCACGTGTATCCTGAAAGGATATTGCCCTTATTCCGTCAGTAGAGGACGCCTGGTTGCTCTTTAAAAGTGCTTTCCTCACCATCTTAAATAAGCCACATTCGAAAAATGTAGAACTAAAAACAGATATAGCCCTTGGTTCACTCCTGACTTGACTGCCCTTGACCAGCACAAAAACATCCTGTGGCGTACTGCATTAGCATCGAATAGCCCCCACAACTTTTCAGGGAAGTCAGGAACCAATATTCACAGTCAGTTAGGAAAGCAAAGGCTAGCTTTTTCAAACAGAAATTTACATCCTGTATTACTAATTCCAAAAAGTTTTGGGACACTGTAAAGTCCATGGAGAATAAGAGCACCTCCCTCCCAGCTGCGCACTGCACTGGGGCTACGTAACACTGTCACCACCGATAAATCTATGATAATAAGCATAAGCATTCAATAAGCATTTGTCCACAGCCAGCCATGCTTTCCACCTGGCTACTCCTATCCTGGTCAACAGCTCTGCACCCCCTGCAGCAACTTGCCCGAGCTCCCCCCCCAGCTTCTTCTTCATCCAAATACAGATAGATGATATTCTGAAAGAGCTAAAAAATCTGGACCCTACAAATCAGCTGGGCTAGACAATCTGGACCCTCTCTTTCTAAAATTATCCGCCGCAATTGTTGCAACCCCTATTACTTGCCTGTTCAACCTCTCTTTCGTGTAGTCTGAGATCCCTAAAGATTGGAAAGCTGCTGCGGTCATCTCCCTCTTCAAAGACCCAAATTGTTACAGACCTATATCCATCCTGCCTTTCTAAAGTCAAGTTAACAAACAGATCGCTGACCATTTCGAATCCCACCGTACCTTCTCAGCTATGCAATCTGGTTTCCGAGCTGGTCACGGGTGCACCTCAGTCACGCTCAAGGTCCTAAACGATATCATAACCGCCACCAATACAAGACAATACTGTGCAGCCGTCTTCATCGACCTGGTCAAGGCTTTGGACTCTGAGTTCAATTCTCGGGTTGACTCTTTTCTCTGTATACATTAATGATGTCGCTCTTGCTGTGGGTGATTCTTTGATCCACCTCTACGCAGACAACTCCATTCTGTATAAATCTGGCCCTTCTTTGGACATTATGTTAACTAATCTCCAAATGAGCTTCAACGTATACAACACTCCTTCCGTAGCCTCCAACTGCTCTTAATTGCTAGTAAAACAAAATGCATGCTCTCCAACTGATCACTGCCGGCACCCGCACTAGCATCACTACTCTGGACGGTTCTGACTTAGAATATGTGGACAACTACAAATACCTAGGTGTCTGGTTAGACTGTAAAATCTCCTTCCAAACTCACATTAAGCATCTCCAATTCAAGTTAAATCGAGAATGGGCTTCCAATTTCGCAACAAAGCATCCTTCACTCATGCTGCCAAACATACCCTCGTAAAACTGACAATCCTACCGATCCTTTACTTCGGCGATGTCATTTACAAAATAGCCTCCAACACTGTACTCAGCAAATTGGATGCAGTCTATCACAGTGCCATCCGTTTTGTCACTAATGCCCCATATACTACCCACCACTGCGACCTGTATGCTCTCGTTGGCTGGACCTCGCTACATATCCGTCGTCAAACCCACTGGCTCCAGGTCATCTATAAGTCTCTGCTAGGTAAAGCCCCGCCTTATCTCAGCTCACTGGTCACCATAGCAACACCCACCCGTAGCACGCACTAGCAGGTATATTTCACTCATTAAATATAAGCATTTCTCCCTCATTAAATATAAGCATCCGCTGTCAGATTAGCTTAATGATCACTGTACCTGTACATAGCCCATCTGTAAATAGCCCACCCAACTACCTCATCCCCATATTTACATTTTTTTCCCCTTTTGCACCCCAGTACCTCTGCTTGCACATCATCATCTGCACATCTATCACTCCAGTGTTAATTGCTAAATTGTAATTATTTTGCCACTACGGCCTATTTATTGCCTTATCTCCCTAATCGTACTACATTTGCACACACTGTATATACAGATTTTCCTATTTTGTTATTGACTGTACATTTGTTTATCCCATGTGTAACTCTATGTTGTTGTTTTTGTCACACTGCTTTGCTTTATCTTGTCCAGGTCGCAGTTGTAAATGAGAACTTGTTCTCAACTGGAATACATGGTTAAATAAAGGTGAATTAAACATTTTTTTAAATTAAAATCCCATCCCAGCCCATCCCAGCCGTTCCAACAAGTCCACGTAGAGTGCTGGAGTTCTTTGAAGAGCCTCCTCAGCTGTTATCCACATCCACATGCATGTCCTCCCGTCACCTCTCATCTCTTCCCTGTTCCAGCCCATTTTCCCTCTGGCCCAGTCTCAGCTCTAATGCCATACCACTTACACGCCCACTCTGACGGGCATACAGCACAGGGCATCACGCTGCTTTCGATTGGCATTCACAGATCAGCCCGTCCATTCACCCGTCCGTCAGCACAGTCCATTACACGTGGATGGCCCTGGTTTATGTGTAGAGCCGTTTTAAGTGTCCATGTGGGACCAGTCATTCTGTGAGGAAGGGACACATCCCACACAGCACTGTTAAATCTCTCCCTAACCAGACAGTTGTTGTGTGCTGTCATTCCTTCCCAAGGCCCAACTCTGCAGAATTCAGGCTATGGACATCACCAGTCAAATACTGGTTTACAATGAAATTTCACAGATCACTACAGATAGTGACACACAACACAGAGAGGATGTTATTGTGGAAATAGCACATAAACAGCAGGGCGAGCAAAATGTGTTCTGTTTCAACAGAGTGAAACCTTATTATGGGAAAGGCCATGTGTATGATCACTGGGCCGTTAGACACACTGGGCAGTTAGACACACCTATGATCACCAGGACACACTGGGCAGTCAGACACACCTATGATCACTGGGCAGTTTGACACACCTATGATCACCGGGCAGTTAGACACACCTACAATCAGTGGGCAGCTAGACACACTGGGCAGTTAGACACACCTACAATCAGTGGACAGTTAGACACACTGGGCAGTTAGACACACCTACGATCAGTGGGCAGTTTGACACACCTATGATCACCGGGCAGTTAGACACACCTACAATCAAGTGGGCAGTTAGACGCACTGGGCAGTTAGACACACCTACAATCAGTGGACAGTTAGACACACTGGGCAGTTAGACACACCTACGATCACTGGGCAGTTAGACACACCTACGATCACTGGGCAGTTAGACACACCTACAATCACTGGGCAGTTAGACACACCTACAATCACTGGGCAGTGTGTGTGTGTGTGTGTGTGTGTTTGTGTTTGTGTGTGTGTGTTTGTGTGTGTGTGTTTGTGTGTGTGTGTGTTTGTGTGTGTGTGTTTGTGTGTGTGTGTTTGTGTGTTTGTGTGTGTGTGTGTGTGTGTGTGTGTGTGTGTGTGTGTGTGTGTGTGTGTGTGTGTGTGTGTGTGTGTGTGTGTGTGTGTGTGTGTGTGTGTGTGTGTGTGTGTGTGTGTGTGTGTGTGTGTGTATGTTAGTGTGTGTGTCAGCCTGACTGAGCCTGAGAGTAAGGGTGTAGCTGGGACCGGGTCAGGGGAGAGGCATTATGGGCCAGGTGTCTTTGAGTGAAGCAACCCTGATGACAGGAGAGAGCAGGCTTTGTTCTCACATAGGGAGAAATGACAAGTCCCAACAAAGTTACAGTTGGGCACACACACCCACTTACATACACACACACCCACACACGTAATGTTGTGCATGTGCAACCACAGCCAATAAACTGGCTCCGAGGTGCTTATCAGTAACTGCTGGCTGAATTCAGAGACAGATATGATTTGATTCAATTTCCACGAGATTATGCGCTTTCAATTATGCTGTGAAACTGCCAGCCGCTTCTTTTTAATCTTCCCCCTGTGCAGCTAGTGGGCGGCTGAGGGCGGGGGACAGGCTATCACACTGTTTATGAGTAAGAGCTGTGATTAGGAGAACACCCTAAGGCAGTGTTCAGTCATGTCAATAGTACTGAACACATCCATGGCTGGGCGTTCTGGGCTCAGGATGGAGCTCTATCAGCTGTCATGTCAATAGTACTGAACATATCCATGGCTGGGCGTTCTGGGCTCAGGATGGAGCTGTATCAGCTGTCATGTCAATAGTACTGAACACATCCATGGCTGGGCGTTCTGGGCTCAGGATGGAGCTCTATCAGCTGCATGTACCATAACATGCCCAGAGAGGAGCACAGTCTCATGATAAAGTACATAGGAGGAAAATGGTTCTAATTAACGCTGGTTGTCTTTATGTAAACAGAGTTGCAGTTTGCTGTTAATTGTCCAGACCATACTGTAACGTTGGCTAACTGATCCCTTCAAGGCTTGGCTAATCATTTACATTTACATTTAAGTCATTTAGCAGACGCTCTTATCCAGAGCGACTTACAAATTGGTGAATTCACCTTCTGACATAAGTGGAACAGCCACTTTACAATAGTGCATCTAAATCATTTAATGGGGGGGGGGTGAGAAGGATTGCTTTATCCTATCCTAGGTATTCCTTGAAGAGGTGGGGTTTCAGGTGTCTCCGGAAGGTGGTGATTGACTCCGCTGTCCTGGCGTCGTGAGGGAGTTTGTTCCACCATTGGGGGGCCAGAGCAGCGAACAGTTTTGACTGGGCTGAGCGGGAACTGTACTTCCTCAGTGGTAGGGAGGCGAGCAGGCCAGAGGTGGATGAACGCAGTGCCCTTGTTTGGGTGTAGGGCCTGATCAGAGCCTGGAGGTACTGCAGTGCCGTTCCCCTCACAGCTCCGTGGCAAGCACCATGGTCTTGTAGCGGAAGCGAGCTTCAACTGGAAGCCAGTGGAGAGAGCGGAGGAGCGGGGTGACGTGAGAGAACTTGGGAAGGTTGAACACCAGACGGGCTGCGGCGTTCTGGATGAGTTGTAGGGGTTTAATGGCACAGGCAGGGAGCCCAGCCAACAGCGAGTTGCAGTAATCCAGACGGGAGATGACAAGTGCCTGGATTAGGACCTACGCCGCTTCCTGTGTGAGGCAGGGGCGTACTCTGCGGATGTTGTAGAGCATGAACCTACAGGAACGGGCCACCGCCCGTTCCTTACTGACCACTTCTGTGCCTGGCTAATCATCCTTACTGATCCCTATTGGGCCTGGCTATTCATCCTTACTGATCCCTTCTGGGCCTGGCTAATCATCCTTACTGATCCCTTCTGGGCCTGGCTAATCATCCTTACTGATCACTTCTGGGCCTGGCTATTCATCCTTACTGATCCCTTCTGGGCCTGGCTAATCATCCTTATTGATCCCTTCTGGGCCTGGCTAATCATCCTTACTGATCCCTTCTGGGCCTGGCTATTCATCCTTAATGATCCCTTCTGGGCCTGGCTAATCATCCTTATTGATCCCTTCTGGGCCTGGCTAATCATCCTTATTGATCCCTTCTGGGTCTGGCTAATCATCCTTACCTATCCCTTCTGGGCCTGGCTAATCATCCTTACTGATCCCTTCTGGGCCTGGCTATTCATCCTTACTGATCACTTCTGGGCCTGGCTAATCATCCTTATTGATCCCTTCTGGGCCTGGCTAATCATCCTTACTGATCCCTTCTGGGCCTGGCTATTCATCCTTACTGATCCCTTCTGGGCCTGGCTAATCATCCTTACTGATCCCTTCTGGGCCTGGCTAATCATCCTTACTGATCCCTTCTGGGCCTGGCTAATCATCCTTGCTGATCCCTTCTGGGCCTGGCTAATCATCCTTACTGATCCCTTTTGGGCCTGGCTAATCATCCTTACTGATCCCTTCTGGGTCTTGCTAATCATCCTTACCTATCCCTTCTGGGCCTGGCTAATCATCCTTACCTATCCATTCTGGGCCTGGCTAATCATCCTTACTGATCCCTTCTGGGCCTGGCTAATCATCCTTGCTGATCCCTTCTGGGCCTGGCTAATCATCCTTACTGATCCCTTCTGGGCCTGGCTAATCATCCTTACTGATCCCTTCTGGGCCTGGCTAATCATCCTTACTGATCCCTTCTGGGTCTGGCTAATCATCCTTACCTATCCCTTCTGGGCCTGGCTAATCATCCTTACCTATCCCTTCTGGGCCTGGCTAATCATCCTTACTGATCCCTTCTGGGCCTGGCTAATCATCCTTACTTATCCCTTCTGGGTCTGGCTAATCATCCTTACCTATCCCTTCTGGGCCTGGCTAATCATCCTTACCTATCCCTTCTGGGCCTGGCTAATCATCCTTACTGATCCCTTCTGGGCCTGGCTAATCATCCTTACCTATCCCTTCTGGGCATGGCTAAATCATCAGCCAACTGGCCAAATGTCCAATGTGATGTTATTAGCAAATGGTAGACTGAAGAGTCAAACATGATTCAACATCTGATCGTAACCCACGCAGACCCATGTTTTTACTATCCTCTTCTCTGTCCATCCCGAGCAGCTGACTGAAGCTCCATCCACCCTACACACTCAGCCTTTCAGAGCCAACAAACACACCATCACTTCTCCACCATGTAACTATCTACAGGGAATGTGGTATATAGGTATATGGTGGAGACAGTGGGCCCATCAAGGTCAGCGCTCCACTGCTCTACTCACCAGCAGCAGGGGGGTGATTGATACTGCTGATCCCTTCACTAAACTCTGAATTAAAACAGATGAATTGGTGGCTGGTCTTGAATGCTGTATAAATCAGATAGAGAGGGAACGTCTCCAATCCCTCAGCGCTGCGGAGACCAAATGTCCTCTTTTTCAGGAACTTTTTCATTTCATCATAGTAGTGAGTGTTTGTTCTACTGGCTGATGTTCTTCAGCAGGATCCTAATCAATGTTGATGCTCGACTAATGAACCAAGACTAATTATGAGACTCGCTCATTAAATGTTACAACAACTGCAGTTTGCTGATTTGGAGTTATAAATCGTTATTGGTGAAACAACAGGGGACAAATCAATAATTGTAAGGTTAACACTGACATTAATATGGTATGAAATACTTTGATGAACATGACAGCCAATCTCACACACAACCAGTTCCACTCACAGTGATTCGTTCATCTCTGTCATCGATGTTGGCACTGTCCTTCTTCCAGGATATGCTCGGTTCAGGATGCCCGCGAGGGGGCATACACTCTAGGACTGCAGGCTCGCCCGCTGCCACCATCACATCTGCAGGGTTCTGTCTGAAGTCATCACGTAGTACTGCAGAAATAGACGGAGAGAAACGGGTTACCGGGAGTTCAGCAGCGGCAGAGATGAGCTTTGACACAAAGGGCATAATAACACCAAAATAACCACAGTTAGACAGGACTGTAGATTTGAAATACCTCACTCAGATGCATTGTACCATCTACAGACCACAGCGCTGATCTGCAGCAACAACATAATGACAAAAGGAAACCGCTACTGTGTTATCATAACCTATAATTGGGGACTGTCACCGATTCGTCACCACGTGGACATGGCCACAGTGACCACTTCTATCAGAGGAGACTATACAGGACCAGGGATCGTCATCCCACAAACGGCTGGACCACTGGCCACAGATTAGAGTGTCTTCCCCTACCCACAAGGCCTTGTGGACAATGAGATAAACATGTGTGCATCCACACATGAGCGGCTTTGACCATTCATCTCTACTCTTTACCACCTCACACTGTCTCTCTGTGAGTGACACACTTTGACCTATCATCTCCCCTCATTACCACCTCACACTGTCTCTCTGTGAGTGACACACTTTGACCTATCATCTCCCCTCATTACCACCTCACACTGTCTCTCTGTGAGTGACACACTTTGACCTATCATCTCCCTCATTACCACCTCACACTGTCTCTCTGTGAGTGACACACTTTGACCTATCATCTCCCCTCATTACCACCTCACACTGTCTCTCTGTGAGTGACACACTTTGACCATTCATCTCCCCTCATTACCACCTCACACTGTCTCTCTGTGAGTGACACACTTTGACCTATCATCTCCCCTCATTACCACCTCACACTGTCTCTCTGTGAGTGACACACTTTGACCTATCATCTCCCCTCATTACCACCTCACACTGTCTCTCTGTGAGTGACACACTTTGACCTATCATCTCCCCTCATTACCACCTCACACTGTCTCTCTGTGAGTGACACACTTTGACCTATCATCTCCCCTCATTACCACCTCACACTGTCTCTCTGTGAGTGACACACTTTGACCTATCATCTCCCCTCATTACCACCTCACACTGTCTCTCTGTGAGTGACACACTTTGACCTATCATCTCCCCTCATTACCACCTCACACTGTCTCTCTGTGAGTGACACACTTTGACCTATCATCTCCCCTCATTACCACCTCACACTGTCTCTCTGTGTCAGTCTAATGAGTGCGTGAGTGACACACTCTGACGTGGGGTATAAGAACCGCCTCCAGACACACACATCATCCCCTCTTCATCATCGCGTCACTTTCACTTCCTGTTTATCCACACAACCCTGCCACTGACTGATGGAGCCTATGTTTGCATTACAACCCATCTACAGGTATTGCCACTTTAAACACGGCTGTTGTACAGGGTTCACTACCAGATTGGGAAGCGCTGTAATATATACCACTCCCCTCGCTGACATCAGACCCGCTCCTATAGTCACTCAGAGATGCATTTTCCCAGTTAAAAGGCCCATTAGTGTGGGGGTGTAGGAGCTTGTCCATCCCCGTCTAATGTCTAATGGATGAGAACAACAGTGGCTGAGCTAATGTGACAGAGGGAAATGCTGTTTTAATGGGAACAAATGATCCGTGAGCTGTCTCATTCATCTTGACAACAGCATGATAGTATCACAGCATCATATAAACACTACGGACATTAGAGACAGTGTCCTTTGTCTAGACTATATGAATAGAACACAAACCACATCCTATACTCTACAAAGTGCACTACTTTTGACTAGACTTGTCATCAAAAGTAGTGCACTTAGCACTCTATGAAATGTATACCCCAGTAACTCAGTCCAGTTACAATATGGAAAAGTACGTATGTCACAGCAGCATTGTAAAAGCTGAGAGGCAGGATGGTTGAGGGCTGCAATCAGAGGGTCAGAGCCTCGCTAAAGACTAGCTCTGCCTCCCCAGCGGTAGTGTTGAAGATAAACTGGAGAGATTTCGAGAGGACAGAAGGTAATGAAAAACCGCCAACCCTCCATCTATAGACGGCGTGCCAGTAATCACTTTCCCAGCTCGGGTGTATCTGTCTGTACACACACAAAACATGTTCTCATAAACTACAGGCTGAAATTCTACTCAGCCTAAAGTATGCAAGGTCAGCACAATGTGTACCTGTGTATGATGGTCCTGGCTATGAGTGTTTGTGTATGGAAAGGGAAGGGGGATACCTAGTCAGATGTCCAATTGAATGTATTCAACTGAAATGTGTCTTCCACATTTAACCCCACCCCTCTGAATCCCCTCTGAGGTGCGGGGGGCTGGCTTAATTGACATCCATGTCATCGGTGCCTGTGGAACAGTGGGTTAACTGTCTTGCTCAGGGGAAGAAAGACAGATTTTTAACTCGTCAGCTCGGGGACTTGATCCACCTTCCGGTTACTGGCCCAATGCTCTAAGTGGACCCTGTATGTGTCTATACTCATGTGAATGTTTGCGTGTGTGTGTGTGTGTGTGTGTGTGTGTGTGTGTGTGTGTGTGTGTGTGTGTGTGTGTGTGTGTGTGTGTGTGTGTGTGTGTGTGTGTGTGTGTGTGTGTGTGTGTGTGTGTGTGTGTGCGTGCGTGCGTGCGTGCGTGCGTGCGTGCGTGCGTGCGTGCGTGCGTGCGTGCGTGCGTGTGTGTGGAATACGACCAGAATATTCTCCTCTCCACCATCTCATTGTCATGCCCCTGAACCTGCTCCTAGTCATATTCCACCTCCCCCTCTCCACCATCTCATTGTCATGCCCCTGAACCTGCTCCTAGTCACCATGGTGCACCTCCCTCCACCTACTCCCCCTGAACCTGCTCCTAGTCACCATGGTGCACCTCCTCCACCTCCCTCCGCCTACTCCCCCTGAACCTGCTCCTAGTCACCATGGTCCACCTCCCTCCACCTACTCCCCCTGAACCTGCTCCTAGTCACCATGGTGCACCTCCTCCACCTCCCTCCACCTACTTCCCCTGAACCTGCTCCTAGTCACCATGGTGCACCTCCTCCCCCTCCCTCCACCTACTCCCCCTGAACCTGCTTCTAGTCACCTCCTCCACCTCCGTCCGCCCCACACAGATCAAAGATAGGCTCACGCCAGGAAACATCAACTTCCTGACAGCCAACAAATTCCTGCCTAAACCCTTTAAGCACTTAATTGGCCATCACTGAGATACCCCTCTCTCCCTCTGCCTGCTCTTTGTAGCATGAGGGAGGTGTATTCTGTATGGCAGTGGGGAGGGGAACCCAATCCCCCTGTAGGAATTGGCTTTCAGATGGAGATATATGGGAGGTACTTGTTTCTCCAGGCTTCTCTGGCTAATCAGGGGACCCTACACCTTCTCATGTACAGCAGCAGAAAACTATATGACCCCCGTCACAACACAAGTCTCCACATGCGGTGTACCTGACTCTAAAGCAATGGGATTTGTATATTTATTATCTCTTGTTGGTAGTCAGAGGTGTTGTTGATGACAATATAAGCCTCCATGGAAACACAGGTTTGCAAAAGGAATGTAAAAATAATTGTTTGCACACAACACATATTCTAGCTTGGCAAAATACTCTTAGTCCTCCACATAGCCTAACAACACTCCAACACTCCAGCTGAATGTGCTCATGAGCGTGGGTCAAAAGAGACAGGGTAGTCCCACTGAGAAAAAAGAGGATATAAACATAAACATCAGCTTCACTAGAACACTGGCTCCATCTGTACAGGCAAGGCCAGCCAGATGGAAATATCCTGATCAGAGATGTTGTGTGAGTCAAAGCCTTGACAAGTGCTGTAAAATCATCCCACTGAAAGATAGCTATCCACACTCCAAACGATAGCAAGGCTACATGAAGAGAGACACTCTCCTCAGCTAGAGAACACTAGAGGAGAGGAGACTAGAGAACATTATGGGAGATGAGACGAGAGGAGAGGAGACTAGAGAACGGACACTAGAGGAAAGGAGACTAGAGGACACTAGATGAGAGGAGACTGGAGGAGAGGAGACTAGAGAACACTAGAGGAGAGGAGACTAGAGAACAATAGAGGACATGACACTAGAGAACAGTAGAGGAGAGTAAACTAGAGAACCGTAGAGGAGAGGAGACAAGAGAACACTAGAGGATAGAAGAAGAGAACATTAAAGGAGAGGAGACGTAGAGGAGACTAGAGAACATTAGAGAGGAGAGGAGATGTAGAGGAGACCAGATAAAACTAGAGGAGAGGAGACTAGAGAACAATAGAGGAAAGGAGACTAAAGAACATTAGAGGAGAGGAGACTAAAGAACACTAGAGGAGAGGAGACTAGAGAACACTAGAGGAGAGGAGACTAAAGAACACTAGAGGAGAGGAGACTACAAAACACTAGAGGAAAGGAGACTAGAGAACAGTAGAGATGAGACCTGATAGCACTGGAGGAGAGAAGACAAGGATACAGTAGAGGAGAGGAGACTAGAAAACAGAAGAGATGAGACCTGATAACACTGGAGGAGAGGAGACTAGGATACAGTAGAGGAGAGGAGACTAGAGAACAGAAGAGATGATACCTGATAACACTGGAGGAGAGGAGACTAGGATACAGTAGAGGAGAGGAGACTAGAGAACAGAAGAGATGATACCTGATAACACTGGAGGAGAGGAGACTAGGATACAGTAGAGGAGAGGAGACTAGAGAACACTGGATGAGAGGCGACTAGAGACTGGATTCTCTCTGGGTATGGAGTGAGATGAAGGGAGAGAGAGAGGGAGAGAAGGGGAGAGAGAGGAAGGCCAAAGGAGAGCTGTCATCCTCTAGTGTTTAAAACAACACAACCAAGTGACCTCCAATCCTCCTCTACATCCCTCACTCCCCCGCCTGGCTCGCTGTCCTCTCTCCTACCCCCCCGACATCTTCCCTCAACAAACACAGCTGATTACTGCACATCACACAGCGCAGCGGACAACCCTGGCAACCTGAATGGGGAGAAACATAATTGTACAAGAGAGAGGTGGAGATGGGGAAAGAAATAAAGAGAGAGAAAAATGGATTAGGGACTGGAGCGAGCCTCTAACTCCAGTTAGATACCAGTTAGATACGGAGCCTTGCCAAGAGAGGCTGGCTCTGGTTCCCTGGTCTCTCTGTGAGATCCTCTGTCCCTGTTCTGATTTGAATGGGGGGAGGGATGGCTCTGCTGTGTGCTGTCCTGTATGTTTTTGGAATAATGAGCATCCACTTCCATTCTGCCTCTCTCCCCCTCCCTCATTTGAGCCTACAGCTGTCTCCTATGAGATAGTGTTTCCTGGGCCATTAACAGGGAGGCCAAGCACCGTTTGAATGGGTGTGAGTGTGAGTATGAGTGTATGTATGTGTATGTGTATGTGTGTGTGTGTGTGTGTGTGTGTGTGTGTGTGTGTGTGTGTGTGTGTGTGTGTGTGTGTGTGTGTGTGTGTGTGTGTGTTCCCTGCATGTCTTAATATGTGGGTATGGGCTAGAGTCACACAGGTCCCAGCATGAAGCCTCCTCTTTGTCCTTCCTGGCTTTTCTCACTGTGCTGCTGATGTGATGATTGGAGGGAACAGCATGCCTGTCAGTCAGCTAGTGTCTTTCTAAGGGCATTGGAAGGTATTCTCTATAGCTATAAAGCATCTTTAAACAACTATCCTTTTACAAAACAATTTTATCCCCAATAAAATGTAAGTATTACAGAAATTGTGTGTGCTAATCAATCTACTATCTTTCCCTGTTCAGAATGGTGTAACAACATGTTTCAATGAGTTGTTGATTAAGAGGAAACTCTGATCTATCATTTTGACAAACAGCTGGCCGAGG
The DNA here is from genome assembly GCF_036934945.1 of Oncorhynchus masou masou. Classification (NCBI taxonomy): domain Eukaryota; kingdom Metazoa; phylum Chordata; class Actinopteri; order Salmoniformes; family Salmonidae; genus Oncorhynchus; species Oncorhynchus masou. Next base: position 77,002,859 of record NC_088220.1, on the reverse strand, counting down.
AGAGAGAAGACATTGGTAGGATGCTGCAAGGCTTCTGTCTGGTCTGCAGTGGGACACATCTTCACGGCTCTGCCTGGGTCTGCCTCTGCTGTAACTGTCCAGACCTGACCAATCACTCCCCAGGTTTACAGTAGCACGCTGGGGCTGAGCACAAGCTAACTCAATTAACTATGATCATCTCCTATAGTCGAGACTCCCTTAGACAAGGTTTTCAACTAGCCCTCCCTGCTCCCCAAACTAATGGGTGCCCCGCCCCACACACACACACACACACACACACACACACACACACACACACACACACACACACACACACACACACACACACACACACACACACACACACACACACACACACACACACACACACACACACACTTTTTCTTTCCTGGGGAAATTGAAACCAGATGCTGAAATGTCAAATTAAAATGAGATTCCCGTGCTGTGCCTGCGACATAATGAAAATGATGACTCAATGCGGCACACAAGCCTGAACGGGAAGATCAAATGAGTATTGTTGAGAGGAAATTAAAGGGATTACAGTCAATTTCCCCAAATAATCTACACAGGTATTGAAAAAAAGTCCCATTGGGGAACTTTGGAGCATTTCCTCAAAACAATAGTCAGAGGGAACTTGACAAACCAGAGAAGAAGAAACAATAGTCAGAGTGAACATGACTAACCACAGAAGAAACAAGTCAGAGTGAACATGACTAACTACAGAAGAAGAAACAATAGTCAGAGGGAACTTGACAAACCACAGAAGAAACAAGTCAGAGTGAACATGACTAACCACAGAAGAAGAAACAATAGTCAGAGGGAACTTGACAAACCAGAGAAGAAGAAACAATAGTCAGAGTGAACATGACTAACCACAGAAGAAGAAACAATAATCAGAGTGAACATGACTAACCACAGAAGAAACAAGTCAGAGTGAACATGACTAACCACAGAAGAAGAAACAATAGTCAGAGTGAACATGACTAACCACAGAAGAAGAAACAATAATCAGAGTGAACATGACTAACCACAGAAGAAACAAGTCAGAGTGAACATGACTAACCACAGAAGAAGAAACAATAGTCAGAGTGAACATGACTAACCACAGAAGAAGAAACAATAGTCAGAGTGAACATGACTAACCACAGAAGAAGAAACAATAGTCAGAGTGAACATGACTAACCACAGAAGAAGAAACAATAATCAGAGTGAACATGACTAACCACAGAAGAAACAAGTCAGAGTGAACATGACTAACCACAGAAGAAGAAACAATAGTCAGAGTGAACATGACTAACCACAGAAGAAGAAAAAGATAGAAAGGGAAAGTATCCAAGATTGACGAGAGAGAGGAGGAAGCTTGAAGGACAGAAGTCTCTTGTTGCTTGTCCTGGAAGGGAAGTGAATGTGTTGTACTCTGCTGGTCCCTCCTCCTCTCCTCTTGTCTTTACGAGGTTAGTCTTGCTCCTGATAAAGTTAACAAATTGTCTTGATTTGGGATTGGCGAGGCTCCACAAGGCAGGGCTGTACGTTGCTGGCCAAACATGGCGGCCCATAAGTAACAGAGGGATTAGAGGTGGCGCAACAGAGAGAGGAGAGAGACTCCACAGCAAACAATGAACATCTGAAATGAGTAATCGCTTCCAGATGTGCATGCTGCTACTTTAGGCTAGGGGTGCTTTCAAAATGGAGTCTGACTAGCTCTCATGAGCTCATTCTGAAAGTGACTTCCACCCAGCATCAGCCAACCACTGCTGCTCTGATCAAAGTTTGGGCGGGGCCAGTGGCTGGGGCGGCTGTCAATCATCCTCCATCTGACTGTCTGATGAAGAGAAACAGCTAGGCAGATCGTCTAACATGATCACAGACACTGTTCAGGGAATCCTGAACATGGCCTTTCACCGATAGGCGTATTAGTTGTATGTTATTACTGTCTGTCAAACAACTGCCCTGTGCCCACTGTCTTGTCATGTATCATGTGGTAGAATGTACATTAGGATATGGGCTGAAGATGGGTAGGCCTGCTGTGAGGCACCAGAAAGACCGACCATCCAGTGGAAGGCTGTGTTGCCTATCACATCCATCTCTCTCACCAGAGTGAAGATTTAACCAGCAGGACGGTTCTCCACTCTCTATTTCCACCTCTCACTCACTTCAACTCCCCTCTCTCCTCCTCTTCGCCATTCACCATCACAGAACTAGCTATTTTTCCACATTATATGACTTATTCTGATCAGGGCCTAGGACAGAGATGATTACTATACCAAATGCATGTGATCCTTCTATCAATCTGATAAACAGTGCATTTGGTTTTGTGTAATAGAAGCAGGGAGGTTGTGGACTGGGAAGGCATTGAGACTCTGCTGGTGAGTGTTGTTTAAGCTGTTAACCCAGGGCTGGCCAGTTCTCTGCTAGGCTGTGCTGTGTAGTGAGAGCTCCCATATTGAAACTCTCCATCTCCCCTCCAGCGCTGCCCTATGGTTCCCACACCTCATGCTCTTTCACTCTGTATTTCTCCATATATCCCTCTCTCGCCCCCTCAGCAGCTGATCCCTTCTCTTTGCCCCCAGCTCCAACTCTCCCAACAGTTTACATCAATGAGAGGTTCCCATCCATACCGTGGTAAAGCCCTGATCCCACAAACCCCAGGCTGGTGGGGCAGTGTGGATGAAGACAATTTGCCAAAGGTACAGTGTACATGTGTGTGTGTGTGTGCGTTTGTGTGATGTGTGTTTTAAAGCCCTCACATAGCCCCAAGGATGTCTTCTCATCCCACCATCTCCCCTTTCCTCCCTCCTGACACCACCACCAGAGAGATGATATTGGACATGGCAGCTTCCTGTTTCTCTATTTCACTCGTTCCTGTGCCATGCAGAATGGCTCTTACCATCACCACACTCATAGCAGAATGGCTCTTACCATCACCACACTCATAGCAGAATGGCCCTTACCATCACCACACTCATAGCAGAATGGCCCTTACCATCAACACACTCATAGCAGAATGGCTCTTACCATCACCACACTCATAGCAGAATGGCCCTTACCATCACCACACTCATAGCAGAATGGCCCTTACCATCACCACACTCATAGCAGAATGGCCCTTACCATCACCACACTCATAGCAGAATGGCCCTTACCATCACCACACTCATAGCAGAATGGCTCTTACCATCACCACACTCATAGCAGAATGGCCCTTACCATCACCACACTCATAGCAGAATGGCCCTTACCATCACCACACTCACAGAAGAATGGCTCTTACCATCACCAGAACTCACAGCAGAATGGCTCTTACCATCACCACACTCATAGCAGAATGGCCCTTACCATCACCACACTCATAGCAGAATGGCCCTCACACAGCCCCAAGGATGTCTTCTCATCCCCCCATCTCCCCTTTCCTCCCTCCTGACACCACCACCAGAGAGATGATATTGGACATGGCAGCTTCCTGTTTCTCTATTTCACTCGTTCCAGTGCCATGCAGAATGGCTCTTACCATCACCACACTCATAGCAGAATGGCTCTTACCATCACCACACTCATAGCAGAATGGCTCTTACCATCACCACACTCATAGCAGAATGGCTCTTACCATCACCACACTCATAGCAGAATGGCCCTTACCATCACCACACTCATAGCAGAATGGCTCTTACCATCACCACACTCATAGCAGAATGGCCCTTACCATCACCACACTCATAGCAGAATGGCTCTTACCATCACCACACTCATAGCAGAATGGCTCTTACCATCACCACACTCATAGCAGAATGGCCCTTACCATCACCACACTCATAGCAGAATGGCCCTTACCATCACCACACTCATAGCAGAATGGCTCTTACCATCACCACACTCATAGCAGAATGGCCCTTACCATCACCACACTCATAGCAGAATGGCCCTTACCATCACCACACTCATAGCAGAATGGCTCTTACCATCACCACACTCATAGCAGAATGGCTCTTACCATCACCACACTCATAGCAGAATGGCTCTTACCATCACCACACTCATAGCAGAATGGCTCTTACCATCACCACACTCATAGCAGAATGGCTCTTACCATCACCACACTCATAGCAGAATGGCCCTTACCATCACCACACTCATAGCAGAATGGCTCTACCATCACCACACTCATAGCAGAATGGCCCTTACCATCACCACACTCATAGCAGAATGGCTCTTACCATCACCACACTCATAGCAGAATGGCTCTTACCATCACCACACTCATAGCAGAATGGCCCTTACCATCACCACACTCATAGCAGAATGGCTCTTACCATCACCACACTCATAGCAGAATGGCTCTTACCATCACCACACTCATAGCAGAATGGCCCTCCATCACCACACTCATAGCAGAATGGCTCTTACCATCACCACACTCATAGCAGAATGGCCCTTACCATCACCACACTCATAGCAGAATGGCTCTTACCATCACCACACTCATAGCAGAATGGCTCTTACCATCACCACACTCATAGCAGAATGGCTCTTACCATCACCACACTCATAGCAGAATGGCTCTTACCATCACCACACTCATAGCAGAATGGCCCTTACCATCACCACACTCATAGCAGAATGGCTCTTACCATCACCACACTCATAGCAGAATGGCCCTTACCATCACCACACTCATAGCAGAATGGCTCTTACCATCACCACACTCATAGCAGAATGGCTCTTACCATCACCACACTCATAGCAGAATGGCTCTTACCATCACCACACTCATAGCAGAATGGCTCTTACCATCACCACACTCATAGCAGAATGGCCCTTACCATCACCACACTCATAGCAGAATGGCTCTTACCATCACCACACTCATAGCAGAATGGCCCTTACCATCACCACACTCATAGCAGAATGGCCCTTACCATCACCACACTCACAGCAGAATGGCTCTTACCATCACCACACTCACAGCAGAATGGCCCTTACCATCACCACACTCATAGCAGAATGGCCCTTACCATCACCACACTCATAGCAGAATGGCTCTTACCATCACCACACTCACAGCAGAATGGCTCTTACCATCACCACACTCATAGCATAATGGCCCTTACCATCACCACACTCATAGCAGAATGGCTCTTACCATCACCACACTCACAGCAGAATGACTCTTACCATCACCACACTCATAGCAGAATGGCCCTTACCATCACCACACTCATAGCAGAATGGCACCATCACCACACTCATAGCAGAATGGCTCTTACCATCACCACACTCACAGCAGAATGACTCTTACCATCACCACACTCATAGCAGAATGGCTCTTACCATCACCACACTCATAGCATAATGGCCCTTACCATCACCACACTCATAGCAGAATGGCCCTTACCATCACCACACTCATAGCAGAATGGCTCTTACCATCACCACACTCATAGCAGAATGGCCCTTACCATCACCACACTCATAGCAGAATGGCTCTTACCATCACCACACTCACAGCAGAATGGCTCTTACCATCACCATACTCACAGCAGAATGGTTCTTACCATCACCACACTCACAGCAGAATGGTTCTTACCATCACCACACTCACAGCAGAATGGTTCTTACCATCACCACACTCACAGCAGAATGGCTCTTACCATCACCACACTCATAGCAGAATGGCTCTTACCATCACCATACTCACAGCAGAATGGTTCTTACCATCACCACACTCACAGCAGAATGGTTCTTACCATCACCACACTCATAGCAGAATGGCTCTTACCATCACCACACTCACAGCAGAATGGCTCTTACCATCACCATACTCACAGCAGAATGGTTCTTACCATCACCACACTCATAGCAGAATGGTTCTTACCATCACCACACTCACAGCAGAATGGCTCTTACCATCACCACACTCACAGCAGAATGACTCTTACCATCACCACACTCAGAGCAGAATGGCTCTTACCATCACCACACTCATAGCAGAATGGCCCTTACCATCACCACACTCATAGCAGAATGGCCCTTACCATCACCACACTCACAGCAGAATGGCTCTTACCATCACCACACTCATAGCAGAATGGCCCTTACCATCACCACACTCATAGCAGAATGGCCCTTACCATCACCACACTCACAGCAGAATGGCCCTTACCATCACCACACTCACAGCAGAATGGCCCTTACCATCACCACACTCATAGCAGAATGGCCCTTACCATCACCACACTCATAGCAGAATGGCCCTTACCATCACCACACTCACAGCAGAATGGTTCTTACCATCACCACACTCATAGCAGAATGGTTCTTACCATCACCACACTCACAGCAGAATGGCCCTTACCATCACCACACTCACAGCAGAAGAGCCATTCTGTGGTGATGGTAAGGGGAGCGGGTTGGGCACTTGGACTGTGTTGTGAGCGTTTCCAGTCCAAGCCCTGTGCTGGTACCCTGCATGGCAGATGGCTGCCTGTGCCTTTTTGTCACACAGCAGAGGGCATCTCCACTCTAGCCAGGTATACAGCAAAGCTGGAGAGAGACCAGGGAGGCGGGACTGGCAGACTGCAAACCTGGCTCACATCACCTCATCTCTTTAGCCCCCACCACCATTACAACACATGCACTCACTTACTCACACACACACGCACACGCACACACACACACACACACACACACTCACACTCACACGCACACGCACACGCACTCACACACACACACACACACACACACACACACACACACACACACACACACACACACACACACACACACACATACAGAGAGAGAGAAAATCTGGGTTCTGCAGACAGACAGAGAGGCCATTTAGTGGCTGTGTTTGTATAATTGGTCATAAATCTTCTCTTCAGGCTGGTGGTACAGGGAGGGGTGGTGTTGGGTTGGGTGACCTGCCACTGGCATTAAACAAAGCATGTGTGTCCATGTAAGTTGATGATTCAGCCATATACGCATCAACAACAACAGCCAATTAAGCCACTGATACCCTTAACAAAGAGTTGCATTCTGTTTTGGAATGGGTGGCCAGTAATAAACTGGTCCTGAACATCTCTAAAACAAAGAGCATTGTATTTGGTACAAATCATTCTTTAAGTTCAGGACCTCAGCTGAATCTGATAATTATAATGATAATCTGTTGAACAAGTTGAGGAGACTAAATTACTTGGCGTTACCTTAGATTGTAAACTGTCATGGTCAAAACACATAGATTCAATGGTTTTAAAGATGGTGAGACATCGAGCCGTAATAAAGAGATGCTCTGCTTTGTTGACACCACACTCCACAAAGCAAGTCCTCCAGGCTCTAGTTTTATCTAATCTTGATTATTGTCCAGTCCAGTGCTGCAAGAAAAGACCTAGTTAAGCTGCACTTGGCCCAGAACAGAGCGGCACGTCTTGCTCTTCATTGTAATCAGAAGGCTGATATTAATACTATACAAGCCACTCTCTCTTGGCTAAGAGTTGAGAAAAGATTGACTATGCCACTTCTTGATTTATAAGAAACAATGTGTTGGAGATTCCAAATGTTTTGCATAGTCAATTTACACACAGCACTGACAAACACACTTACCCCACCAAACATGCCACCAGGGATCTTTTCACAGTCCCCAGGTCCAGACCAAATTAAGTAAACATACAGTATTATACAGAGCCATGAGTGCATGGACCTCCCTTCTATCTTGTAAAGAGCAAGTGAACAGCAAACCTGGTTTCAAAAAACAAATAAAGCAACACCTCACAGCACAACGCCTCTCCCCCATGTGACCTACTTGTTGTGTGTATGTACTGCATGTGTTACTGATAGATGAACACACACACACACACTTAAAACATAAACATGTAGTGTATGTGAATTGTAAAGTCTGTAATGTCTTTTTGGTTATGTGTCGGACTCCAGTAAGACCAGCTGTCACCAGTTAACGGGGATCCTAATAAATAAAACAATAGAATCAAATCAAGTGATTAACGGGCAGTTTGGAGCAGGCAGTTTGGAGCAGGAAGGGAACGTGTTAGTTAACTGTTGTGGAAACACATCACCAGGTTCTATGGTTTCTAACCGCTCTCATTATGTATTCAGTACTCTCCTCATCAGAGATTGGCTGAGGTGAATCCAATATACAACTTGATCCAATGGCATTCCTCCTGACGGAACCCCGGGAAGTTTTACAGAGTCATCAAACAACAACCAGGATAAAGGGATGGTAAATACATACCTTTATACGAATACCAGCCTTTCAAACTACATTGTCCAAGCAGGTAGACAGTTTGCTAAATGCTAAAGTAGTGGCAACATTGTAGAGAGCACGGCTCAAGGGCCTTGTCATGGATCTGTCAATAAAGAAAGACAAGTGTGTATATTCAGTATGATGTGTCCTTATCTAACCTGCTGGGCCTGGCTTTATAACAGTCAGGATAATTTGAAACCATCAGTTCATAAGTACATCTGCGTGAATGTTCCTTCTAAGCTCTAAAATAAATAACACATCACCACTAATTATTTTTTGGCGTGGAGGGAGTACTGTTCTGATTTTTTTTGAGGGGAGGGACTACTGTTGTGAGTTTTGGGGGGAGGGAGTCCTTTTCTGATTTTTTTGGGGGGGAGGGACTACTGTTGTGAGTTTTGGGGGGAGGGAGTACTGTTCTGATTTTTTTTGAGGGGAGGGACTACTGTTGTGAGTTTTGGGGGAGGGAGTCATTTTCAGATTTTTTTGGGGGGAGGGACTACTGTTGTGAGTTTTGGGGGAGGGAGTACTGTTCTGATTTTTTTTGAGGGGAGGGACTACTGTTGTGAGTTTTGGGGGGAGGGAGTACTGTTCTGATTTTTTTGGGGGAGGGACTACTGTTGTGAGTTTTGGGGGAGGGAGTACTGTTCTGATTTTTTGGGGGGAGGGACTACTGTTGTGAGTTTTGGGGGAGGGAGTACTGTTCGGATTTTTTGGGGGGAGGGAGTACTGTTCTGATATTTTGGGGGAGGGAGTACTGTTCTGATTTTTGGGGGGAGAGAGTACCGTCTGATTTTTGGGGGGGGAGGGACTACTGTTGTGAGTTTTGGGGGGAGAGACTACTGTAGTGCATTTTTTTTGGGGGGGGGGACTACTGTTGTGAGTTTTTTGGAGGAAGGGACTACTGTAGGGATTTTTTTTTTGGGGTGGGGGGACTAACGATTTTGCATAATTGCTGGAAGAAATATGACAGAATATGTTGACTGTGTTGGCCCTGATCCAGTGTTGAACAGAAAAGGTCTTCAGTGTCTGGAGGCCTGACTGTACATGGATCTGCCTAGATACTGTAATAGGCCTCTAGCTCTCTACCCAGCCCAGATATTGTAGCCTTCTAGACCTCAGTCTCCCTGGAGGAGTAAAGAACCCAGTGCCACACTAACCCTGCTCCCCTCACCCTCACTGTACAGCCTCAGGACTGGAGCCCTCTGACACACACACGCACGCACACACACACACACACACACACACACACACACACACACACACACACACACACACACACACACACACACACACACACACACACACACACACACACACACACACACACACACACACACACACACACACACACACACACACACACACACACACACACACACACACACACCTAAGGCCCCAGTCGCAGTCCCAGTCGCACACACAATATACTGTACCAGCACACACAATACACTGTACTACCAGCACACACAATACACTGTACTACCAGCACACACAATACACTGTACTACCAGCACACACAATACACTGTACTACCAGCACACACAATACACTGTACTACCAGCACACACAATACACTGTACTACCAGCACACACAATACACTGCACTACCAGCACATACAATATACTGTACCCAGCACACACAATATACTGTACCAGCACACACAATACACTGTACTACCAGCACATACAATATACTGTACTACCAGCACACACAATACACTGTACCAGCACACACAATACACTGTACCAGCACATACAATACACTGCACTACCAGCACACACAATACACTGTACTACCAGCACACACAATACACTGTACTACCAGCACATACAATACACTGTACTACCAGCACATACAATACACTGCACTACCAGCAAACACAATACACTGTACTACCAGCACATACAATATACTGTACTACCAGCACACACAATGTACTGTACCAGCACACACAATACACTGTACTACCAGCTCACACAATACACTGTACTACCAGCACATACAATATACTGTACCAGCACACACAATACACTGTACTACCAGCACATACAATATACTGTACCAGCACACACAATGCACTGTACTACCAGCACATACAATATACTGTAGCAGCACACACAATGCACTGTACTACCAGCACATACAATACACTGCACTACCAGCACACACAATACACTGTACTACCAGCACACACAATACCAATACACTGTACTACCAGCACACACAATGCACTGTACTACCAGCACATACAATACACTGTACCAGCACACACAATACACTGTACTACCAGCACATACAATACACTGTACCAGCACACACAATACACTGTACTACCAGCACATACAATACACTGTACCAGCACACACGATACACTGTACTACCAGCACATACAATACACTGTACCAGCACACACAATACACTGTACTACCAGCACATACAATACACTGTACTACCAGCACACACGATACACTGTACTACCAGCACATACAATACACTGTACCAGCACACACAATACACTGTACTACCAGCACACACAATACACTGTACCAGCACACACGATACACTGGTCTAACAGGAAAGAGGAGAATGAATCCATTAGCTGTGCTTTGTTGTGGTGCTGCAGATACTGAATACTGCTTGTCTGGAGGTTCTCAGACGCATCATATACCCTCTTACTGTAAAATGAAGAAGCAAGCCATTATTATACATTGTGTATATGTTTGTGTGTGTGTGTGGTGTGTGAGGGTGGTGTGTGTTGCAGCACAGCTATTGTGAGAGCGAGACATGCTGTTGGATTCCCTGTGTCTGTTGTCACACTGGAAGAGTTTCCTCGTTAGTGGCTCTCTATTTCTCCCTCCCTCCCTCCCTCCCTCCCTCCCTCCCTCCCTCCCTCCCTCCCTCCCTCCCTCCCTCCCTCCCTCCCCCTCCCTCCCTCCCTCCCTCCCTCCCTCCCTCCCTCCCTCCCTCCCTCACACACACACACACACACACACACACACACACACACACACACACACACACACACACACACACACACACACACACACACACACTTCTTTACAGTCATTAGGTCAACTCCTTTACTCATAGACTCCTCCCCCAGGAATAAGCACAGACACACTACCACAGCTCTTCCTAATCCATCTCTGTGGTCCACACATGTCTCCTGCTGTCTCTGTCTCCCTGCTGCCGGTGCTGTTTGTGAACATGAGTCCCACAGACGCCTGTCTGTCTGTGTGGCCCCACCACCACCCACCTTTCAGCATCTGCAGTG